>NC_029778.3:15094862-15097110 GCF_000817695.3 Arachis duranensis | reverse complement strand
AATAAAAAATAAAAAGAAATAGAAGAATAGAAGACTATAATAAAATAAATTGAATGAATTTTTTTTCTTTTTACAAATTTTATATTACATCTGCTTTAATAATAATAAATAAAAATACATTAACTTAATATCTAAGAAAAATGATGAGATAAAATCATAACACAATTCTAAAATAAAAGCTTAAATTAAACCATAATATCATTGTACAACACAAATTAAAAGTAATTTCACACTACAATATACCATACAAATAGGTAAATGACTTAAACTTAATTACAAATTTTTTATTTATTTATGCAAACATGATAACACCATGGTCTATAAATGCTTAATGGATAACATATCATATATTGCTCTAAATGATGAGCACGGGAGTTGAAGAGTGTGTGCTGATTTGTATCCATGATAGTTACCTTCTTGTGACGACGTCTCATAGGAAGAAAAAGAATTGTTGTAAAAGCTACCCAATAAAAGAGTAATTGGTAAATGAATGATGTTTTCTTCTAACATATATGATTTTTTATAGTGGTAAAATAAAAATAAAATGAATGAAATTTTGTATTTTTATATTAGAAATAGAATTTGATATTTATCCTAATAAAATTAAATAACAAATTAGTTATATTTAAATAAATAAAATAAGTTAAATAAAAATATTTGTAAGAATTAATCAAATTAATTAGTCAATACAAATAATTAGTATAATTAATTTTATTTGATTTATTGAATTCAAAAAATAAATTAAAAAATAAGTGATTGAATTAATTAGTTGATATAATTAATTTATTATAATTGATTGGATTTAATGAATTAGAAAAAATAAATAAGAAAACATAGGAGACAATGATTTTTTTAACTAAATTAATATGTATTTATTGTATTTAATCATTATAAGTAATAAATCATCTATGTTATTATGTACCTTATAAATTAATGAATTAAAATAATTGATATAATAAATTACAATGATTTGATTGATATAAATTATAATAAATAGTGTAATATTTAAATACATAATCAAATCAATTAGTTGATATAATTAATTTGCTATAATAAATTGTATTCAATGAGTTATAAAAAATAAATTAAGAAACACGCTAAGAAGTATGTCATGCCCATCATGAAGTGCAGAAATTTAATTTTTATATAATAAAAATATACATTCTTATATATGTTATAGAAATATGATTTGATTCTATGAACTTGCTTATTTTTTTTTACTTGCCACCTATATTCAGCATGGAATTTTAATTTTTCTAAAATAAATTTAGAAGAGAGAATAGTACTTTCATTTTGGAGAAAAAATAAATTCATAAAGAATTGACACCTCGCTTTCATTAGTTGATAATGCATTAAATATTAATTTTATATAATTATAATAAATATATTTTCCTAAATTAGTATAATCATACATTATTCATTAAATGTTAATTGTAATATAAATATAATAAAGATATTTTTGTAAAATAAATTTAGAAGAGAGAATATTGCTTTCATTTTAGAAGAAAAATGAATTTATGAAAAATTGACACCTCACTTCAATTAGTTAGAGAAAAATACAATTTTAGTATATTAAGTAGAAGTATATTATTATTATTATTATTATTGTTGTTGTTGTTGTTGTTGTTGTTGTTGTTGTTGTTGTTGTTGTTATTATTATCATTAAAAATATTTTTGATTGATAATTGATAAGTAGTTTAATAATGTATTAAATATGAATTTTATATAATTATGCATTATTCATTAAATGCATTCATTTTGGAGGAAAAATGAATTCACGAGGAATTCACACCTCACTCATTAGTTGAAAAAAATCCAATTTTAATATATTAAGTAGATTATATAAATAGAAATACTTGCTAATAAGTATATATATAAAAGAGGAGATATATAGTTATATATAATATAATTGCTATATATGTAACAGATATAAATTGTTATAATTATAGAGACTTACTATAATTATATTAAATTTCATTATAAATGTAAACAAATAAAAGTGATAATAATTAATATTATTTTTTTCTTTTTTACATTTAATATTTACCGTAAATATAAAAAACATTGAGAAAAAAAGTAGATACTGACTTTATTTTATTTTATTTTACGTCATAGATTTCTTTACTAAAATTAATGGAGGAAAAAAAATCTTTATGATTATATATCAATCTCAATCACAATAAATAAAATGAATCGGTTGAGCAACTAACAAATTTACCAAAAAATCTATTCTTTATTTTCATTAAAC
>NC_029778.3:15091950-15094838 GCF_000817695.3 Arachis duranensis | reverse complement strand
GAATCCCTTGTAATTCGAATCAACTTGATTCGAATTACTATGCAAAACGAATTTCACCTAATTCGAATCAACTAGATTCGAACCTCTCTCTTGTGTTCTTTTCCATCTAATTCGAATTAATATCACTCGAATTACACTTTTATAATTCGAAATTATTTGTTTCGAATTACTAGGCTGGATTGCATGCTTAATTCGATTTGAATTGATTCGAATTAGCTTATACTTGTTTCTGAGAGTAGTTCGAATTGATTCGAATTACATGTTATATTAATTCGAATCTTATTGATTCGAATTATATTAAAATTGGTCCTGGTGGATTCAGGTATAGAAGTTTGATTTGGCTGATTTGGGTTATATTGACCTGTGCTTGGCTCATTTGAATTTTTTACCCTTATTATTATTATTATTATATATAGGTCACCATTAAAATAATAACTTGTCACTAATAAAATTTTAGGATAATGAATAAAATATAGAATTATATTAATATAATTAAAATCAATATAATTAAAATAGTTAAAAATATTTTTGATTGATAATTAGGTTAATAATGCATTAATTATTGATTTTATATAATTATAATAGAGATATTTTTCTAAATTAATATAATTATGAATTATTCATTAAATGCTAAGTATAATATTGTTATATAATTATAATTAAGATAATTTTCTGAAATAAATTTAAAAGAGATTAGTATAATTATAATAAAGAGATTATCTTAAATTAGTATAATTATGTATCATTCATTACATACTAATTATAATATAATTATATCAATTAAAGATAATTTTTAAAAATAAATTTAAAAGAGAGAAATAGTGCAATTATTTTGGAAGAAAAATGGGTTCACGAGAAAGTGACACCTCACTTTCATTAGTTGGAGAAAAACACAATTTTAGTATATTAAATAGAAGTAGATTGGTATAAATTATGATAGATTACATAACATTTGAAAAGAAAATAAAATGAATAAGAAGAAAATAAAAATAAATAGAATAGATAGAAGACTACAATAAAATAAATTAAATGTGAGAGTTTTTTTGGTACATTTCATATCACATTCGTTTCAATAATAATAATAATAAATAAAAATACGTCAACTTGATATCTAAGAAAAAATGATGAGATAAAATCATAATACAGTTCTAAAGTAAAAGCTTAAATTAGAACATAATATCATTACATAACACATATTGAAAGTAATTTCACACTACAATATATCACAAACAGGTAAATGACTTAAATTTAAATACACAACAATTTTTATTTATACATACATGATCTATAAATACTTTATAGATAACATATCTTATAGAGCTCCGAATGATAAGCACGAAAGTTGGAGAGTGTGTAGTTTGTATCCACGATAGTTGTCTTCTTGCAACGATGCCTCATAGAATTTGATATTAGGAATAGAATTTGATATTTATCCTAATAAAATTATTATTATTATCAATATAAATGGGTTAACAACTTGCCACTAATAAAATCATTGGATAATGAATAAGAATTAGAAGGATATGAATATAATTAAAATATTTAAAAATATTTTTGATTGATAATTAATTTAATGATGCATTAAATATTGATTTTATATAATTATAATAAAGATATTTTCTTGAGTGAGTATAATTATGTATTATTCATTAAAATAATAAAAAATATTTCTAATTAATAATTGATAAGTAGTTTAATAATAAATTAAATATTGATTTTATATAATTAAAATAAAGATATTTTCCTAAATTAGTATAATTATGCATTATTCATTAAATGCATTCATTTTGGAGGGAAAATGGGTTCACGAGAAAGTGACACCTCACTTTTATTAATTGGAAAAAACCCAGTTTTAGTATATTAAGTAGATAAATATATCACAAATAAATAATTTACTCTCGCAAACTACCTTTCTATAAGCCTCGTCCCAAGCCTTTTATAATAATTATATATTTGTCATTATAGTTATATATTATAATGACAAATAGTTGTAAGTTTTTGTAACTATTAAATAAAAATTATTGATAAATGTTATATTTGTTACTAAAAATTTTTAATTTTTCCTTTTAATTATAAGCGTAAGACACCTGTTGTCTAATTGTACGTATATGGATTGGAGTCCAAAAGTGATTTTTTTTTATAACGACACTATCATCGTGTGTGTAAATAATTTAACCTGTAAAAGTAGGAGTGGAGAGTTAATAATTCCATCATGAGAAGATCGAACATCGTAGAGGAGCTCATCAAAGCAAGGGAATGGAGGAAGAGGATCAACACCAAAATGGTCAAGTGTAACATCTATTATATCATAATTTTTATTAGAAATCATGTGTAGCTTTTGAAACGTACTTCATTAACAGCCTTCTTTCACCATTGATTTAACCATTATTATTATTATTATTATTATTATTATTATTATTATTACTCCATCCAGCCACATACACACAAACACACCTATACCTCCCATGTTTCCTTCAGTAGCCGCCATTACCCCCTCACCCTTCTAACTCCTTCACATCTGTAACACACACAAACCCACACATACTGAGATAGAGAGAAAAGAAAGGAAAACGAGAAAAGAGGGCTGAACTGAGAAGGAGGAAGGGAGGGGGACGACCGCTGCCGACGCGTCTTGCCATAGCCACCGCCACCGAGCAGCCGGACCGAGCTAAGAAGGAGAAGAGGCCGCTGTTGTCATCGAGCTTGGTAACGCCCATAGCCGCCGCCGTTGTGCTCCAGCTCGTCGCCGCCATCGCAGACCGCCGCTGCCACCGCGTCACTCATCGCCGTC
The DNA here is from genome assembly GCF_000817695.3 of Arachis duranensis. Lineage (NCBI taxonomy): Eukaryota > Viridiplantae > Streptophyta > Magnoliopsida > Fabales > Fabaceae > Arachis > Arachis duranensis. The sequence goes on along the minus strand of NC_029778.3, from coordinate 15,092,047 downwards.
GCAAGGAAGACCAGGATCGAGGGAGAGAGCCGCGCGAGGAGTCACCGTCGCCGCCGTTCGCGAGAGAGAGAGAGACGCGCTGTGCGGGAGTTGTCGT
>NC_029778.3:15082207-15091896 GCF_000817695.3 Arachis duranensis | reverse complement strand
TTGAGAAGCCGTTGCCGCCAGATCCGCCGCTGCCGGAGCTTCTGTCCGGGTCCTGCCACTGGAGAACACCTCTGTCGCCACCGAGATCTGCCGCCGTCGCCGTTGTCGGAGTTCTGGTCGTCGCTGTCGTTCGAGGTGGCTGCCGGAGCTGCCGCCAAACCGGTTCAGCGATTGCCGCTGTTTCATTTTCTTAGTTTGGTAAGTATTTATGTTTCGGAAACCCGTGGTAGTATTCTGTTATGTTTGGTTATAAACTCTGAGGTTCTGGTAACGTAGGGTTGTGTTTTGAGCGTCATATGTCGCTCTTAAGTTGCTGTGAGTGCTGCGGAAGTGATCAGGGACTGAGTTTGCGGTTGCTGTTGGTTTCGGGTTAAGAGAAATGGTTTCGTTGACGCATTTTAAGCTATGGTTTCGATGAGTCGAGGTAGGGTTTTTCTTAAAATCTAATTTATATTACAGAGTTGTGATAAATAGATATTAATATGAGAGAATATATGCATATGATTATAATTGCCTTATAAATGTGGTTGTTTGCTGGACTGAATGACTGATTGCTTGACTGCTTGAGTAGTTTGTGATTGCTGAAAAGAAATTAATTTGAAAGGTTATTTAGTTGATTATTATGAGAAATGTCTTTTCTTGGTTTGAAGCTATTTTTGATGATGTAAAGGAATTGGCTTTGGAAGTGGTTTAATTTTGAGTTAGTGACTTTATAAATGATTTAGTATTTGAGCTGATTCGATTTTAAAAAGAGGTTTATTTGTTAGAATTGGTTGATTTGAAAATAATTTGATATTGGAACTGGTTCAATTCTGGAAAATGTTTGAGATTTGAAAATGGTTGAGAAGAGGTTTGAGAAATGTTTGGATGGGACCCGAAAAGGGTGGCAGTGTCCAAGTTTTAGAGGAGATGCTGCCGAAATTTATAAAATTGAAAGTTTTATTTAAAGTAATAAAAAAAAATTAGTTTTTTTTAAGCAATATACGTTTTAAGATTGATTTGTCTATCAAAGAAAGAATTTTTTTTTAGAATTGAGATTGTTAATAAATAGAATGAAAAAGAGGATGATGAAGATTTTATTTGAAATGTGGCTTTGAAATGAACTTGGAAATGAAATTTCGATTGTTGAATGATTATGATATTGAGAATGTTGAGATGTGAACTTTGAATTATTCACAAGGCTTATGAATTTGAAATATCTGAGACACGAGGTTCCCTGGATTAAGTGCCGTGGCTTGCCACCACGTGTACCAGGTTGAAAACTCGATACTCTGTTGACCCTACGACGTAAGTGTGTGACCGGGCACTATATAAATTCCCGGGAATGTTACCCCCATTGAGTAATATTGATTATTTGAGAAAAAGCTATGCATAGACTCTTGGGGATGCACGTCGGGGGACAGTCTAAGTACAATTCAGACTTGTCGGGTTGGCTGGATAACCGACAGATGAGCCTCATCAGCCATAGGACAGGCATGCATCATATGCATTTATATGCTTTGCTTGGGTGTGTACTTGTTTTGGTTTGCCTAATTGTTAAACTGTTCTTAACTGCTACTTGAACTACTTGCTGTAACTGCTACCTACTTGTGCTTTCCTTGTTTGCCTTGCCTGTGTTTATCCTGGTGTGCTACATTTGAGAATGAATCTTGGTGCTGAATTAATGACTGTGTTGTTTGATTGTGTGGTTGGTTTCTGATTGAGATTTGCTTATGAGAAAGGAAAGACTTTGAATTTCTGAAAATGTTAAACACTGCCTCTTTGAAAAGGTTTTAAACGATTAGCTATTGAATTTTAGAAGTATTTATAAGACAATGATAATCACAGAATCTGAAAATAGTTTTCTTATTGAATATCTTCTTATGACAACTTTGAAACTCCGTGGTGAGACCGTGTGGTTAGGTTCTCACCCCCCTACAGCTTTACCTTTTCAGGAACCGGATGAAGAAGCGTTAAGAAGAGTTATACCGCGTTTGGTTGATATGTTGTTGTATTAATTAGATTATTTTATTCCCTCGACTTTGTTATTACAAATTTGTAAGAGGGATAGGATTTGTATGTTTTATATCTATATTATATTATGAGTTATTATGTAAGGAGTCTTGTATATGAATCTATGTCTGATTGTTTTTTTATTAAGATAAAGTGTTTACTTCCGGTTTTCAAGGAAATCAGCGATACAGTGTCGAGTCACAGGCTCCTATTTTAGTATTTAGTATGTAAAGTAGTCGTAATACTCCTTGCTATCAGAGTGGCGCAGCCGGAAGCGTGACTACTGATAGTGAGGGTGTTACAACTGGAACATTAGACGATAAGAATAACTTAGAGTAATAACAAATAAAAAATTATTAAAAGAATAATATAATAAAATGAGTATATGAAAAATATTATAAAAAATTATAAATTGTACCTTAAAAGAGTCAACTTCAATAAAAAACGAGAATACATTCTTATTCTATGAAGTAATAAAAAAGAAAAAATACTAAATATAAAATTATGAATTGACTCTCAAATTTAGATTCATGTACCACAGAAAAACACTATATATAGACTTTAGTAAAACAAAAATAAATATGTAAATTACCTATTATTAAAGTAATTCTTTAATAATGCATTAAATATTGATTTGATACAATTATAATGAATATATGCTCCTAAATTAGTATAATTATATATTAATTTCATCATAGCACGGGTAACAAAGATTTTTTATTATTAGTATTACTATTACTGATATTATTATTATCATTAAAATGAATAAAAGTATTTTTAATTGATAATTGATAAGTAGTTTAATAGTGCATTAAATTTTGATTTGATACAATTATAATGAAAAATTGATAATTGATAAGTAGTTTAATAGTGCATTAAATATTGATTTGATATAATTATAATGAAGATATGTTGCTAAATTAGTATAATTATATATTATTCATTTAGTATTAATTATAATATAATTACAATAAAATAATTTAGAATAGAAAAAAAAATTTATTCGTTTTGGAGGGAAAACGGAGGCATGAGAGATCGACACGTCACTTTTAGTAGCGGAGGGAAAACCCAGTTTTAGTATATTAAGTAAATTTTATGTTTATAAGAGATTGTTAGCGTCACATTTTATAAAATAAAAAAGGTCGTGGATGTTATATATTTAATCTCTGAAGAATACTAAAAGATCAATATAATGTATTGTTTTTAGTGAGTAGTTAGTTAATAATATTTAAAAATATAAATTAATAGTATATTATTAAATTTTTAAACTAAAAATATTAGATTAATAACTAAAAATATAACACAAAATAATAAATTCTACTAAATTTTTTTATTATGAGAATAAGATTTTTATATAAAAATATGAGAATATAGTTATATTAATTAAATTAGTTTTAATAGTTAAAATTAAATATAACTAATAAATAATTTACAGATAATATATTTATAGTCATTAAATTTACATGACAATACATTTAAAATTTATATAGTCATTGTCTTTAATTTGATAATTTCTATTAAAATATACTTGATAAATAAATCAATATTTATTGTTATTGTCTTTATATGACTTTGTGTTAAAAAAAACAATATTATTAAAATAGAAATGAAAATATATGGATACTCAAACGATCACATTCATATTATTATATGCTATGCATGTTAAATTAATTGATTGAATGTGACGCGCGCTCTTCCAGTGGTGTTACTAAAGTGATAAATAATATTGTCGTAGCTTCGTTCAATGGAGTAAACCAATATGTTGAAAAAACAAAAACTAAATAAATAGAAGTATGTAAAGCGTTTAGGGATGTGCCCCTTTTGTAGCTCATTTATGTCTATCTATATTCACATGATGTTTGATGAAATGCCTCAGATTTTTTGTGTGTATATTTGCACCAATGTGTCACGGTCTTGGACACACTCCAATGCTACCGTGTCGGCATTCGGACTTACTCAACCTCTTGAGCTAAGACCAAGTCAGCCTAACCCTCAATACTTAGCAAGAAAGCTAATAACACAAGAGAATACAAGAGAAAGGAAGCTTGGTGGAAAGAACACTTTATTACTTAAGTGTGGTTACAAATGATTCACACACCCTCACACTAACTTTTACCTCCTATTTATAGCCATCAACCTCCTCAATGGATGGTTAGGATTAAATCTAATCAATGGTCTAGATTAATCATCTAGAACCTTCTTTATAAATATCTATCCTACCACTACTTTCTAAATACTTCTAGATTGTTCCATACAACTCTTCATACTTTTATATCAATCCACACTCTTCTAGAATATTCTATGATCTTCTAGAGTCTTCTAGAATCTTCTAGGGTATTCCAGGAACTTCTAGGACATTCTAGAACGTTCCAGAACCATCTAGAGTATTCTCAAACATTCCAAAAAACTATACAAACATTGTTAAATCTAACCTTCTAAAAATTTACCGTGACATTCTCCCCCACCTAATGCGCAGACGTCCTCGTCGCGTTCTGTTCATGATAGCACTCTAGGTGTTCTTGGAATTGCCACAGATCTTCACGAGCTTCCCAACTAGCTTCAGTTATCAGAAGTCCTTTCCACTTGATCAAGTATTGGATACTTGGTGGTACTCCTCTTCGTCGCACGACGTGATTAGCTAAGATCTCTTCGATTTCTTTATCAAAGGATCTAATCACCACAGGCGGAGCACGACTCGAATCACCTCTACTCGGTTCACCTTGGTCTTCGTGATATGGTTTAAGCATACTCACATGGAAGACCGGGTGGATCTTCATAGAGGGAGGGAGTTGTACTTTATAAGTAACTTCCCCAACACGTCCAATGATCTCAAATGACCCTTCGTATTTACGGATTAAGCCTTTATGAACCTTGCGAAAGGCTTTGAATTGTTGTGGAAGAAGTTTGATCATTACCTTGTCTCCCACTTTATAGCTTGCATGCCTCAACTTCTTATCTGCCCATTTATTCATCCTCTTTGCAGCTTTGTCGAGGTAAGAACGAGTGACATCTGCTTGTTCTTCCCAAGACTTAATCATATGATAAGCTCCAGGGCTCTTCCCTGAGTAAGGGGAAGGAAGAGAGTGAGGTGTAAGCGGTTGTTGTCTAGTCACAATCTCGAACGGACTCTTCCCTGTAGACTCACTCCTTTGCAAATTATATGAGAACTGAGCAACGTCGAGGAGTTTTGTCCAATCTTTCTGATTAGCGCTTACAAAATGCCTCAAGTAACACTCGAGTAAGGCATTCACTCTCTCAGTCTGCCCATCGGTTTGAGGATGGAAGCTTGTTGAAAAATGAAGCTCCGACCCAAGGAGTTTGAATAGCTCTGTCCATAGTCGTCCTGTGAAGCGTGGATCTCAATCACTAATGATGCTCTTAGGCAATCCCCAATATTTCACCACATTCTTGAAGAATAGTCGTGCTGCCTCCTCTGCAGTGCAGTCAGTAGGGGCGGGTATAAAGGTAGCATACTTCGAAAATCGATCCACTACCACGAGAATAGATCCAAACCCCTCAAACTTCGGTAAGGCAGAAATGAAATCTAGAGAGACACTTTCCCATGATCGCTCTGATGGAGGCAGAGGTTCCAACAACCCGCTTGGTGTCTTGTTTTCAATCTTATCTTGTTGGCACACAAGACAAGTCTTCACATAGCTCTCTACTTCATCTCTCATCTGAGGCCAATAATAAGAAGATTCAATGAGTGCCAAGGTCCTTCGCTAACCTTGGTAACCAGCCCACTTGGTGTCGTGGCATTCTCTTACTAATTTTCTTCTTAGATTTTCCCATTTAGGGACGTATAGCCTTCTCCCTTTAGTGTAGAGAAGTTCATTTTCTAGCCAAAATCTTTTGGTCTTACCTTCTCTAGCCAACTCCACCAACTTCTTGGCTAATGGATCGTGATGCAACCCTTCCTTGATGGTGTGCACAATATCTCCTTCAACCATAGAAATGGCCGCCAATTCAGCCTTGCGACTCAGCACATCTGCTACCACATTAGTCTTGCCTGACTTGTATTCAAACTCAAAATCAAACTCAGCCAAGAAGTCCTGCCACCTAGCTTGTTTGGGGCTCAACTTCTTTTGAGTTTGGAAGTAGCTTGTAGCCACATTGTCTGTCTTGACGATAAAGTGTGAACCAAGCAAGTAATGACGCCAAGTTCTCAAACAATGCACTACCGCGGTCATCTCCTTCTCTTGGATGGTGTATCGCCTCTCTGTATCATTCAACTTGCGACTCTCAAAGGCCTTTGATACTCCTTTAACCATTCCCAAGTGTGATTGTTCTTGAGAAGATCAGTTAATGGTGCAGCCTTGGCAGAGTATCCCTTGATAAACCTCCGATAGTAATTGGCCAACCCAAGGAATGACCTCAATTCAGATACCTTGTTTGGCGGCTCCCACTCTTTGATAGCCTTCACCTTTCCTTGATCCATGCAGAGAGTTCCACCTTTAATGATGTGTCCCAAGAAGTGGACTTCGTCCCTTACAAAGGAACACTTTTCCTTCTTCACATATAGGTTATTCTCTTGCAAGATCTTGAACACGGTTCGTAAGTGTTCTACATGTTCCTCCAAAGTATTACTATAGACAACAATGTCATCCAAGTAGACCACTACAAACCGATCAAGGTAAGGTCGAAAGATCTCGTTCATCAAGGTACAAAAGGTCGCAGGAGCATTGGTCAAGCCAAAAGGCATTACCAACCACTCATACGATCCATACCTCGTGACACACGTGGTCTTAGGCTCATCACCATCAGCAATTCTCACTTGGTGATATCCTGACCTCAAATATAGCTTTGAGAACCACTTGGCTCTACCAAGTTGATCAAACAAATCGGTTATCCAAGGAATGGGGTATTTGTTCTTGATGGTTACCTTGTTCAGTGCTCGATAGTCGATGCATAGTCTCAATGAACCATCATGCTTCTTTTGGAACAAGACGGGTGCGCCATAAAGTGCCTTCAATGGACGGATGAATCCAGCATCTAGCAAATCCTTGAATTGCTTCTTCAACTCTTCAAGTTCTGGCGGTGCCATCCTATAAGGTGTTGAGGCGGGCGGCTTTGCTCCTGACTCCAATTCAATCTTGTGGTCCACCTTCCTCCTAGGTGGTAATTATTTTGGCAACTCGGGAGGCATCACATTCTTATTTTCTTCAAGGACTTCCTTGATTTTGGGAGGAACGTCTTCTCTTTCAGATGTTGACTCCTCTTGTAATAGAGCCAAATATGTAATCTCTCCCTTCTTGAACCCTTTCTTGAGTTGCATANTACTCCCTTAAGGGGTTCACCCTTGGTGTTCACGGGTTTGAACCAACCATTCGTTTCGGTGATCTTCAACCCAAGCCTCTTTACTTCATCAAGCGTGATGAAGTTGTGTGTAGCACCAGTGTCGATCATAGCCATGACAGGTTTTTCATTGATAAAGGCTTTGACATACATCAAGCATTTCTTTTCTATAGGGTTTGTCTCCTTTCCCTTCACAGCATTCATGAGTTGGACAGATCCAACACATTCAGTCACTTGTGATTGAGCCTTTCTCTCGTTCCTCGGCGATAGATGCCAGAGTCCCTAACTTGGGACAGTCCTTCATTTGGTGTGGTCCCTTGCACACGAAGCATCCTCCTTTAAGTACGAAAGCCTTCTTCTTTTCCTCGTACTCTTTCTTTGAAGAGTATTTTCCCTCCTTCTTGGTTGAGAAACTCTTCCCCTTGTCTCCCCCACTTTTAGTAGAACTAGGCTTGGAAGAATACTTGGGTTTAGAGTCTCCCCTATGATACTCAGTGAGTGATTCGGCCACCACGATGGCCTCATCGACATCCTTAACATTCCTTCTTTGTAGTTCTTGCTTTGCCCAAGGTTGGAGTCCATCAATGAAGAAGAACAATGCATCCTCTGATGCTAAGTTGGGGATTTAAAGTGTGAGAGTAGTGAACTCCTTTACATAGTCGCTAATCGTACTCTTGTGCTTCAACTCCCTCAACTTCTTCCTTGCTTCATAAACCACATTCTCAGGGAAGAATTGTCTCTTTAATTCCCTTTTGAAATCTTCTCATGTGGCTATGTTGTAAGTACCCTTCTTCATATCTTCCCACTTTCTCCTCCACCATAAAGTAGCATTATCAGAAAGGTAGAGAGCTGCAGTACGTACCTTTATTGCTTCTTCGACCACCCCTTGGCCTTCGAAGTACCTCTCCATTTACCATATTTAGTTCTCCACCTCTCGAGCGTCCCTCACGCCCTTGAATTCCTTTGGCTTTGGGAGATCAATCTTTGTCATCTCCCTTATAATGGTTGGTCGAGATTTTGCCTCCTCGAACCAAACTCGAACTTCCTCAAATAGCTTCAAGGAATTCTCAAGCTTCTCTTCGATTTGGAGCATGATTTCTTTGAAAGCATCTAATTCTCCCAACACGTGAGCCTTGAGGGTCTCCTTGTCATGTTCTATCCTTTGGAAGCGCTCATCCATAGAGGATAGAACATTTTCTAACATAGAAACTCTTTCTTCTAAGAAGTTAGAGTCCTTACCTCTAGGCTCACTTGAAGAACGTACCTTCTTGCCTCCCCATTGAGAAGGAATAGTATCCCTTCCCCTTTGAGACTCAACATGCTCCATGGTGATATTAGAAGCCATTCTCACAAACCACTTGTGCTCCCTCTCGAACCTTACTTGGATACCAAGTTGTCACGGCCTTGGACACACTCCAACGCTACTGTGCCGGCACTCGGACTTACTCAACCTCTTGAGTTAAGACCAAGTCAGCCTAACCCTCAATACTTAGCAAGAAAGCTAATAACACAAGAGAACACAAGAAAAAGGAAGCTTGGTGGAAAGAACACTTTATTACTTAAGTGTGGTTACAAATGATTCACACACCCTCACACTAACTCTTACCTCCTATTTATAGCCATCCACCTCCTCAATGGATGGTTAGGATTAAATCTAATCAATGGTCTAGATTAATCATCTAGAACCTTCTTTATAGATATCTATCCTACCACTACTTTCTAAATACTTCTAGATTGTTCCATACAACTCTTCATATTTTTATATCAATCCACACTCTTCTAGAATATTCTATGATCTTCTAAAGTCTTCTAGAATCTTCTAGGGTATTCCAGGAACTTCTAAGACATTTTAGAACGTTCCAGAACCATCTAGAGTATTCTCAAACACTCCAGAAAACTATACAAACACTATTAAATCTAACCTTCTAAAAATTTACCGTGACAAATGGCTTTCAATCATAATCAGGTGCCCCAATTTTAATTCTTTAGTGAAATTTCTTGTTGGATTATGCGAATCTTTAAATATCAAAACATATATTTTGATTATTTACTCATTTTTCAATTAATCTTAGTTACTTCTTAGTTGGTTGGATAAAGTGCGGTATGATTTTAGTATTTTATCAGAGTAGTATTATGTGAACAGGTAATTTTCAACTAAGTCTCTTATTAATTGATCCAAAGTCCTGCAAATTTTTTGACTCTCTTGTTCATGTAGTTTAATTGATATATTTATTAGTAGTTTTCTGTGACAACTCTATCACTTTTACGCCGTTTTTTTATAATTGATATAAATTTGACCCACTATAATTTTTTTAATCTATTTCTATTTTCATAATATATAGAAAAAAATCTCACTATTTTATAATGATATTATATTAATTATAAAAATAATTAAATAATAA
>NC_029778.3:15068770-15081912 GCF_000817695.3 Arachis duranensis | reverse complement strand
AAGATTAATTATTTTTTATAATAATAAAATATAATTATAAAATTATTATCATGTGTTATATGTTTTGTCCTCATTAATAAAATTTTTTGAATTCGTCATTGTTTGATACTTGATAAGTACGAAAAAGATTTTTCTTTTATTTGTTTGTTTGACAGTAAAATATGTTCTGTGATGAACTTCTCTTTATTACTTGTAACCATAAGAAATTTTATATTAATAATTTTGAATGGTCAAAGATGAGAGTAGTACTAGTACCCTTGAGGTTTGGTGAAATCTGATTGGCCATGAAAAAAATATTTATAGTGTAGCTGCAGGTCTGCTGCTGTTGTGAATAAAGGTGCAAGAATCACAAAAGTAAAGTCTGAGAAGATTTTGTAATCTTACATTATTATAGTCTATTACTTCAGAATTATTATGGTATTGAAAATGGTAACACTTTTTTCTCTCTTCTATCTCTGCTCTTTCTCTCCTTACTTCTCTCCCCAATAACTCTACATTTACGGGTCAAATATTTGGCCTTTTTTTTTCAACCATAGGATTTAATTTTCATTAATGAAAATGAATGGTCCAAAATGGACTACAGGTAAGGATAGAAGATGGATCCACCAATATTCTAATACATAACTTATTGTAAGAAAAGAAAAAGGAAAGTGAGGCTTTCATCTTCTTCTACGGTCTTCCATAGCCTTTTGAGCTGCTGCCAAGACTTCATATGGAGGGATTTGATGGCCTTCAAAGATGAAGACGTTACGGGCTTTCCAAATCTGCCAAGTAATGTTTGCTGCGAGTTCTCTTCTTTCTTTAGTTGCTTCATTTCTTCTCAACTCATTTTCCAGTCTCATCCACCATTTTCAGGATTCTTCTTGTTGGTCTGGTGTGGACAAATTTGCTGCGTGCCAAACATCCTTCGATTATGTGCACTCCCAGAAATAATGAAAAGTTGATTCCTCAACTTGGTTGTACTGCCGACAAATTGGGTTCATTTATTGAATTTGGGATTGGAGCTTCTGAAGAACAGGTAATCCCCATGCATTATCTTCCAAAGGTAGTTCATAATTTTTGGAAGTCAATTTATTTTGAACAAACTAGACCATAATACTTTGTGTTGGCAATGTTCTGGCAGGTATTCCAAAGGTGGGTGAAAAAATTAGAAACTTATCATGTATGCTGAGTTCACAGTAAATCTATCTCCTTTTCCTTTCATCCAGGTAACTCTATCTTCTGTTCTATGTATCTGTGTGTTGAGGATCGCTGTAGTAATTTTTGGGCTGAAGATTGATTGAATTAGTGGTTGATTCCATGACTTGTTAGGTAGGATTAGGTCTAAGACCCTCTATGGTCTTTCATCTGTATGTTGTGAGAGAGTAGGAGTGATGGCTACATAGTCTCTGACCCATGAATCCTCCCTAATTCGAATAGATAGACCTCTGCCCACTTCCCAGAGAATTCCTTTCTCTAAGATTTTCCTTCCTTCCATTAATCTACGCCAATTCCAGGAGGGATTTGTACCTATTTCTGCTCTTAGGAAACTAGAATGTCAATAATACTTACTCTGGTAAACTTTACTGATAAGAGAGTTAGGCCTGGTGAGTAGCCGCCAGCCTTGTTTTTCTAACATTGCCAGATTAAAGGCTTTAAGGTCTTTGAAATTGAGTCCTCCTTGATTCTTTGGTCTGCAAGTAATTATCCACCTAATCCACTGCATTCTCTGCTCAGACTCCTTTTGGCCCTACCATAATTGTAGGATGGCTCTTTGAATTTCTTCAAGGAGAGTTTCTGGTAGTTTGAAACAACTTAGAGTATAAATAAGAATTGCCGTGGCCACAACCTTAATTAACACTTCTCTACCACTAGTAGATAACAGAGCTCGTTTCCAATGACTCAGTTTCTGAATCACCCTATCTTTAATGAAGTTGAAAGTGGCCTTCTTGGATCTCTGAACCACTGTTGGGAGGCCTAGATATTTGTTCTGATTTCCAACGTGTGGTACCAAAAGAATTTAAGCTAACTAGTCGCGGATGTGAACTGGTGTATTCTTGCTGAAAAAAGACGGACGACTTATCAAGATTAACCTTTTGCCCACTTATTTTCTCATAAACCTGTAAAATTTGAAGCAAGTTTTGGCATTTTTCCTCACTTGCTTTGCTGAAAAGTATTGAATCATCTGCAAAAAATAAATGGTTGATTCTAGGACACCTCTGATTGAGTCTCAACCCGGATATTTCCAGTCTCTGTTCTCCTCTGTGGAGCAGATGGGAGAGTCCCTCTGCACAAAATAGGAATAGATAGGGGAATAGACGGTCACCTTATCGTAACCCTCTACATGGCTTGAAAAAACCATGAGGTTGACCTTTCACAGTAACAAAATAGGAAACTGTTGTCATAAGTTCCTTTATCCAAACCATCCAGTTTTCACAAAAAATCCAATTTCTGCATTATATTCCACACAAAGCTCTATTCAACCCGATCATAGGCCTTGCTCATATCTAGCTTCAATGCCATATCATAATCTTTATAATTCTTATTTTTCAGAAAATGCATATATTCATGAGCAATCAATATGTTATCACTAATCAACCTGCCTTTGATGAAAGCACTCTGGGAATCACGTATAATTTTGTTCATCACAGTTTGTAGTCTATGAAACAGAATTTTAGAAATTATTTTATAAAAAATAGTGCTTAAGCTTATAGGGCGGACGTGCTTCATAGATTTAGTATGCAGTACTTTTGGAATAAGACAGATATGTGCTTCATATCTTCTTATTTTTATAATTCATATTAACATCTAGTAAAAAAATATATGCTAAAATCCGTTTGATTGATATTTTTTTTTCACATAAATTACATACTATTATTATAAAAATTAAATTGAAAAAATAATATAAAAAATATATAAATTAGCATATAATGAAAAATAATAAAATGTAAATCTTGCATCTAAGATAGATGAACATTAAAAGAAAAAAAATTTTGTCTACAATAAAAAATATTGGACTGTGCCAAACTCTCAATTCAAATGACCTTTATTTGATAATATAGGTAAAAAATATAGTTACCAAAAATTTTTTATATCATCTATTGAGAAAGCAATTCAAATAAGAGAAAAGAATTGCATTGCTGATGCTTGAAATGATGAGTAAAGACAAAGCTAAGCTTGAATAACTGTATATCAAAACTGATAAAGTATTACAAGACATCATATATTTGTTTTCGTCTCTTTCCTTTTGTAAAGTTGGTAAATGAGAATGGAGACGATTCTATATTCCCTCTAATTTAGAGTTTTGAAATTTCTTTATATTATTAATATTATAATATACATGGGTGTAATATTTGAGAGAATATTTTATTAATGTAGTTTTTAATGTACATTGATAAAATCATTAAGTAATTAATATTTTTTTGGGTAAAATTACAAACACATTAATTATAACTTCTAAAATATATTTTCAATAAAATGAAAATTATAATTATTATTGAATTTTTTTTATGATTTACTATTAAAAATTTAACATGTTGTATTGATATATAAGTTATTAAAATTATTAAATTTGTTTATAAATTTTAATTAATTAATAATTTTTATTTTTATTTATTTAATATTATAATTTATCTCATAAAATTTGTCTTATATATTACTTTTTTTTTCATTTAAAGCATCATAATTTTAAAAATTAACTATATTATAACATACCATTTAATTAGGATATATATAAGGAAGAAAATTAATATTTTTTAAAGTATTATTTCAAATTAATTTGTTAAAAGATACTTCAAAAGAAAAAGAGATATTAAAAACAAATTTAGATACATTGAGATACTGCATAATTGATTTTTAAATTTTATTAGAGATGTTTATTTTAGGTTATTAGTTGAATGTAATTTTAAATTTTTATAGTTAAAACTAAATTCAAAAATAATTTTAAATAAGTAGTTACAAATCAAAGAGCAAAATAGTGTTACATTATCGTTAGATTCGTAACTAGACTTGTTGTTTCTAATGTTTAATCGATGAAGTTAGGATGTAATAGGATTGGCTTATTCTTATTTTTCTTCATTGCAAATTTTTTCTTTTCTTTTTTTGTTTTTTAGAAATCTAATTCTAATTCGGTATTCAAATCAATGCAAACTGATATGATCGGTCCAGATTTAGTCACAAAAACATATTTATCTGATTTATTTCAAAATGATCAAATTTAACCAGGTCAGTTTTCAATTTCTTCCAAACACAACCCAAGCCAATATGATTACACCCTAACTTTATGAATTAAACATTAGAAGCAACAACTCTAATTACGAATCTGACGATAATGTAACACTATTCTACTCCTTGATTTATGACTACTTACTTAAAATTATCTTTAAATTTAGTTTTAACTATCAAAATATAAACTTACATTCAACTAATAACCTAAAATAAACATCTCTAATAAAATATTAAAAAAATTATGCAATATCTCAACGCATCTAAATTTGTTTTTAATATCTCTTTTTTTTCAAAATATCTTTTTGACAACTTAATTTAAAATAACACTTTAAAAAATATTAATTTTATTCCTAATATATATTTATATATATCCTAATTAAATAGTATGTTATAATATAATTAATTTTTAAAATCATGATGCTATAGATGAAAAAAAAGTAGTATATAAGACAAATTTTATGAGATAAATTTAAACAATATTTTTTTTATGTATCAATTATTTTTTAGATATCCATATGTATAAACATTCTATTAACAGTATTTCTGAGAAATATAAGACTTATACATTTACATATTAAAAAATATGAGACTTATACATTTAGATATATTAAACTATTAATGTATTAAAATTTTAAAATAAAAATAAATTTTATTTTAGAACGTAGAATAATAATTTTTCATTTTTTCCTTTTGAAAAATATTGTCAAACATCCATCTACTAAAATTAATATACATTTCAAGATGTCTCTTTTAAAAATAATTTTTTGGATTTAAATTTTGTAATTTTCATAATCAATTTTATTTACTAATGTTAAACATTCAAAATTTAAATTTAATTATAAAATACTACTATAATGGAAAAATTATCTAAATGAATTAAAATAATTTTTTAATTTTCAAAACAAATAAAAAATATTACTATACCATATTTATTCATCCATTTTATACCATATTTATTTTTACTCCTCCTTTTTATACCATATTTAAATGTTACTATAAAAAATATTAATCAGTATAATAAAATAATTACTCAATAATATTTTTTTATAGTACTTACTAATATATTTTATTGTACTTATTAATAATTTTTATAGTATAATAAAAATATGGTATAAAATAGAAGAATAAAATATTGTATATGTTAAAAGTATAATAAAAGTATTAACGAGTTCGATAAAAAATATTAATAAGTAATTATTTTATTATATTTTTTAATATTTATTATAGTATAATAAATATTTAAAAATATGTAGTTATTAGTTAAGTATTTATAGTTTAAATATAAATATTTGTTTGTAGTTTTACAAAAATAATACATTAATTACTTAATAATTTTATCGATATACATTAAAAATTTCATTAATATAATACCTTCTAAAATATTGTGTTAACATATAAAAAAGTTTCAAAATTGTAAACAATAAAAGAGTATTGTAACATCACCATAGAGAATTATTCTTCATCTTGCCACATAAAGGAGTTTAATTTATGTAAGACATTGAAAATTATCTACCCTTATATGCCTTTGTTAATGAAAATAATTAATTAGAATGAACAATTTAGTAGATGGAACTTTGAAAGAAGTCACTCTTAGTTAATTAACAGAAGTGGTTGCCTGATTTATTCATTAGTATAATTAATTAACATTCATATAGTACCATACAAATTAAAGTCACAACTCACGAGCAACATTGAGAATTCGTTTTTTTTTGGTGACATGAGAATTCGTTTGAATAACATGAAATTAACTTTTAATTAGCCACTATTATTATAAAATTATATTTTAAATTTTATTTTTTGGAGGATTTATAATTTATGATTAAAATTTAGGATTTAAGATTAAAAATAATTTCATCAAATGGATTGATTTTTTTTATTAACAACGGACTTTAAAATTTAATTAATGAAAAATAAACTAAAAGACAATAATTTTTGAAAATTAAATGCTGATAGAATTAGCATCAAGACAAATAGAAATACAAAAAGGTAAATTAAAGAATACATGGCCAAATTGATTGATATTTTTATTAACTTAAAAAATTGACTCCCTAATTAATTGTTTACACTTTAATTTAAAACAAATATTTTTAGATTTTTTAATATTAAAAATTAAATATTTAAAATTATTTACCTAATTTATTTATACATTTAGATTTGGATACAAAATTTAAATATTAACTAAAGATTGATGTTAACAAATAAATAATATTTTAAATCAATTTACCACGTATTTTTAATGGAAACATTTTTTTGGTATTAACATGAACATATATAATATCATACATACCATGCTGTCATGGCGAAAATTATTTTGTATAAAACTTGAAATATTATCATTAATTTGTTATTAAGAATTTAGGCCCTCAACAGTCACCTGGCCTATTCCTAAGATAGTCAAAAGCAAAATTAATTCTACCACAAAGAGTTCAAATGAAACTATGGGCTATAATAACATAAAAATAATTATTATTTTTTTAAGAAGAAAGAAAGAAATTTTAATCATCCTAAACTTATTTTTTACACAGACCAAACAGATTGACACATTTTTATTTTTAATATTGGATTAACAATGATATTTTTGTAAATTATAATTTATTATGATATTTTTTTAAAATATGAGATAATTTAATTTACGGAGTATAAATTAAATTATCCGATATTTAAGAAATACAGAAATCGAATCCATCAATTTATATTTGAAAGATTAAAAAAATTTGGAGTACACAATCAGTAGGTCCGATTTGCGTATCCCAAATTTTTAAAATTTTTTAAACATAAATCAGAATTAGATTTGTATACCTCCTATAATTTTTAAAAACACCCAAAATTATCACATTAAGGGATAACACTCGTTTTACTTCTATATCCAATTTTTTTAGCCGCAGATTGAAACCATAAATTATAATACCCTATTGATGAAACTTTGAATTAAATTCTCAATCTCCTCTCATTGAGATGCATGGGAAGCATTAAGTTGCATGCCTATATATTAGCCTCTAAAAATTATGGTGATGACCGGTGAGAGAAAGTGTATATGCATTTCAATTCTACTACTCATGCATTCATGTGCCAACTATACACACTTCTCTGCAATGTATTAATACACCCATTCAAGTTTTTTCAATATATTTTGCTGCTTTGTACTAAGGTTGTGTTTAATTTGGATGGGATAACTCTAGAAGGTAATGCATTATTTTAGGATATTTAAATTTGTTAATATAATTCTATAAATTTAATTTTAATATACTATCAGCGTAAAATAATTTTAAACATATATCTAATTATGTAATGTCATATTAGTAAAAATAAATATCTTTCACATTGACCGCAAGAATAATTATTCAAAAAAAGGATGTAATTGTACAACTGGATAAAACGATTTATACTATTAGTGCATTAAAATTAAACTCAAATTTCATTATAAAAAAATATTTTAAAATGATAGAAACAAAATATTTTAGGGTTTAAGATATCTAATTATGACGAGTTAATTCTTAGTAAGTTGTTCTATAACAAAACAAAATTTAAATTTCAGATATTTATTTACACAAATGAACTAACTACTCGACTAATAATGTAAAATTGGTTACTAATCATATAATATAATAACGTTAATGTTTGAATATAATTTATTAAGTGAACCGTATATGTAGAATCAAGGTTGCACTTTCCTGTGAAAATTCCTTCAATGCTGCCACTATTAAACACTGTGACTATATAATCACCAAAATATTTTCCAGGTTCCAATATATCCACCGTTTCACATGACCCGTAGATTAGTTTCTCAAACAATTAATCAAAAGTAAAATAAAATGAAATTTATGTATAGTAGATAACTTAGACTACAAAATTAACTGCACTTTAAGGTTGCTTCTAGGTCCATGAGAGTACGTTATATTATTGAATTTGAATTCATGTTGGTCTGTGTATAGTGTAATGTTTTTATGGAATGTGACGGATCTTGCAAATTCTTTCATACTTTCTACCTGTCTAACCTGCCCCAAGTTACGTTCATGTATACATATATACGGGGTGCACGCAATCTTATTTTTCAAGTTTTCATATTAAATTTATCCAAGACCATTGGGTACTTTAACCCAACTATTCTGTCATGTACTTCAAAGATATTCAATGCAACATATTGAGGGAGATTGGTTTATTCAATTGACTACTGTGTTATTTTTTCACTTATTGACTATATATGTATAGTAGCTATTGGTTTATTCAATTTATCCTCATGCTGGTAAATATCCATTGATCTTGTTTTATTTTTTGTAAATATAATACATAATACTAAAACAGTAGTGTCAATAAGACTATAATTTATCTCATACAGTCAGATGAAGATTTTACGTAATTTCTGAATTTAAATTGTTCATTAATTAGAACTTACATATGCTCTTGTCTTAAAGTACACCACCTTCATATTATGAAGAGGTTCAAGCATGCTTAAACTATTAGTAAAAAATTATAGGATCAAAAATTAGTTTAATTTTTGAGTTTACCAAGGATCGAACTCTTGACCTTTCAAATCTAACGCTTTAATATCATGCATGATACCACTCATCCCAAAAAATTCAGCTGATGGAAAAATATAACATTAATAATTATATCTCTAATACTTCATAAACCTCCATTGTACACATTGTATAAATATTTCATTGGCTCCTCATACTTTCCCAAAATTATATTATCAACAAATTAATCATATATTTGTTACATTTAAAAATTCTTGGGCATTAATACATGCCATAATGTGCGCAAACTCCTACAATTTTTGCTGGACCTTCAAGCTCCAATTTGGATTTGTGAACATAAAACCATTGAAATAGAACAATGGAGGGTTAGGACTCCTTTTGGGCCTCAATCCCATTGAAGCCCAATTTCACCCTTGGGGAGAACTTTTATCAAGAAAACAGGGGATATTTCAGGAATTACCGTATAGCGTATCATGTATAGTCTTCGTTGATTATGTTTTGTTTATGCAGCTGAATGAATTGTGCAAATAGCAATTTGTCATCCCAATGCAAACATATCCTTTATTTTTTTGGTTAAAACAAACATTCTTGGTCTATTATGGTATCGGCTAAAAGAGACGTGTTAATTCGTGAAACTAATCCCCTGTATTCATCTTTGTGTTTTTAAGTTTAAACCATGCAAGCAAGGAAAAGATGATATAGTTTATGTTTATGTAGTCACTTGTGAAAAGAGGATATAATTTGATGTATTTGACTGAATTTTCAAATCTCAATTATCAACTTTGCAAGTAGACAACCCTTCATAAAAACAACTTAACATGATTGGTCATGTTCATACATGAATAACAAATCACTTAAAGTGTCGATTATCAATTTTGTACAAAATTACGAAATTAATTGAACCTGAATTTTACCCAAAAATAATTACTGTATTCTAGTTTTCCAAAAATAAATAAATAAAGTAATAACTAGCCTCATTCTTATTCTTACTGCACCAAGATTAATCTATCTTAACTTTAACAAAAAGGATATTCTCTTCTAACATAAAATCATAATTCTTTTTTTTTTTAAACAAATAAAGCTTAACACAGTAAAGTGGAGTAAACAAACTAAACAACAAATACTACATAGAAATACTTAAAATTCCTATCATCTTTGGTATTGCCATCAACAATCAAAAAGATCATTATTGGTCCATTCTTTGTAGCTCAAGTACGTCCTCCTTATTACAAACTCAACACCTGCTTCCTTATTATTGAAGATCCTAACATTACGTTCTATCCAAATATTTCAAATCACTGTAAAGAACTCAGTCAGCCACCTTTTCTGCTAATTTTGCTAGCAGCGCTGGTGGGAGGCTCTGAATTCTGATAATGATGGCTGTGTTGTTTTTCTGGTTATTTTTGTCGCTTTATTTATCATTCGGACTTTAGAACTTTATATTGTTAAAACTCTTGAATGCGTTTCTTAATGGAATTAATTTTTGTTTTGGTTAAATTGTTAGTGCCATAAGTGTGTTCTGTATATTACAACTAAAAGCTACTAAAATCACCAATATGCAATAGTGCAGCATTGTAATATTCTCTCCCAATGCAACACATAACACACTGATAGCACTAACAATTTAACCAAAACAAAAATTAATTCTATTAAAAAACGCATTCAAGAATTTTAACAATATAAAGTTTTACAGTTCGATTCATTTATACTTAACTTCTTAGAGTTATCATAATTTATTAGCTCTATCATACATGCAAGACTATAAAGAAATATAGTTCTGAAGTATTAGAAATAGGATCATGTCGACAAAAAAATAAAAACAGATATTCATTAATAATAACATAAATATTTTACATAATTAGTAAAAATAGATTGGAAAAGAATAATTGATTGCAAAGTAACTTATAAATTGTTCCAAACTAGTGAAGACATTCTTAAAAGTTTTGTTCAAAACCATTAATTGTAAGACATGTGAGCCTTTGGAGATACATCATGAGCATCCTTAACCATTTCTCAAATTTTTTGGTTTCCTACCTGCCCTTCTCACTACAGTCACCAACATTATTTTGTGCCTCAGACGCCACCGTAAGAGCCACATCAGGGTATTCTATACAAATATTTTGCTCAGGAATCTCATATACATAGCATGTTCCACGAGCCTTCACATGATCCAAAAAAAATTTGTAATGGGGATCCTCATCAGTACCGCCATTACTTGACTCTAATTGCTGCACATAAGCCTTCTCCATAGACAGCAAGAAAAAATGCACTTATTATTCATTTTTATTAACATCCAATCATTTTTTGTCACCATTTACAATATATGCTATGCTTGAATCTTATCTCTTAACTACTATTTTTGAATTTGTGCAACCATATAACAATAGGACACACCTTTTTCCTTAGACGGCTTTTTCTTCCGGTCTCTCTGTTTTCAGCCAAACGTCTCAATGCCTGATAGCAAAAGTAATATAGGAAAAAAAAAGGTAAAAGAAGTTAACATAGCTTCAATAATGCAGAAACTATATTATAAAATATAATAGAGAAGGAGATATAGATACAAAAAAAAAGGTTTATGGAGAAATAATAATCTATGCTTTCATATTCAAACACCTTTGCATCAAGTGGTTTCTCTGATGTGGAACCAGCTCCCTTCCTCTGCAACTCAAGGGGAAAAAACTTATTTGAAACAGATTGATTATTGCAGAATAAAGAAGAAAAAAAGAACTTATTTGAAACAAAAATTTATTTTTGCTAAAAAAAATCAGTGTAGAATACGGGACTAGAAAATCAGAACAAAAATGTTTCCACAGCAGAAGCTTCTCGGTATAAAAGAGGGAGGGAAATGAATACAAGTTTAGAACATGTTTTAGGTAGCTAAGCTATTAAAGGGTGCTTCAATTTTTTTCAATCCCAAATGAAAAAGAAAAGAAAAATATTGATTATATTTTCTCACAGAATTTCTAGGAAGAGTTTCTGAATGCTGATCAAGTCCCTTAGACCATTTCTCTAGAGGCATGCAACAATCAATATGATGAGGGTAGCAGCAAAAGGGATCATTTTCAGCCATTGTTTTTTTGTGGCTTAGAACTTTGAGAAGAAGAAGAAGAAACTTGGTAGGACACCGGGTTTAAAAAGAGAAAACTTTGATAGTATAGAGAGAAACTGGCACATTTTTAAAGCGTAGTTACAGGTTTTTATTACAATGACGTTTTTAAAATGTGACCCTTTTCTACAAGTCTTTTGGCATGCTTGAAAAATGTTGCCAGAAGGTTTTTCAAAAAACTCACGCGTACCCCTAAGCTCTTTCAGATAACGTGCCTAAGTCCTAAACGTTTATTAGGACGGTCATTTTTTACACACAGTAGTAAATGCAACCTAATTCAAACATGCCTATTACTGAAAGGGTCCATCTACTGTACAGATGTACTTTTGTACAGATTTACAGATTTTTGTCTTTTATTGATTTAAAAGCGTGTCACTAAAAGTGTTACTTAAAGAGAAAATGTTACCCTTAATTGTTAACTTGGCTCTGATACCAATTACTTTATAATTTGTAATTTCATAATCAAAAGTATTGAGTATTTCTACTATTACTAATTCTAATTTCATTTTTATAGTTTTTCAATCTTGTTTTATTTTATAATATTCTTTTTTGCATTGATTATTGTATATAAAATCTTTTATCTGTTTGTCTTTTTCTTTAATATAATTTTTCAAATCCTCAAAAACTTCTTTTATTTCTACACTTTCTGTTGTTTCTAAATATCTTTTTAATTTTTCAACTTCATTCTCCATTTTTTCTTTCAACAGCTTTAATTCTTTTAAGTCATAATATGGTGTTCCAGGCATTTATAAATTTTTTAAGTTTAGCTCCAACTTGTTTATATTTGTTCTTATTTCTATCCTTTTTATTATAAGGTCATTAATTTCGAACTGAAGATTATTTAATTCCCTTTTATACTCCTTTATTTTACTTTTTAATTTTTTCGTCCTTTTTCTTTTTATTTTATTTTCTGGTCTTTCAATCTTTGTATACTTCATTATTTATCTTAGAATTTCTGCAAATTCTATCATCGATTCATCACTATTTTCTAGAGATTCTATTACTTTTTCTAACTCTTCAACTTCTCCTTTCAATTTGTCATAGATTATTTTTAGAGCTTCAAATGCTCTTTGATTTATTTCAGAAAACTGTAAATAATTCAACTGATTTTCTCTTGCAAAGAGCTCTTATTTCTTGTCTTGATAAGTTACATATATTTTCTCTTTATTTATTGTCATAACTTAGTGTTTAGGGTTTCATTTAATTTTTCGACCTTTTTTGTTAATTCTTTTATTTCAAAATTTTCTTCTTTAATCTTTAACTTAGATAAACTTAAAGGGCTATTAATTTTGGATTCTCTTATTTGAAAATTCGATGAAACTAATTTTCCTGATGGTTCTTTTAGTAAAAGA
>NC_029778.3:15067341-15068117 GCF_000817695.3 Arachis duranensis | reverse complement strand
TCCTTGCTCTCCTAGCATATGAGTACTCTTAGCCTCCTGTTTTCTATTGTCTTCCCCTTTCTACAATTGCCTAAGTAACCTATTTATAATGGTTGGGTCTGATGAATAATTCCCATCCTTACCCTTCTTATGACGTCATTGCTTACGTCATTGTTTGTTATCTTGCACCAGCTACATTGTTGGTGCTCTATGACCTAAGCGCTTATGTCACTATGCAATAATGTTGAGAGATGTTTCAGATGTGCTGTCCTCCTCTTTCATCATGTGACCTTCAGATGCGTTGTCTTCTTCCTTTATCATGTGGGTTGATTTCGTTTTATTATTGCTTTCTTCAGATAACTCTGAGACACATAGCTGGCACTTGTGGTCTTCTCTGTCTTTTATCAAATAGCAGAGATTCCTCTTTATCCCTTCGGAGAGCTTTTCTAAGAGTCCAGATAAGTTGTAGAATGCTGATTCAAATTCCACTAAGAGTCTCATCTCTTTTTCTTCAATTTCATTCCTTTTACTGGACACAAGCAAAGTATTTCTGCTTTTATAATTGATTCTTGTGTGAGATTCCCTTGTTATCTTTTGAGTTCTTTCGAAGACCCTTGCTAGTGTACTGGCTAGTCTTCCTTCATGACTGTAGATTGTTAAATCTTGAACTTGATCAATTGGTTGAAAATTTTCTGGGAAGACGAACATGAAGATTACTTGATGTGCAGGAACCAAGCATTCTTCTTCTTCATTAAAAATAGATTGACTATTCGTAAATTTTAGGGATATATCCCTTG
>NC_029778.3:15064044-15066552 GCF_000817695.3 Arachis duranensis | reverse complement strand
TGACAATGCTTGCATTTTTCGAGTTCTTGTTCGTATTTCTGAATTTCTTGATCTAATGCGTTGTAGACGAACTCTATTCTCTTGTTAATGTATCTGCAATAACATTTTTGTCACCCTTAATATATTCAATTTTTATTGGATATCGTAACAAAAATAATTGCCATCTTACCAATCGTCCATGATTATAATCAACTTTTAAATTATATCGTATGAAACCTGTTAGATAACTTGAATCTGTCCTTAATGTAAATTCTCTGGGTAGTAAATTAATTTTCCATTTCTTAAGAGATTTAATTGCTACTAGAGTTTCCTTTTCATGAGTGGTATATCTCCGTTCTGTTGGAGTAAAAGTTCCTGAAATATACCTGTAAAGTAATTCCTTTGGGGAATATTTAGAATCTAGTGATTCTTTTTCTTGTTCCAAACTTTTTATAGCTTTCTTAGCGTTTAGACATCCTGACCAGGTTATGTCTGAAGCATCTGTTTCTACTATTAAGTAGTCATTTTCTTCTGGAATATAAAGTTCTGGAAGTTTTTCACAAAGTTCTTTAATTCTTTGAATTTGCATACTATCTTTTTCATCCCATTTCCATTCTTTTTTAGTACTTATTTTTGGAAATAAGCTTTTAGTGTATTCTGTTATGTTCTTTAAAAATCCTTGATCAGAAATATAATTTATACATCCTAAAAATCTTTGTAATTGTTTTCTATCTTCTATTTTATTAGGAAATAAATTTACCTTTTCTAAAATATTTGGTTGAAGTTTTAGCTTTCCTTGAGTGGATAGAATTAATCCAAGAAACTCTATTTCTTGTTTTGCTATTCTTGCTTTCTTTTTGCTAAGAACTAGTCCTTTTTCTTTATATTTTTCTAAAACTATTAATAATTTTTGAAGATGATCTTTTTTATCCTGTTTTGTAAAAATTAGTATATCATCAATGTACACTAAAACGAATTCATTTAACTCTTTTAGATTTTCTTCCATAAATCTTTGATAAATACCTGGGGCTTGTTTTAATCCGAATGGTAATACATTCCATTCATAGAGTAACACACTTGTTGATTCTTTTGTTGGGCAAGTAAAAGCAGTTAATTTCTTTGTTTCTTCGTCTAAACGAAGTTGCCAATATCCTGATTTTGCATCAAGAGATGAAAACCAAGTCGCTCCTTTTATTTTTTCTAAAATAGAATTTTTTCTTGGAAGTTTATGAGCATCACCAATAGTTGCTTCATTCATCTTCTTATAGTTAATAACCATTCTTCGTTTTCCCCTTTTAATTTCATTATTGTTTTCGACATAAAAGGCTGGAGCTGCATGAGGACTTTTACTTAATCTTATAATTCCTTTTTTCAAAAGATCTCTACATTCTAAAGAGAACTCTTCTCTATCTCTTGCAGAATAAGGAATTTTATTTGGAACATTTATCTCTTTTATAAGATCTTTTAATTTAATGCTTACTAATTCGTTATTGTATTTTTAATATCTAAAGGATTTTCAGCATAAATTTCATCCAAAAGTTCCTCTATCTTTATTTTAAGATTATTTTTTGGAATGTTTATCTGAAAGTATAAATTTAAATAACATGTTTCTAATATAGAAAATATTTTAAATTTTAAGATCTTATCTATAGTAGTAGTTGGTATTTTTATACGTTTTGATTTTTGATTTATTGAAGAATCATGTGGAGCTTTTAAAATTATATATGTTAATTCTTGAATGAATGGACGATATAATTTTAAAAAGTTATTTTCTATGATAAAATCCATTCCAGAATCTAACATATATATAGATGGAACAATGAACCTATAATTTTGAATAAAAATTTCAGTCATCTCTGTTTTTTGGTCAATTTTATGTATTGATTTGTCAGCTATTCTAGCTCTTAAAGGTTTCTTTAATTTTTTCCAATCAAGTTTTATACTTGAACTAGCAAAGCATTGTGTTGCCCCAGAATCTATGAAAGCATTTATAAACTTTTCTGTTATTTTTATAGTAATAAATGTGACATTATTACTCAATCTCTGAGTCTGTTTCTGAGACATATTAAAAAATATAGTCTAAGTTATCATCAGATTCCTCTAATGGTTCCATGAAACAAGACTTAGCAATTTCTATTTATTTAGTAAGATCTTTTCCATAAAACAAGACTTAGCAATTTCTATTTGTTTAGTAAGATCTTTTTTATCCTTTTTTTTCGGACATTCATTTGCATAATATCCTTCTTCTTGGCAATACCAGCACTTACAGTTTTCTTTTTTATTTGGGCAATAGTCATTTTTTTGCCTTTTGTTTTTATTGTTATTTCTTGTTCTAAAATACCTCTTTTTTCTCCAGTTTGGATAGTATTTTCTTTTTCTAAATTGATATTTTCTCTTTCTCTGAAAATTTTTTTTAAGTCCATATTTTTGGGGTATCTCTTCATTATCCTGACAGCAGATTCTAATTATATTTGCAAATCTTTTTTGAGTTGCTTCTTGCATACAACGTTCTTTTATTTCCTCTCTTAT
>NC_029778.3:15063381-15063871 GCF_000817695.3 Arachis duranensis | reverse complement strand
TTAATTTGTAATAATGTATTCTATATTCACATATATAAGATTCCACATTACATAGATCATATATCTGGATATTAGCTAAATGGTTTTTTGCTTCTTGATATTCTTTATTATAGACTTGTTGTTTATGATCTATAATATTTTTTCCAAAAAATTCTTTATATAGAATCATCATTATATATAATATCTTATCATATGTTGTTATTTTTGTTGCTAAATCTTCTATTATTTGGTTTTCTATTGATGTCATATAATCTCTTATAGTTCCTTTAGTATGAAATCCTATGTAATTCCAAATATCTCTTCCAGACAATTCACTAAGCTTTGGATTAGTAAAAGCTTCTAATAAAAAGGACTTCAACCAATTTTCGAAAATTTCTTTTTCATTCTTTTTACAGTCTAAATCAAGTATTCTTTCTCCTTCCATTTCCTGGATTTTAGGAATGTACTTTGATGGTATTTTTGTATATTTTGAATCTTTATTTATAAACCA
>NC_029778.3:15062316-15063291 GCF_000817695.3 Arachis duranensis | reverse complement strand
ATTGGTTATCTTTAGATGTTCCAGCTTTATTTTTTACTTGTATTGGAATTGCTGGTTCTTCGTCACTTGAATAATCTAGGATGTGTTCTTCATTTTCTATATTTTCAGAATTTACTAATTCTTTTTCTATTTAAAATCTTTGTTCCATCATATTATTTTCTTGAGCCATTTTTAATTGTTTAAAAAGTATTGTAACTTCTTCTAATTTTTCTTCAATATTCATAATTTTAGTGGTGGTTTTACTTTTAGATCTGTTATGTTGATTATATTTTGAAAATTTTTTTCTTTGGGATTCTCTTTTCTTTATTTCTTTAAAATTTTATGGATATTAATATTTCTTCAAGCATATCTACTATAGAATTTAATTGTGGGTTAAAAGTATGATAAAGATGTGGGGAATCATTTCCATAGTAACATTTCTTAGAAATTCCGTGTGAAAAATAAGTTTTTTCAGGTTTTTGAAGTCCTTCAATAAAATTTATAGTAAAATAAAGATTTTGAGAAAAATCATTTTGTATTGATTTTAAGAATTCGGTGTCATTACAGTTAACATTAGTTAAAAACATTAATTTTTGGTCTATTAATTTTGATAACTTGATTATTTCTTCTCTTAAATCTTCTAATTTACTTTTTTACATTAGGTGACGCTTTTCTTTGTGAAGAGTTACAGTTTAAAATGTGACTTTAAAAGTGTGGTGTAGACAAATCTTTAAATCTGTACCAACTTTTGTTCTGTATACTAAAATTCTCCTTACTGAAAATATAAATTCTAATTCTGAATTATTATATATAATTGTCTTTGATAAAGAAAAACGTACTGGTTCCAAATTTTGTAGTAAACTGGAAAACACTCTTATCAATTAGACAAATACATTACAAATATAAACATAAAATTAATTTTGATGTATACATAGACAAATAGAACACCGAGTAATTTTAAATTAATATAAAATCCTTAATATCATAATTTATAAT
>NC_029778.3:15060229-15062184 GCF_000817695.3 Arachis duranensis | reverse complement strand
TACTAAATTATAATTAAACGATTATAAATTTATTATAATCCTATTTTATATATATAAAAAATATAAAAACCTGTTTTGTGTGGAGCTTCAGCTGCAAGCCTGCAATAGATTATTAATAATTGTCAACCTACCCCACATGGCAACTATATATTAATATCATGATGGAAAAATATATGTAAATCATTTTTAACTATTTAACTTTAAATAATTATAATTATTAATTTTATATTTTTTATATAAAATTTAAATAATCACTAATTAATAATAATTTAAAAATTAGAATTATCAATTAATAATAAATTAATTAATAATTAATTAATTAGATGTTAGTTACTTAGCAAAGTTCTACCATGATAACTTTTAATAATATTAATTCTGCAAGGAATGATTTTAATTTCTCATTAATAATAAAAAATTTGTATATTAATTTAATTTGATTAAAGGTAAATATTATACCATTGATACATAATTTTATTTGATTGCAATGCACATTATATTATACATACATGTTGTATTTTTTAATTCTAATGCTGAGTATTCTTATGCACGGGTCATTAACTATTAACGATACTAGAAGAATGACTTTCAAATAAAGACGGTCAAACCTGACCCATGAAGACCAAACTCTTACTATTACCAACTCATTCTTACAGCGATTCCGATTTTTCACTGTCAGTGGCAAAGTTGTAATTAAGAATAGGAAGTTGGGGCAATTTGTTGCTCTAGTCATTTCCCAAGTGCAATTTGCAAAGCCTACATAATTGCCAAAGTTGTAATTAAGAATAGGAAGTTGGGGCAATTTGTTGCTCTTCTCATTTCCCAATTGCAATTTGCAAAGCCTACATAATTGCAACCACCAATCAAAGATAAAATAGAGTACTCAGCTTCTTCAATATAGTTTACATGTTTAATTTGTATTGTAATAAATAATCGTTTAATATTTCAGATAGTGAAAGAAACTATTAGTAGTTAGAAGGCTTTTATCATTTGTAGATATAATATAGGGGCATCTAGTGTACAAATGCATTTGTAAAGATTTTTGTCTTTTATGGTTATTTGTTGATTTTAAAAGCGTGTCACTAAAAGTGTTGTTTAAAGAGAAAGTGTTACCCTTAATCGTTAACTTGGCTCTGATACCAATTTTTAAGATGTAATTTTTTTTTTCAAAATTATTAACTCTTCATATTTTGCTTCGAATAAATTTATGATTTGTATAGATTTGGTTGGTGGTACTTTATAATCAAAAGTATTGAGCATTACTATTACTAATTCTGATTTCATTTTTATAGTTTTTCAATCTTGTTTTAGTTTATAATATTCTTTTTTGCTTTGATTATTGTATATAAAATCTTTTATCTGTTTGTCTTTTTCTTTAATATAATTTTTCAAATCCTCCAAAACTTCTTTTATTTCTACACTTTCTGTTGTTTCTAAATATCTTTTTAATTTTTCAACTTCATTCTCCATTTTTTCTTTCAACAGCTTTAATTCTTTTAAGTCATAATATGGTCTTTCAGGCATTTATAAATTTTTTAAGTTTAGCTCCAACTTGTTTATATTTGTTCTTATTTCTATCTTTTTTATTATAAGGTCATTAATTTCGAACTGAAGATTATTTAATTCCCTTTTATACTCCTTTATTTTACTTTTTAATTTTTTCGCCCTATGTCTTTTTATTTTGTTTTCTGGTCTTTCAATCTTTGTATACTTCATTATTTATCTTAGAATTTCTGCAAATTCTATCATCGATTCATCACTATTTTCTAGAGATTCTATCAATTTTTCTAACTCTTCAACTTCTCCTTTCAATTTGTCATAGATTATTTTTAGAGCTTCAAATGCTCTTTGATTTATTTCAGAAAACTGTAAATAATTCAACCGATTTTCTCTTTCAAAGAGCTCTTGTTTCTTGTTTTGATAAGTTACATATATTTTTTCTTTATTTATTGTCATAA
>NC_029778.3:15043560-15051933 GCF_000817695.3 Arachis duranensis | reverse complement strand
AGATTTACCTTAGGTTACCAAGAATAAACCACCAGTTTCTTCCTTCAAATTGCTAAAGAGCAATGAAACCTTCATCTTTTCATTTTGTGGATGACTGCTGTTATAATATACATATAATTTAGACATTTATCTATTTATCTTTTAAAGATATGTTCTTTAACTACCTTGCTATTGATTTTATATTGTTTATTGTTTCTAATATTGCTTATGGTTGTTCTGTTGTTCTGTTTTGCTATGCTATCATATACATAAATATTGAGAATTTACTATTAATTATTAAGTGACGACTAATTATAAAAAATTATAATAAATAATAAATAATCTTATTTCATTGATATTCTTATATAAATAACACTCATTATTTGTTCTTCTCTAAAAGAAGGTGGTCAAGATGATAAATATGTATCTTCATGCTTTTCATGCTAAGACGTTTAGTTTCTTTCTTTAATTTTTTTTCCAGGAAAAAAAGAAGGTGGAACTCTCGGAGTCTAGGATCTGGCATATCTTCTTGCAACAGCCAACTTTATGGGATCTCCAAGCTCCCATTTAGATCTGTGGTACTCTAACTTCTTACAATCTCTGATTTTATTGCTTTCTTTATTAATAACAGGTGAATATATACACTTTTGTGCGTCCCTTATTCTATTGCTTTCTTTGTTGCAATTCCTTTTGTTTCGGTCTTCTTCCTTTCTTTTTAGAGTTGGCATTTGATTGATGGGTTATTCCAAAAAATTCTTTATATAGAATCATCATTATATATAATATCTTATCATAAGCTGTTGTTTTTGTTTCTAATTCTTCTATAACTTGGTTTTCTATTGATATCATATAATCTCTTATAGTTCCTTTAGTATGAAATCCTATGTAATTCCAAATGTCTCTTCCCGACAATTCACTAAGTTTTGGATTAGTAAAGGCTTCTAATAAGAAGGAATTCAACCAGTTTTCAAAAATTTCTTTTTTGTTCTTTTTGCAGTCTAAATCGAGCATTCTTTCTCCTTCCATTTCCTGGATTTTAGGAACGTATTTTTTCTTCTAATTTTTCTTCAATATTCATAATTTCAATGGTGGTTTTACTTTTAAGTCTGTTATGTTGATTATATTTTGAAATTTTTCTTCTTTGGGATTCTCTTTTTCCTTATTTCTTTGAAATTTTATAGATAGTAATATTTCTTCAAGCATATCTACTATAGAATTTAATTGTGGGTTAAAAGTATGATAAAGATGTGGGGAATCATTTCTATGGTAACATTTCTTAGAAATTCCGTGTGAAAAATAATTTTTTTCAGGTTTTTGAAGTCTTTCAATAAAACTTATAGTAAAATAAAGATTTTGAGAAAAATCATTTTGTATTGATTTTAAGAATTCAGTGTCATTACAATTAACATTGGTTAAAATCATTAATTTTTGATCTATTAGTTTTGATAATTTAATTATTTCTTCTTTTAAATCTTCTAATTTACTTTTTTCCATTAGGTGACGCTTTTCTTTATGAAGAGTTATGGTTTTAAGTTAAAAGTGTGGTTTTAGAATGTGTGGTTTAGATTTTGCCATGTAGGCACATCTTTAAAACAACATCTTTACCATATATTTCTTCTATAATATATATTCTTCTTTATATATTATCTATCTTTAATTTAATCAATATATACCAATTTATTAATCTATCAATTTAAGTTATTATATTTATATGCAAAAGCGCATCTAAATTTTAAGAGAGGATTTAGTGGAGGAACAAGAGGAGAAAAAAAAGAAGAATATTAGTTCCACGTTCACGTCCTAATACTGTTAATAATGAAATTAATCAAGAATTACATAAACTTCTTCTTCTATTTTATTGTGTGTTATTTATTACTATAGTTAGTAGTAACAAAAATATCATCGCGTCTTAGTTTTTATTTTGTAACGGTGTTTGTCAAATAAAAATGTATTTTTTTGGTGACTGAACATAATACAAAGAAAAAAGAACTAAGAGAAAGAGTAGTACTCCTTTCTAATAATAATATCTAAATTATTAGGGGACAATAACCATTTTAAATACACCTGCTTAATTAAAGCAGCAGTCTTAGCCATTAAATTAGCCATTCTGTTTGTTGTGCGTTGGATAAGAACTAAAGTAGCTGTCCAATTATACTGGAGCATCTCTTTGATTTTGTCAAGCAAATCAGAGTCATTCCTAATCATGCTGGTTGTGCCTCGCAAAACAAAAAGAAACACATTAAGATAATCAATTTTACAGATTACCTCTTTGCACTCCTTTTCTTTTTTTGTATGTAAGAAAATTGGTTACTTGATGACTTAATGTCCATGTCCATGTTTTAGTCTTCTTCGCAAGTATTGGACTTTAATGTCAAAAAAGGCTGAGATAAATCAAAGGTTAGAGGTAAAGAAGATTTCTGTAATCCGTCTTTATCCAACAAGTTAAGATGTATAGTTTTTTCTTGTACTATTTGGAGAACTATAACATTGTTTATGGAAAATGTAATCCTATAACAATCCTTTAAAAGAAGGTTTATTCGGTAGTGGAATATGTTATGTGGCATCCTCTAGATTTTTTTAAATTTTTTATGTATGATCATTATTACAATAACACCCATGATCAAATCATCCTCATTTTACTACTCTTCTGAACATCGTGTCTACTTTTCTTATCATTCTTTATAGCTTTATTTACATGTACACACCTGAAATTTTAAATTTCGAATTCAAAATCAATTAAAAAGGAGATTCATTCTCAATTTTCCATCATCTATGTTCTCCATCCTCTGTTTCCTTTTTCTCTCTTCCTCCTCTTCTTCATCGATTCTTCTCCTTCATCATCCGTTCCTCCTCTTTTTTTCTTCCCTTTTTCCATTCGTTTCTTCTTCCTATTCCTAATCTAAATTGGAGATGGAGAAAGTTTATGTACTCACCAAGGCAGAGGATGTCATTGTACCTGATGGCTCTAACCTTCAGAAGAGTCGTCGCGGTGGAACAACGCCAGCGGTGGTGGTAGGGTTACGGCGGTAGATGAGGAGCCGATTGCTATGGTGGTGCACGATGGTATGGCGTGGTCGTCCCCGTGGGTGCGGTGGAGTTCGTGGTAATCATCAATGTGTGGTGATGGATACAGAGGAGGAACCGACGGAAGAAAGCATATAGTTGGAAAGTACTGAGTCGCGGCCATAGGGAGCACATGTAGTGAGAGCACAGCAGCGACGACCAGAACAGAGCCGTGAGATCTAATCGGCGTTCAGAACAGATTTGCATGGTTGTTATTTTTTTGTTTTAATTAATTAATTAGATAAATTATGTAAATGATTATTATTTGCTTAATCTACAAATTTTATTGTTTGAAAATTTAAATTTTGAATTGAAAATTAATTTGAAAAAAAAAATCATTTGTATATGTTCATTTTCATTATCCGCACAAATTCTCTTCTCTAGATAAGGATCTAATTAAATAAGAAGCTAATTTATTTTTTTATTTTAATGCAGCCCCCAAACATATATCACCAACGTAAAAAGTGCAAATGTATGGACCACTCGCAAATTAACTTTTTCATACTAAGCATAATATGTATTTGTGTGGACTTGGCATTTATACATATATTTTTTTTCCTCTAATTTTGGTTAATTTAATTGTGACTTGATGGCTAAAAGATTGAAAGTCTTAATGTTTATTTTTAAGCTTTTGAATATCACAAATTATATTGCAGGTCAGCAGATAGTACACTAAAATTTTGGGATTTAGAATCCTTTGAAATGAATGGATCTACTAGACAAGAGGTTTCTCATTTATAGTGTCGTGTGATTAATGGTGTTAGCAATAGCGATTATTGGTGGGTTTGATTCTGCAGTTTCTCTCTTTTAAATGTTCTTATTGTGCATTATTTTCTTTTTTCAAGTTCACCCCATGATGTACAAGCACACATATAGTGGAGGTCATGGTTCTCTATGAATTTTGGTAGATATTTTTGCTTAATGTTTCCTTTATAGTTCCTTTTCGATATGTTGATTTTACTAAAATTATTTGAGATCTTATTTCTAACAACCAGAACTTACTAACAATAGAAATGGGCACGTTACCAGACAGCAAAGCTTCAAAGGCTTCTCCATAGTGCAATATGAAGACAAGATCCATGGGTGTGAAGAATTCCACTAAGAAAACTATTAGAAGGAATCACAAATAAGTGGTAATTCGTTTTCCCAATTAATCTACTGATAGTTGTCATTTACTTATGGGATTTTTGTTGGTTTGTTCGGTATTTTTTGGTTTGTTCTTTTGTCATTTAGTTATTTCAGCAGGGTTCAAGCTATGATAAAAAAGCTTTACCTTAAGTTACCAAGAATAAACCACCAGTTTCTTCCTTCAAATTGCTAAAGAGCAATGAAACCTTCATCTTTTCGTTTTGTGGATGACTGCTGTTATAATATACATATAATTTAGACATTTATCTATTTATTTTTTAAAGATATGTTCTTTAACTACCTTGCTATTGATTTTATATTGTTTATTGTTTCTAATATTGCTTATGGTTGTTCTGTTGTTCTGTTTTGCTATGCTATCATATACATAAATATTGAGAATTTACTATTAACTATTAAGTGACGACTAATTATAAAAAATTATAATAAATAATAAATAATCTTATTTCATTGATATTCTTATATAAATAACACTCATTATTTGTTCCTCTCTAAAAGAAGGTGGTCAAGATGATAAATATGTATCTTCATGCTTTTCATGCTAAGACGTTTAGCTTCTTTCTTTAATTTTTTTTCCAGGCAAAAAAGAAGGTGGAACTCTCGGAGTCCAGGATCTGGCATATCTTCTTGCAACAGCCAACTTTATGGGATCTCCAAGCTCCCATTTAGATCTGTGGTACTCTAACTTCTTACAATCCCTGATTTTACTGCTTTCTTTATTAATAACAGGTGAATATATACACTTTTGTGCATTCCTTACTCTATTGCTTTCTTTGTTGCAATTCCTTTTGTTTCGGTCTTCTTCCTTTCTTTTTAGAGTTGGCATTTGATTGATGGGTTATTGCGTTTATTTTTTATTTTTATTTTTTTAATAGTGGTTTTATATTGTTTTAATTTGAGAGTGACATTACTATTATATTTTTCAATATATTTTTTAAGCATATTTTAAAATCTTGATTTTCATTTCATATAACTTCTCTATAATCTTATTTTACCAATACATTATAGACTAAGATTCTTAATACCCCTCCTTTTGAAACTCCATTTTTCTTTTGTTATCTTTTTCTTAGGCTTTAGTATGAGATTGGGTTCTATGTTGATATGTAGTATTTCGAGCACATCGCTTGATAGTAAATTTGATGATGTTGATAAGTTCCTTTCTGCATTCACATGGATTGATGAGAATGAACATTAAACCTATATCTACATTAATTTGAATAAACAAGTAACTGAGTAAGTTTCCATAAGATTCCTTAGTGGTGTCACTTTGTGTATGTTCTATTATGTTGTCATTAATTATTCATTTTAATTATGCCTGTCTAAATATTTTATATCTGATTTGGTTAGTAAGCATGGTTCCAAGACTTTAAATGTCCTCATGAAGGAACCGTAGATCATTCTAGATTATCAAAGGGAAAAAAAGAAGAAAAATTGCTTTCTTTAGTGTGCATGCAAGAAATCTTTTGATATCTCATTCATACATAAACAAGATCCTACTTTTTAAGGAGGAAAAGAAAATAGAACGAAAAACAAATAAAACACAGAATTTGACCATCTTTAGTTTCTTTTTCCTCACTTGAGAGCAGATGCATGAAACAGGACATAGTTAAACTTATTAATAAAATTAACAGATCCTCCATTACCATTCAGTTTATTAATAAGATTTGAAGAATTACAAATGGGGCCACTATTTTATCTGTGGGTGACTTCGTTCTGGTTTGTTTCCTTTTTAGATTAATGGTATGTATCAATTGCTTTGCAACATTAGTATTTGATATTCTTCTTTCAGTGGTTATGTTTTAGTTCGATGAGGTGGATTTGACTGGCACAAATTTTGAATATTTATGGTTTGGAGTGAATATTTATGATTTGTTGACATGGTGATTTGTCTCTTTATCTTGAAAAATTTATATATTTGGCAAATATTTGCATTTAAATCTTTTTTACAATTTTTCTTTCGAAATCCTCTGTTCCTATAGAATTAAGATAGTTCTTTCTTAGACTCTTTCATTTATGAGAATCTATTATTCTACATAATGAGAGTTTAGAGATTAACTATTTTACATTGCGTGCATTGTGCATCCTGTTTTCTAGAAAAATAACTATTTATATTTCTTAAATGATTTAGGGCTATGAAGTTCTCAAAAAACTTGCTTATGTGACTGATAAATTTGATAGGAAATTCCTTGAGCAATTACGTGAGTAAGAAAATTTAGTACTTCGTTGTACTTAATATTCTATGCTTTTTTTTCCTTTGTACTTAGTGTTCAATGCTTTTTTTTTTCCATTTTCGTTGATGTGCCTTCTCCTGCTTAGTTGCTTTTCAAAGAGTTGGATACTTATTTGTCTATATATTATGACTTAATTTTTTCTTTTTGAGGGATATAAGTTTGCTTTAAAATATTGGGTTGCCATTGTTTAATTGAGTTCTTTGTTTATTACAGAGAATTCTGCACCACAATTCCTAATGATTTAGATTCACAAAAATTAAGCTCTCTCTCCCATATGTTTTTTTATCCACTTAGTCATTTATCAATTTATTCTATGGTTGAAATCATAATTGTGAATTTCTGACACCTGATAGTGGATTTTGTACACTTTATTCTCCAATTGGTTTCCTTTTATATTAATGGTATGTATCAATTGCTTCGCAACATTAGTGTTTGATATTCTTCTTTCAGTTGTTATGTTTTAGTTGGATGAGTTGGATCTGGCTGGTGCAAAGTTTGAATATTTATGGTTTGGAGTGAATATTTATTTTTTTAAAAAAAAAATCATGAAGCTTTTTACCTTTTGCTGCTTTAGCTTTTATTATTGTATATTCATGCTCGAACTACACAAGCTATATCTTTTCCAGCTAATTTTTTGTCGAGATAGTAAATTGTCTCTTATCTTGAAAAATTTATGTTTGGCAAATATATGCATTTAAACTATTTTTTCAATTTTTCTTTTGAAAGCCTCTGTTTCTATAGAATTAAGATAATTCTTTCTTAGACTCTTCTATTTATGTGAACCTATTATTCTACATAATAAGAGTTTAGAGATCAACCATTTTGCATTCCGTGTAATGTGCATCCTGTTCTCTAAAAAAATAGCTATTCATATTTCTTAAATGACTGAGTTATGAAGTTTTTAAAAAACTTGGTTATGTGATATATAATATTTTGTGCTCTTTTGAATGTATATAATTGTATTTTTTATTATCATTATTATTTTGACTGCTGCTCTATTAATGTATATTTATAATTTTACATGACTTTTGTGGTATTATGTAGTATATGAAGTTGGTGACCGTGCCATTGCAATGTTAGGTAATCTTAATAGTAGGAAATGGCTTTTCCTCTCTGATGTGTGTTATTATCTATGAGACGATGACTATTAACAAGCTTTAGGGGTCAAACATATGAGTCTATATTTGTCGAAACATGTTTTTACACACAGACAACTTTATGTTGTTCTTTCAAAAGTAAAATTCAAAATCAAGATTAAGGGTATTAATTTAGAATAATCATTCAAGGCAAAAGATATAAATGTTGTTTGTAGACAAATTTAGTTGATTATGTATAATTTTAAATTTTATTTAATATGTAATTTTAGATATTTATATTTTTCTATAAGTTTGTTACTTTGTAGAAATTATTTTTGGATACTTATTCACTTTAGTTTACAATTTTTCTATCATGTATTTATTGTAATTAAACGATAATCTTAATTTTAATTTATATGTTTTTACAATTTTCTTAAAAGTAAAATTAGATCATTTTATTCTTATGATTTAATTTAAAATAAAAAAATTATATTTAATTAATTATTCTAACAATAGCTTAATATTAACTGATTTTTATTAAACTTAGCATATCTATGCATCGCTTAATGTTATCGATTTTAGAGACAAAATGGTGAGGAGTGCATGAAGGCATGAACATTAGGAGATTATCACAGGGCTGAACTAATTCTAAAAGTAGAGTGGTGATGTTGAATTTTTCTTTTTTTAATTGATTTGAATACTAAATTCTAAATAATAGTTGAAAGACTTATTTTTTTAATATATTTTTTATATAAATTGATCATTCCATTGTTAAAAATTTTAAAAACAAAGGGATAATTTACATCACTATAAAATTTATTTTTTTTGTATTTAATAATGAAATTCAAGGGATAATTATTTATTATTTAAATTAATTT
>NC_029778.3:15013409-15042685 GCF_000817695.3 Arachis duranensis | reverse complement strand
ATCTTATTATTATTATTATTATTATTATTATTATTATTATTATTATTTTGTATGATCAATTTTTTATTTATTTTATCCAAAAATAGTCAAAATAAAATGGCTACTAAATCGAATTAGCCGGTCTCCATTTAGATATATTGCTAAAACTTTAGTAGATCTGTTCACTTAATTCCATTTATGCTTGTAGCAGGTGTTCGAATTTGGCTATTTCGGTTTACCAGAAACAATTCCAGCCATTCATAAATCTACTCCACCTAATTGAATTTACCTCATACATGCATAAATTGAATTATGCAAATTCGATTTATTCCCATTTTAACGTTACCTAATAAATCTATTTTACTTAATTCGAATTATTGTTGAAAATTATAATTCGAATTGGGTTAATTCGATTTATATAAAATTAGTATTTTTATCCGTAATAACATTATGAGAATATATATTTTTTAATATTACAGTTCACTTTGTTCTGATAGTATAGATAATACTGACACAAAAAATTTATAAAGTCAAATTACTTTTACAAAAAAAGTTGTAGGTTGACAAAAGTGAAGACCAATATATTTATAGATAAAAAATCAAATAATAAGATTTTTAGTTATTATTTTTTATATGAAAAAGTCTCATTTTTTATTAATAATTAATTTTAACATTCGTTATCTAAAATTTGAAATAATTTAACATGTATATTTTTGTATTTAATTAAGTGATAAGTCTGTCACACAAATAAAAATAATTAATTTTTATACTTGTTATTTAAAAATAATATTTTTTCTCTATATATATATATATAAATATAATTAGATATTAGTATAAAAAAATTATACGGATAGTTATAAAATTAACTCAAAACTAATTTTTTAAAAACAATTGAATCTTGATTCTAACTTTTAATTATAACATTAGTATTCTCTCCAAATTATATGTAATAAATATTTGAAAGAAGAAAAATAAAAATATAGATTAAAAAGATAAGGAATGAAAATTTAAAACTAAATAAAAAACTAAAAAAATATGTATATAATAATAATAATATTTTTTATTTGAATTATATTATTTTATTTTTTGTAGAACAGAAAGATAGAAAAAATAGAGAATGAGAAAAAAAGAGAGAGAAAGATAAAGATAAAAAATGAGAGTGAGAGTTTGTTAATTTTGGAAGAAAAAATTTTCTTTTAGTTATAATAAAAAAATATTATGTAACACATTTGATTATTAAATTAGATAGTAATATATGATACATAATATAGGTATATTTCAATTTCAATTTTAATATTTTAATTTTAATTTTAATGCAAATAAAGAATGTCATATTGTACATTTTGATTTTCAAATTAGTAATTAGTCATTAATATTAAATATTAATAATGATATATAAAATAGATAGACTAGTTGAAGGAATGAGAGAGATAGAGAAAAAA
This sequence comes from Arachis duranensis, assembly GCF_000817695.3. Lineage (NCBI taxonomy): Eukaryota > Viridiplantae > Streptophyta > Magnoliopsida > Fabales > Fabaceae > Arachis > Arachis duranensis. The sequence goes on along the minus strand of NC_029778.3, from coordinate 15,041,264 downwards.
AGATGGAGGAGGGGAGAACTTTTTAATTTTGGAGGGAAAGATTGGATTTTAATTGCAATAAAGGAGTGACATGTGACACATTTTGATTGTAAAATTAGTATGAAAAAGGAAAGCATTCTTTAATTTTGGAGAAAAAAATTTGATTTCAATTAAAATAAAGGAGTGACATGTGGCACATTTTTGTTATAAAATTAGTAAGAAAAAAAAGAAAATTTCTTAATTTTAGAGATAAAAATTTAGTTTCAATTACAATAAAAAAATCACATATAACATATTTTGATTATAAAATTAAAATATATAAGAGATTAGGCTTTAGATGATACAAGTATCAATTTTAATTTTGAGTGATAGAGGTAATTTTTTTGTGCTTATGGTTTATCTAGATATTTTACCTTAAAACTTTACTATATTTCAAAGATAAATTATTAATAGTATAGAATAAATTTATAATTGGTGAGTTCTATGATGTCTTTATTATAGTGTTTAAATTGTCTAATTTCTCTTTTAAAATAAAAGATAAAATATTTAAAATAAAAAATATATCATATAAAATTTATTAAATATTAATTATTTACCTTTTTTAATAATTTAGATAGAAAATAATAGACATTATACGATTCATCCTTATAATTTGTTCTCGACAAATATTGTCTAAGCAGCTACATATAATTTGTCGAAGGAAAAATTTCTCTGAAGAATAGTTAGAGACATTTAATTATTAGAAAAAAATTAATATCAACTTATTAAAAAAATATTTTTTATAATTTATTAAAATACCAATTTTTTTTATAAAAAAATGAATATATTGTTAAATTATTTATTTATTTATTTTTTATAAATATATTTATTTATTTAATTACCTATTATACTCAAATTTTTATTAATTAAGGGACACGGCCAGATGGAGACAATTACTATTTCAGTGTGTGAAAATGAGAAAATGGAGAAAGGGCTCCACATTATATTTTCAATGTATTAAATATATAAAAAATCAAAAGCTTTTATTTTTCTAAAAAATAATTATAAAAAAAATTCAAGAACTTTCCCTAAAAAAAGTTATTGAATACCGTCAGATATATCGACAGATTTACTAAAAAAAATCGTCGATAACATGTTTTTATTAATTTAATGGCGGAATAAATTCGACGGTATAAATTTTGTCAATAACTATTTATCGACAGATTTTGTCGTGACGGATATAAATTTAAAATTGACAAAATTTTAAAATTTGTTACCGTCAAATCTTTTTTTTTTATAAATTCGACGATAATATATTATTTATTATTAATAACTAAATTAATAGTTATCAATAGATTTAATTGATGATAAATTTTAATTTTAATTTAAAAAAAATATATTTAAAAATTCAATATATAAACACAGAAGAAAAATTCATCCTTTTCCCTTCAAAACAAAACCTCAGACAGAATTTTAAATAAACTGTCTAGTCAGACAAACACATTCATTATATAATGATAATATTTTGATTAAATAATTGTGTAAGCCCACAACATTACCTTCTTTAGTTGTTTTTTAAAGTAATCCAAATTATCACTCAGTAAGAAGCTACAATCATTATCTATCTATCTTGTCAAGCATTACTATTACTACTAGTAATTTTAAAAAGTAATATTTTTTTTTTCAATAGTATTATAAATTATCAATAATTAACAAGTTTCATAAAATAACATAGCATAGTACTAGTGGTGCTATTATAAAGAAAAAATGAACTCAAATGTGAAGAAGGCATCAATCATCAATGTAGTGTGCAAAAGTTAGTCAAATATAAATAACTGAGTGACACCGAGTGCACTAGCTAGTTGAGGATTGGAAGTTGGTCTAATAACTGCAATAAGCACAGTGCAATAATAAGGTAAGTGTATGTATACGTAGGTATGTGTATTTAGGTTAGTAGGTTAGAATAATATATATATATTCTCTCCCCACACTATGCTACTATAGATTAATTTAATTTATGAGAGGAATTAAATTATGATGCAGACCCACAAAAGATTCAAATAACGTACATATATAGTTACCAAAAATTTTGTCGAAATGCTAAATGGTGTTAACCATATTATATTTGAGGTATACATCTATTCACTATGTAAACATCAAGTAGTTTGGTGGGGAAACAATCTTTAGAGAAAAATAATTAATTATTTAATTTCCACAAAATGTAATAAGAATAGGTACACATGCATATATCTAGTAGTGAGGCTATAACGTATATTAGGGTGTGTTTGGCAATCACGTTAAAGAGGATAGAAGTGCGTTTGAGCTTCTTGAAAGTTTTATTTTTATGTTTGGCAATTCTTATTTTTTCAAAACGCAGAAATGATTCTGTCTTTGAACGCACGACAGAAACTAAAATTTGTAGCTTCTGCGTTTCACGTTCATGGTTGATGATCACCCTTGAAAAATTAGATGAAAATTTTATTTCTTTTTTACCAACCATACCTTTCATTTTCTTCTATAAAAAAGAATTAATTCTTTGTAGTTCTTCCTTCTTCTTCATAATTCTTAGTTACAACTTTTTTTTTCATCAAATTAGTTCAGATTTGTTTCAATTAGCAGCAAATTGAATATTTTAATTTTTTTATTATATTTAATATTCATTTTTATATTTTAATTTATATATTTTGTATTTATATTTTTATTATATTTTTTATTTATATGATAAATATTTTTATATTATTTGTGTAGTGCTCTTCTATTTATATGACAAATGTTGTTGACTTTTTTGTATAATATTTTTATTATTTTTTGTTCATATAAATTCTTTTTTTTCTATCTTTTCTTGTATTGTATTTATGTTGTGTATTATTTCTTATGATTTTTTTTCTATTCTTTGATGTACTCTATTTTTGTTTTGTATTAATTTTATTTATTTATTCTGATTTTGTAATATTTGTAATTGTAATTATTATATACTACGTTTATTATCAAAATTTTGTATAATATAAATTATGATCCTATAAAAAAGGATAAAATAAATAAAAAATTAATTATAAATAATAATAGAGTCATAAATAATAAAAATTTATAGTCCAAAATAATACTAAATTAAAGAGTAATGACAGTACTAGAAAAGTTATAGAATATTTCCTTTTTATTTGACATTATAAAATTTATAATATTCTCTTTCATATTTTTATTTTTTATTGTATTTATTTTATTTATATGATAAATATTTTTATATTATATTTTTGTTAGTTTTCTGATTTTGCATGTATATAAAAAATTATTTAGATGAATGTCTCTTTTAGTAATTTTTCATCTAAAAGTGATTTTGAGTAGTATAATCCATACAATATTTATTTTACTATAATCAATTTTGATATAAAGATTGCCAAACATAAATCACGTTTAACTCAAACTTACTTTTCATCAAAATCAATTTTACAAAATCAATTTTGTGCAAACTCTCATTTGCAAACTGAAATCCAAACACACACTTAATGATTTTGAATATTACGGGATAAGATAACATTTTATTCAGGTCTAAAAGATGTGACATTTTATAATTAATATTGTGTTCATTTTAACGATGTTTTCAAACTTATACACTTTGAATAATGTTTTCAAATTAATTATAACATATATGTATTTTTATTTTTTGTGGAAAGAGATGTAGAGGAAGTGTGTTACAGGGTGGATGTTATAATATTTTCTTGATGTTTGGAGTTTCAAAACTCCATATAATTTTAACAAAAACAAAACACTATTAAAATTTAAAATTCAATTTACTTTGCGTTAATTTAAGTTAACATTTAATGCATACCGATGAAATCAATAAATAATTAATACATTTTTTTTGAAAAACTACAAACATATTAATTATAACTTATAAAATATATTTTTAATAAATGATAATTATAATTATTATAAAAAATTTAATATGCTCTATTAGTATATAAGTTATATATTGGTATATTTTTATTTTTATTAATTTAATTTTATTCACATAATTTAAAATTTTAAATTATAAAATCTTTAAATTAAAATTTAAATAGATAGATATAATTTAAATTAATAATTTAATTTAATAAAAATAAACGTATTCGTATTATTTTTATTATCTTAAGCAAAAAAATATCTTTAACTATATTTTCTAGGTAAGATTTATTAATCTTTTCAGATATTATGTACTTATATATACACTCTAATATTATTAATTTGAAAGATTACATATATTTATCTTTTTGTTGAGATATTTAAAAACCATGTTTAACCACTTTAAAAAAATAATACGAAAACGTTTATTTAAAATAAGATGAATATATTTATTTAAAATTAAAAAATTTTAAATAAATTTATTCGATTTAGAATAATAAGAGTATTATATCTTTTTAATTCTTTTAAATTTTTATTTTTATCATAATTTTATAATAATTTAATATCAATCTAAAAATAAAATAAATTTAAATTAAAACAAAAAATTTAACCCAAATATAATTTAATGCTAATTCTTTTCTCTTTCTTTAATAATTAAATGATAATTTTTCTCTCTCTTATTAATTAAGGAGTACTAAAACTCCAAATAAATTTTTTATCTTATTTTTGCGTTAACTTTTGTTTAACTCTTTAAGAAGAGTTTTAATACTTCAAATCTTCCAAGAGTATTGAATCAGGCGCCGTGTTACAGTGACGTAGAGTTATAGATTTCAAGGGAGCAAGAATTAAAGGCGTGGTTATGGGGGAGATAGAGAATGGTCAATTAATTAGGTACTCCACAAATGGCAAGGGATATTGTAGGAATAAGACCCGTTTCAGCTCTATTTTTAAACACAACACAGGGCTTCATACTTGAAACTTGCAACTACTCTAGTCTATTAGGGTGGTCCATCCCTTTAAATTTTCTTTATGTGTATAAAAATAATAATAATGCTTCTTTATCATATTTGTATGCAGTTAGTATATTTGTAGTGTGTTAGGACCATCCTAGTATTAATCATCATATAGTATTAATAATGCTTCTTTATCATATCTCTGTTTCTCCCTCCAAAAAACACAACACGTAGAAGAGCAAAAGGCTAGGGGTGATAGCTAGTGGCAGAGGCTGAGGAGAAGCTTCGTCCGAGGTCGTGGCTGGTGTCTTCATCACAAGGTAAGATTGTGATGCTTAGTTAGGAATGCAATGTGTTTGCATGTTTGCAGTGTAAGAAAGATAGTGAAAAAGGGGTGTATTGCGTTCTGTGTAGGATTAGGGGGAGGGATTGTGTTCGGTAAATGTAGTTTCTTTCATGCATTGTGTTGTTTCCTTTTTTAATCGTAGTTTTGCACTGGTTAATTTCAGATGGTTGACGTGTTTGTGGTTTCGGTCTTTCATCATGGAGGGAACTTCGTAAGAGGAGTTGGTGGAAAGTTGGTTTATCAGAATGGAAAGGAGGAGAGGTTCCCTGAGATGGACCTAGACTTTGTTAGTTTCGGAGACCTAGTGACACTATTTAAGGGTTTGGGCTACCAGTCATACAAGGCAGTATATTGGTATGATCCATCAAGTACTGAATTTGAATCCGGGATGAACATATTGACTGGGGATGCAGGGATCAACGCAATGCGAGAGAACCTAATGAATCACCCAGGGCGAGGTGAGTTCCATATATACTTTGACCATTCTGTGGACGAGCCGGAGGTTGTTGAGGATGCTGCCCAGGACAGAGATAATGCAGGGGAGGTGGATGAAACTGCAAAGGAATTGAATTCTTCCTCTTCATCTGATGACGGGTACGAGAGCACAGAGGACGTCTTGTACAAATCTCCACCGGCTGAAATTAAGAGTGATAGCAGTGAGAGTGACAGCAATGATGGGGTCACTGCTGGGAAGAGGAAAAGAGGTGTCAAAGACAAGAAGAAAGTCGTTACACCGATCAAGAAGGTAGTCACTCCGAAGAAGAAGGTAATTACTCCAAGGAAGAAGGTAGTTACACCAAAGAAGCAAGGGAAGAAGAAAAGACAATTTCGCACAAGGGTTAATGAAAGAGGGGAAGGAAGTGGGAATGTGACTGATGCACGTGGTGAAGCAAGGGATCAAGGACCTGATGTCCAGCCAGATTATGCAATCAGGGGTGGGTTTTATGTCAGTGAGCTCCTAACGGAGGTGGATGAGATAATGTTTGAGTATGAATCTGAAGACTTACATACTCCCATATCATCCGATGATGAAGGAAGAGGTGAAAAGTTTTCAGAGTTTAATGATGAGTATGCTCATGGTGAGGGCAGGTTTGAGATAGGAACTAGGTTTGCCACTGTAGAAAGGTTCAAGGAGGTAGTTAAAGATTCTTTCATTGTTGAGGGTCGGGAAGTGAAATGGATAAAAAATGACAAAGAGAGAGTGAGAGTGGGGTGTGGGGATAAGGAGTGCCCTTACTTGGTTCACTTATCATACAACAAAAGTCTGCAATGTTATCAAGTGAAGACCTACCATCCAAAACACACTTGTGCGAGGGATTTGGGCAGCAACGCTGCTGATCAACACTGGCTAAGTAAGAAGATTAAAAAGCGGATGTCCACCCAACCACACATGAATACAAAGGAGGCTACTGATTTTCTTAAAGAGGAATTTTTCCTCTGTCCCCATCCTAAAATGGTTTATAGAGTAGTGAGGGAGGTTAGGGAGAAGATCCAAGGAAATGAAAAGGAACAATACAAGAGATCTAGGGATTATTGTGAGGAAATACTGAGGAGCAATCCAGGCTCATGAGCCAGGCTTGAGCTCATGCCAATTCCAGATGGTCCCCCTGTTTTTGATAAATTATACATTTTCCTAGATGCCTGCAAACAAGGTTTCAAAGATGGATGTCGTTTCCTGTTGCATTTGGATGGGTGCTTTCTGAAAACATATTATGGTGGTTGGCTTCTAGCAGCAGTTGCTCAAGATACAAACAACCAATTTTATGTTGTTGCCTATGGAGTGGTCAGGGCTGAGACTAAGGAAGCCTGGAAGTGGTTCCTGACCAATCTGCAAGGGGACATAGGAGATGATGCTAACCATGGCTGGAATTTCATATCGGACCAACAGAAGGTAAAACCATGTTAATATTTATTTTCATTGCTCTGCATTTGGTTTAGATCATTTCTAATTTGTTGATGATATTCATTGTTACCTAGTTGGTTAATTTCATTGCTGTGTGGTTGATACTATTGTGGCCAGGGTTTGCTTCCTGCGTTGAAGGAGGTCATGTCACACGCTAAGCTCCGCAATTGCGTTATGCATATGTGGAAAAACTTCATCAATCGCTACAATGATCTGTACATTCGACAAGTTGTGTGGGAGTGTGCCAGGTGCACAACTGTTGCTGAATTCAAGGAATGCATGGAGAAGTTGAAGACAGTTAACGAGGGTGCCTGGGAGTACCTCAGCAAATTTGAACCTGAGACTTGGGTGAAGGCTTACTTCTCCTATGGTCCAAAAGTGAATAACCTCACAAACAATATGTGTGAGATTTTTAATGCAAAAATAGTTAACTACCGCTGCAAGCCTATCCTCACCATGTGTGAAGAGATCAGATGCTATCTTATGAGGCGGATGGTAAATCATAAACGGGTCTTGGAGAATCACTCAGAGAGGCTAGCACCAGTTCAGGAAAAGAGGATGGAGAAGCTGTTAAACCTAAGCACCAAGTGGACGGCTGAATGGGTTGGTGACAATGAACGAAAGAGGTTTGAGGTTTCTCGGAAAGGAACTAAGGTGGATGTGGACCTCATTAGGCACAGTTGCTCATGCAATCGATGGCAATTGACTGGTAAGACTTGTACCATACTTGGTTCAGTTTCTTTGATATTTTGATTTGAATTCCCTTTACTGTTATTTTGGTTATATTACTCACCTTCACTGCATTACCTTAGGCATGCCCTGCTTACATGCATTTGCTGCCATTAGGAAGAGATATGACACACCTCATGACTATGTTCACCCTTGGCTATGCATGGAGTCCATCAGGAGGACATATGCACACTGTATTAAGCCTGTTCCAAGCCCAGAATTTTGGATTGGAACTGAGTTCTCGAAGCCAGATCCACCTGTTATCAAAAGGCCAATTGGACGGCCAAAGGTTCATAATAGGCAAAAGGATCCGGCTGAGCCACTCATGCAAGAAGGAAAACTAAAAAGGTCATTTATTGTATCCTGCAGCAAGTGTGGTGAGAAGGGCCACAACTACAAATCATGTAAGGGAGCCCCTTCCAACCCAAACTGGAAGCCGAAGACAAGGCGCCCTAGGAAGAAAGCAGCTACAACCTCCCAGTCACTGATTGTGCTTCCACTGTCACAATCTGCTCCAGGTTCAGAGGTAAGAACCCTATAGTGGAATGTTGTATTATAGGGGCTATTTTGTATTAGTGATATTATGGTTAGGGATTATTTTGTCTTAGTTTGGAAATCATTAAGGACTACCATGTCTGATTACTGATATGGCTAGAGACTATTCTGTCTTAGTGGTACTATGCTTAGGTACTAATCTGTCTTCATTATACTATTCAATTCACATCTTACATGCATATTTTCAGGATGCATCCAGCAGCCAACCAAGCAGCTCTCCAAACCCCACTGTTGTGGAATCACCTGCCACAACCAATCCAACTATGCCACCAGCTCCAACAAGGGTGACAAGATCCACACTTATCATTTCACCTCCAGGGCCAACAGTTACTCAAACCAGGCCACATGCCCCAACTATAAGCCGTCCATTTAAACCTACAGGGAAAGCCAATGACACATCTCACCCACAACAGTCCAGGTTCAGACCAAAGCAGAAGATCTTCAGGCCGTCGGCTCCAATCGCTGCATCCACAATCAACACTAATACACAACAGCCAACCCCATTTACCATCTCATCTACAGCTCCGAATCAAGAAGCTCCACCCCAAAATTTGCCAACTTCTCCAAAAACACAGGACTCGAAAGAATGAAGACTACTGTCATTAACTATTTTTTGTGATAACTTTTTGTCTATGTAATGGTTGTTGAAAAGTACTACAAACAATTTAGCTTTTTGTCCCATACTTTTTGAACACCCTTTGTGGTTCAGATGAACATGGATGTTAACTAAACTACTTTTTTTATCACTAATGCAATGGTATGTTATGTATTATGGAACGAACTTTAATTTCCTCCACATCTTATACAACATGTACAGGGCAATACAATCATTCATATAAATGACACTGAATTCACCTATAATTGCTGCAATAATGCAACACACTTTTTCATACCTTTTTCAACTCTTACAACTTAGAACAGCAAAAACCAAGACAATGACAATGACATAGATACACCATCTTATTGGCTTTCTTTTCATCTCTAGAGCTAATATCCTCTTCTCCAAGCAACTGATCCTCATTTCCATGTCCTGCTGCCTCTGATAATCTTCTACATCTACAAATTCCTTCTCTTCCATATACTTTGTTGCTGTCAATCCAAGTCCAGCAACGTGCTCATCAAGCCACACAAAAAATTTGCAATACGGTTGTCTTGCCTGCAGCAAATCAACCCACATAATTTAAACCCTAAAAATTACCAACCCTAACACATCTTCAACCAAACGTGCATCACATTTTATTTCCATACCTTGTAAAAGGGACAGCCCAGAAACAATCTTTCCGGATTGTTTCGCGTCTTTGACATGAAAAGGACTACGTTTTCTCCACAGAAGTACTTTGGTGAGACGCCATCTTTGCTGTCCTTCTCCTTAGGACGCGAGCTCGAGCCCACCTGACCTCCACCTCTTCTCTAGCTGGAAGATACCCCTTCAGATGCCATGGAAGGAAGAATTTCTTTTCTGCCACAACTCCCCACAACACCCACTGCGTCGTCACTATCCAGACGAGGGATTAGGGAAGACGACTTTCAAAGATTGGGAGAAGAGACGAAACGGCGTCGTTTTCGTCTCCAGGGACTTATATGTCCTCTAACTTTTTTGCCCCATGCCACATGACCTCCGTTACGTGCCACCTCAGCATTTTTCGTCCAGTGCAAATGGCTGAAATCAACAGAGGGACATAAATGTCCATGTTTTTCAACAGTCAGGGACTTTAATGTATTTTTCATTGCTTAAGGACGAAAATGTCCGTAAAAAAAAGGCCAGGGACGAAAATGTTCTTTACTCAAATTTTTATTCTTAGGAAATAAAGAAAGAAAACGTAGACATAAAGAAACCAACATACATGGTCTCAATCAAATTAAATAAGCATACATAAACCTGGAATAAGGGTGTAGGAGACCATTATTTAATAAACTTTTATGTATATTTATAGTAAATTTATTTGTTAGGAATATAAGTTTTTGATGGAGTAATATTTATTAATATTGAATATAAGTTTAGATGCTCTTTAAATTTGAGTTGTTAGGTTTATATCAAATTATCTTAATGTTTATTTTTACTGAAATGATTAATAACATCTTGTGTTTATATATAGGCTAATAATGCCGAAAGTGAGCCAACGACTCCCTTTGTTGTTTGGTGATAGCAACGAACATCCAAGAACAAATATTTGAAACTTTTATGTAATTAGATAATATTAAAATATTGAAGTTGTTTTATTTTACTTTTTAAAGAAAAATAGTAATAGTTATGTAGAACAATACCATATGTAATTATGTTTGAAATTATATCTTCTCCAACAACTTCTCCACTTAGACTAACCCATCCCAACAAATCCGGATAATAACAACTATAGACCCCGTCAAACTTGCAACAGGGATACGAATAACAAACCTAATCCAAATAACAAACCACTCGAACAACTCAGTATATATACTGGTGAGCTACTAATCTAAAGGTATGCAATTCGCTCTGATTCTACTCTGAACTCTCTTACACTCATATTCACTTGAACGTTGGAGTCCCTTTGCAGGTACCCAACGCCGCCTCCTCACACACGTTCCACCCCATCACACCAAGAAAAACTAGTTCAAGTTCAAGTGCCAACAAAACGAGCTATACCTCGGAATTCACTTTCATACAGTTTAAATTGTGATATTAAAAAATAAATTTTTAATTTGAGAGTATTAAACAAATGAGATTAATGAATGATTTGAAATTAAAAATAAATAAATAATTACAAGATTTGTGGAGGATCGAAAATCTCGCAAAATAATTAATTTTTGTTAAATTAAAAAATTAATTTATGAAGGTTTTAAACTATTACAAAAGTCTAATATAAAACCTCTACTAAATACATACAAAACTTTCACAAAAAATCTCGTGACACCTCAAATTATGGGCGTTTTAGAAATTCTCTACAAATTATTTGGTGGGGATTATAAACTTTCACCAATAAAAAAAATTGTCACAAATAAACAAAATTCTTGTAATGTATTCTAAGAATGAATAATTTTTTTATTGGATCTAAATTTTTTGGTAATATTATGTAATATGTTAAAATTAATCTTAGTTATTTAAATTAAAAAATTAATAACTAAACGTAATAAATATATAAAAAAATTATATATAAATATATTTTAAGATAAATTCTAGCCTGGGCGGGGAAAAATTATGTTACCCATGAACCTGGTACGGTGTGTCGCATTGTATATGAAAGAAATTTGTCCCGTGGATAAGTGGATTATTAAAGGAAGTGAGTCCTCTTAATTGTTAAAAAAAATTAAGAGTATAAAATGTGAATTTTAATTTTTTATTTTTTTTGTATATTTATTTTTAGTTTCACTTATAAAATTAATGGTAAAAGATTATACTTTATTTTTTCAGTTATTAAAAAAAATTGAAAGGATACATTTCTATTAGGGCAATTTACCCAAATAAATAAAGTTGGTTAAAGCTTTACCCAAATACACAAAACAGAAATAGGTTACGTACATGTGTATTTTCACCTTTCTATGTAATCCGTGGGAAGCTACCACGGTTTTCAAGTTGTACATAAACCGTGGCAGCCAGCAATGGTTTATGAATGGTTGGTTTTGTGTGTAAACCGTGGCAGGCCACCACGGTTTACTAAGGCTGCGAGGTGATAATAAAACGTTGTAGGCTACAACGGTTTATGAAGGAGAAATTATGGGCATAAAACATTGTAGGTTACCACGGTTTAGGAAGACCGAAACTCTATATATATGTGGGTGATATTCAAGCTGCATAAGAGATCATTCTCACAATGACAAGTGAGGAAGAGAGTGTTCTTGCCTTAGTGCATTGCTCTGAAAAAATTAAAAAAAGCAAAAGCCATGGTGTGAAGTTCACTGACAGAGAACCACTGAGTGTCTTCATCAGTTCGTCAAGCACTTTGTCTGATTTAAAGAACAGCATCTTGCAAAAGCTTGGCATGTTTGGTAGCAAGTGGGTGAAGAAGCTATTCTACAAGATTTCCATCGCAGTTGTCTCGACCGGTGTTCAGTATGATACCTTTGTGCTAGGGGCTGATGAAGATATTATGGTTCTGTTCTATTGTGTTAGGAGTTTTCCAGAGATTCGAATTCACGAGTTGTTTGCAAAGTTGGAGGTCGGTGTCGATAGTTCTGGGGCATCAGCTCCAGTTCATAGCTCGACTGCCGCGGGAGGTGCGTCTAGTTCGATGCATACGGTCAGACCGTATCTTCCGCCGGTCGGATCCCCTACGTTCGTGGCTGATTTAGACCGAACGGAGGTTGTTGGTTCTGTATAGTTGGAGAATGCAGCAGTCTTTGAGCAGGCTTATGTCATGGGCACCGGTGGTGGCCAGTTACCTTATATGCAAGGCTTTGGTGAACCTGATCGAGTAGAGAATGCAATGTGTGACGATGACTCTGACCAGGAGCCTATTGATATCATCGGGGACAGCGACGATGACACAGGTGCCAATCCACATGCGCAGCATGAGCCTTCAAGTTCTGCTTCTCAACAGTATCCTCCACACTTCTCCACACTAAACTTGGACGTTCTGGGTCAACAGGAGGACGGTGGTAACACGGTCGGGGGCTCTTCTACAGAATTTCAGATTGGGCAATCTTTTCAGAATAAAGATGAGGTTGTGCTGAGTGTAAAGGACTATAGCATCCGACAAGGTGTTGAGTACAGAGTCATCGAATCAGATCATCTGCAGTATCATGGAAAATGCAAGCAATTCGGCAAGGGTTGTACTTAGTTGATTCGCGTTGCGCTGCGTGCACGAAAGGGCACTTGGGAGGTTAGGAGGTACAACGGGCCACACACATGCTTGGAAACCTCTATTTCCAGTGATCACCGTCAGCTGGATTACCACGTTATCTGTGTGAGGATTCTTCCATTGGTTAGGGCAGATGCTGCGGTTACGGTAAAGGTTTGGATGGCCTAGTTACAGGAAGGTTTGGATGGCCAAGCAGAAGGCAGTGGCACAAATATATGGAGATTGGGAAGAGTTGTATGCAGAGTTGCCACGTTGGATGCTAGGAGTACAGTCAACAATGGCCGGAACAATAACCGTGTTGAAGACATCTCCTGTTCGACTTCATGGTGAGGTTGATGAGTTGACGGTGTACTTTCACCGACTATTCTGGACATTCCCACCATGTATCGAGGCATTCCATCATTGCAAGCCCCTGGTCAGTATTGACGGTACCCACTTGTATGGCAAGTATGGAGGGACGCTGCTGTTGGCGATAGCGTAGGATGGGAACTCGAACATCCTCCCGATAGCATTCGCCCTTGTGGAAGGATTAGATGCAGAGTCGTGGTCATTTTTCTTGTCCAGCCTACGAGAGCATGTGACTCCTCAGGAGGGTATTCTTGTTATCTCTGACAGGCATAATGGGATCAAGGCAGCGCTTGAGGCACCTGAGACTGGGTGGCTGCCTCCACGTGCTTTCCGAGCGTACTGTATTCGGCATGTTGCTGCGAATTTTGCCCTAACTTTCAAAGGTAAGGACTCAAGGAGGATGTTGGTGAATGCTGCCTACGCGAAGACTGAAGCGGAGTTCTATTACTGGTTTGACATCATGCGGACTGAGAATCCAACAATGTGTGAATGGGCCAACCGGATGGAGTACGACAAATGGACCCAACATGAGAATAGTGGTAGACGTTTCGGGCACATGACAACCAACATCAGTGAATGTGTGAACTCGGTTTTAAAGGGAACTCACAACCTCCCGGTCACATCGTTGGTTCAGTCAAGTTACAGGAGGCTTGCTCAGCTATTTGTGGTACGAGGACAGACAGCAGAGGCACAACTCGGATCTGGTAATGAATTTTGTCAGGCGTTGGCCAAGGCAATTGATCGAAATCTCAGAGACTCTAGGTGCTTCACCGTTACTTTATACGACAGGCATCAATCGGAGTACGCCGTGGCCGAGACAACACCGACCGGGCGCTTTTCGCTGGGTAGCTATAGAGTTTCCCTTAAAGATCACAGATGCGATTGTGGCCACTTTCAGGCGCTGCATTATCCTTGTTGCCACACCCATGCTGGTCTACCGTGCTCTATCAGATTCTCAAACTAATTCAGGCACCCACTGACGGGCTCACCATCGATCGGCAAACCCAGCTGATATGCCACATCTTGCAAAGTAATAGTGCACTCACCAAAGGGCATATGGAAGGTGTGGGTCTCAGGACGCCACCGCTTAATAAATGCACTAAGGAGAGGCTCATCAACCCAGAACCACTGACTGTTAAGCCTAGCCAAATGATACAAGCCCGCGGTCTTCAGATAGGGTATAATCCGGTCGTGTAAGGGCATATTCTGTTGTCTCCTAATGCCGCTAATCACCCTAGTAGGCTGCAAAATGTGGGTAACAAAATCTCTCAACATACGACCATTACTAATAACATCAAAAGAGGACACCAATAATAATAGTAACAATGAAACCACTAATACTATGCACTCATAATAACAATAAAAATTAAATGTACAAAAACAATTTTATTAACAATAACCATAATAATATCAATATTTATATATGTAATAATAAAAAGAATAATAATAATAATAATAATAATAATAATAACTAACCTCTGCATCGATATATCCAGCCACGTGAGTGACGCCATTTAGTCGGTACAAGCGATCATCATCCTCCATGCTCCACCACCCAAACCTCTCAAACCTTCAAAGCCTTTCACAAATTCTCTCAAACCAACAACTCTCAAAATTTTGTTTGTGACACAAATGATCCGTGAGGAGTTTCAGCGGATTATGTATTTATAGCCCCTAACACGTAAACCGTGGTAACCTATAGGGGTTTACGTTTACTGCGCCATCTTCATAAACCGTGGTAACCAGCCACGGTTTATGCCTTACTTTCTCCCTTTGTAATCCGTTGCAACTTGTCACGGTTTACGCACAAAAACCATCTTTCATAATCCGTTGCTAGCAGCCACAGTTTATGTACAAATGAAAAATCGTGATTGCTTCCCACGAATTACATAAAAATGTCAAAATGCACATACACATAACAAATTTCTGTTTTATGTATTTAGGCAAAGTTTTCACCAAGTTTATTTATTTGGGTAAATTGCCCTTTCTATTACTAAATGATGTGCCGGCAAAGTGTTTATTCTAATTTCACCGGCAGAATAGGGAATCGGTCTCTCAGCATATTCTATTAGAGACCAACGTATGTGGTAGAATATATAAATGTTTAAAAAATTAGGGGTCAACGTGGGAATTTTTTTTTAGAATGTTCATTTAATTTTTATTTGGGCCGAATGTGATTTCATTTATCTTTTGTTGTTTGACAATTTTGAGTGGTGTTTGAAGTCCATATTGTTTTGTGGCAATAAAAACTTCATCTAAGTAACAACAATTTCAAGACCGAAAAAAAAAGTAACAACAACTTCAAAATTTATTGCAAAGAATCAAGTCCAAAAAAAAATTTATTTAAAAGAATATTCAATAAATAGATATACGAGTTATACCTCAATTTTACGTTCTCGGAGTATCACGGATTCAATAAGCGGTGCTTAGTACTTTTAAGTCTAAAATGGCTTCTATGGGTGCCCAGAGAGCTGCACACCTTGAGATGGTTGGATCTGAATGGATGCTTGGCTGCTGAACTTCCACTTTCTCGCCATTAACGAAGATGCGTCTCATTTTCGGTGCTGAGAGATAGGGCTTTCATTTTGTCTGTGCATCCAATTTCATTAAATTGGTCATTATTTTGAAATCCAACACATTGTTTGGTCCAGCAATGTCCTTATTTTTGGTAAAATCTGGGCATTTTCCCCTTCCATGGCCCAACTCCACTTTTTTGAAAAAAAACTCAATAAGGAGTGAAATACAAAATCAGAGAGTTGGTTGTCCCTAAATCATAATTACAAATAGGTGATTTATGTTGTGATAAGAACGAGCAACGTGGATATCCATTTTCATGTAAAACTCATATTTTTAAAGAGAAAATGAATATTAAATGCATGTTAAAAATAAAGACTCTATGCATGTATAAATAGGGGTATGGTACGAGACCTTTTTACACAATAATAATAAACAAATGCAATTTTCTCTTTTTTTACTTTTAATACTTCTTTCTATCTTTATATATATATTTATGCAATTTTCTCTCTCTTTACTTTTTATACTCTTTTATATATATATATATATACACATTACAACATATAATATTATTATATATATACAAATCATTATTGAGCTAATTATTTTAATGCTAGAGTCGTATATTAATACATCTTTATTTTATATTTAATATATCTTTTATTTATTTTACAACGCGTTATCAGCACGAGACTCTGATCAAATTTTTAGGAAGACTCAGGTAACAAATTTTTCATTATGTCGAAACTCTCTCATCTTGAATTCAATGCTTTTGATATATCTGAAAACAATTATTTATCATGGATACTAGATGCTAAAATCCATCTTGATTCAATGGATCTTGGAAATACCATTAAGGCTGAAAATAATGCATCCCAAAAGGATAAAGTTAAAGCCATGATTTTTCTTTGTCGTCATCTTGACGAAGGATTGAAAAATGAATATCTTATATTAAAAGATCCTGCAGATCTTTGGAAAGACCTTGAAGAAAGGTATAATCATCAGAAAACGGTGATACTTCCTCAAACCCGATATGAATGGACGCATTTGCGTTTACAACATTTTAAATCTATAAATGAATATAATTCTGCAATGTTTCGAATCACCTCATGAATGAAATTATGTGGGAAAAAAAAATAACTGATCATGATATGTTGGAGAAAACTTTCTCAACATTCCATGCCTCGAATGTGCTCCTGCAACAGCAATATCGAGAGAAAGTGTTTAAAAAATATTCTGAGTTAATTTCTTGCCTTCTTGTTGCTGAACGCAACAATGAGTTGTTATTGAAAAATCATGAAGCGCGCCCAGCTGGCACTGCCCCATTTTCTGAAGTAAATGTGGCAAATTATCCCAAAAGAGGTAAATGGCAAGGTTTTAATAATAAGAAAAATTATGGAAGGAAAAAGAATTATGTTCAAAAGAGAGGATCTCACCAGAAGTGGGATAAAGAAAGAAATATCGGGCAGAATAAATTAATAGAGGATAAGTGTTTCCGTTGTGGTGGAAAGGGCCATTGGTCACGTACCTGTCGTACCCCAAGGCATCTAGTCGATCTTTACCAGGCATCTTTGAAAAAGGACGACAAAGGAAAGGAAACAAATTTTGTTTCAAATGATGCTGAGAACTCCACCACTCATTATGATGTATCTGATTTCTTTGAGGATCCTGAAGAAAATATTGGTCATTTGATCAATGATGAAATAATTTAATATGTGGAATTGTGAAGTATCTATGTAAATAAATAATGTAAAGAACTTATTGTTAAGTTTTATTTTTTATGCATTTAAGTTTCAAATGCGATGTACATAAATAATGAAATATTAATGTTTATGAATTTTGAAATTATTAAATGTGTCAAATTTTAAAATAAAATTTTAGTATATGACATTATTTTATGTATAGTGTTTCTTAGAAAAATAATTCTGATCAAGTATTCAATTTAACTGTGCATACTACTCATTTTATTATTATTTGTTTTTGAAGAGAATGGCAAGGATATGTAATGAAGATGTATGCCTTGTGGATAGTGTAAGTTCGCACACTATTCTCAAAAGTGATATATATTTTACCCATCTTGTGCCAAAAGAGAAATATGTTAATACTATTATTGGCTCAGGCAATGTGATAGATGGCTCTGGAAGAGCTATAATTTTGTTTCCTGGAGGAACAAAATTTATAATAAATAATGCACTATTATCTACCAAGTCTCTGAGGAACTTGTTGAGTTTCAAAGATATTCGCCGAAATGGATATCATGTTGAGACGATGAATGAGGGAAATCATGAGTAATTTATGTATCACAACTCATGATTCAAATAAGAAAGTTATATTAGAAAAACTACCCTCACTTTCATCTGGGTTGTATTATACTAAGATTAGTGCAATTGAATCACATGCCATTGTAAACCAGAAGTTTACTAGCTCAAATGAGTTCATAACTTGGCACGACCGATTGGGTCATCCGGGAACAACCATGAAAAGGAGAATTATTGAAAACTCTCATGGACATTCACTAAAGAACCAGAAGATTCTTAAAACTAGTGAATTTTGTTGTGCTGCATGTTCTCACGGAAAGTTAATTTTAAGGCTATCACCAGTAAAGATTGGATTTGAGTCCCCTGAATTCCTAGAAAGGATTCAAGGTGATATATGTGGACCTATTCATCCACCATGTGGATCTTTTAGATATTTTATGGTCCTAATAGACGCATCTTCGAGATGGTCACATGTGTGCTTATTATCTTTTCGCAACCTGGCGTTTGCGAGATTATTGGCTCAAATTATTCGATTAAAAACATAATTTCCAAAAAATCCAATCAAAGCAATTCGTCTTGATAATGCTGGTGAATTTACTTCCCAAATTTTTGATACTTATTGTATGGCTAATGGTATAAGTGTTGAACATCCAGTAGCTCATGTTCACACACAAAATGGGTTAGCAGAATCACTTATTAAACGCCTCCAATTAATTGCTAGACCCTTACTTATGAGAAAAAATCTCCCAACTTCGGTTTGGGGGCATGCTGTTTTACATGCCGCAGCACTTATTCGTTTGAGGCCAACGAGTTACCATCAGTTCTCTCCTATGCAATTAGCTTTTGGCCAACAGCCAAATGTTTCCCATTTAAGAATATTTGGGTGTGCGATATATGTTCCCATTGCACCACCTAATCGCACCAAAATGGGATCCCAAAGAAAATTGGGAATATATGTTGGATATGATTCTTCCTCTATAGTGAGGTATCTTGAGATACAAACTGGAGATGTATTTAAAGCCCAGTTTGCGGATTGTCATTTTGATGAATCAAAATTTCCAATATTAGGGGGAGAGAAGAAGCTTCCTAAAAAGGAACTTAATTGGAATGCGTCATCGTTGATGCATTTAGATCCTCGAGTAGGGCAATGTGAACTAGAAGTTCAAAAAATTATACATTTGCAAAAAATAGCAAATGAATTGCCTGATGCATTTTCCGATACAAAGAGGATAACCAAATCTTATAAACTAGCGAAAAATGCTCCAATTCGAATTGATGTCCCAATAGGACAAGTAGCCACTGAAGCAAATTCACGCCAGAAGCGTGGCAGGCCTGTTGGTTCCAAAGACAAAAATCCTCGAAAGAGAAAAGAGGTAAATAATATTCCTGTTGAAAAAGACATAGTAGAGACATCTTAGTTGTCCAAAATCATGATATAACGCCAGAAGACGTCCAGGTACCTGAAAATAGTGAAAATGACGAGATCTCAATAAATTATGTCTTTACAGGAGAAAAATGGGACCGAAATAAGACAATTGTCGATGAAATATTTGCATATAATGTGGCATTAAATATCATGCATGAAAGTAAGGATCTTGAGCCAAGATCAGTCGAAGAATGTCGATAAAGGAATGATTGGCCAAAATGAAAAGAAGCCATGAAGGCTGAATTAGACTCACTTGCAAAACGTGAAGTCTTTGGACCTGTAGTCCGTACACCTGAAGATGTAAAACCTGTTGGATATAAGTGGGTATTTGTGAGAAAACGAAATGAGAAAAATGAAGTTGTGCACTATAAAGCCCGACTTGTGGCACAAGGTTTTTCACAAAGGCCCGGTATAGATTATGAAGAAACATATTCCCCTGTAGTGGATGCGATAACATTGCGTTATTTGGTCAGTTTAGCTGCATATCATAAACTGCATATGCATTTAATGGATGTGGTAACAGCCTATTTATACGGCTCATTAGATCGGGATATCTATATGAAAGTCCCTAAAGGACTAAAGATATCTAAACCATTCAATGAATATTCGCAAGGGTTATACTCAGTCAAATTGCAAAGATATTTATATGGTCTAAAGCAATCTGGACGAATGTGGTATAATCGTCTTACTGAGTATCTGGCCAAAAATGGATTCAAGAATGATGATATATGCCCATGTGTTTTCATAAAGAAAACTACATCTGGGTTCATTATAATTGCTGTGTACGTTGATTATTTAAATGTCATTGGGATTCCTGAAGAGATTCCAATAATTATAAAAACTATAAAAGAAGAGTTTGAGATGAAAGATCTTGGAAAGACTAAGTTTTGTCTCGGCCTGCAGATCGAGCATATAAAAGGTGGGATCTTTATTCATCAAACAACATACACAGAAAAGATATTGAAAAGATTTTATATGGATAAGTCACATCCATTAAGTACCCCAATGATCGTAAGATCTTTGGATGTGGAAAATGATCAATTCCGTCCTAAAGAAGAAAATGAAGATATCCTTGGTCCTAAAGTACCATATCTTATTGCCATTGGAGCGCTAATGTATCTTGCTAATAATACGCGACCCGATATATCATTTGCTGTGAATTTACTAGCAAGATGTAGTTCCTCTCCAACCAGAAGACATTGGAGTGGAATCAAACAAATCTTTCGATATCTTCATGGGACGGTTGATATGGAATTGTTTTATCCCTATGGATCCAAGTCACAACTAGTTGGCTATGCAGATGCCAGATACTTGTCTGATCCACATAAAGGGAGATCTCAAACAGGATATCTGTTTACATATGGTGGAACAGCTATATCATGGAGGTCCACGAAACAGACGATTACTGCAACATCCTCTAATCATGCCGAAATACTAGCGATTCATAAAGCTAGCTAGTCGCGAGTATTTTTGGCTCAGAAGTCTGATCCAATATATTCTATCATCATGTGGACTGATTGATCATAAAATAGCTCCAACTGTCCTGTTTGAAGATAATACAGCATGCATTGCTCAACTTAAGGGTGGATACATCAAAGGTGATAGAACAAAGCATATTTCTCCCAAATTCTTCTTCACTCATGATCTTCAAAATCAAGGGACAATTGATGTCCAACAGATCCGCTCAAGTGACAATCTGGCAGATTTATTTACAAAGTCACTCCCAAAATCCTCCTTTGAAATATTGGTACATGAGATTGGAATGCGCCGATTTCGAGACATTAAATAATGTCAGCAAGAGGGAGAGACTGTACTCTTTTTTTCTTGGTCAGATTTTTTTCCCATTGGGTTTTTCTTGACAAGGTTTTTAATGAGGCAGTCCCCATCACAAAGGATATTGTACTCTTTTTCCTTCACTAAGGTTTTTCCCACAGGGTTTTCCTTTAGTAAGGTTTTAATTAGGCAATAATCCTAAATGGGCATCCAAGGGGGAGTGTTGTGATAAGAACGAGCAACCTGGATGCCCATTCCCATGTAAAACTCATATTTTCAAAGAGAGAATGAATATTAAATGCATGTTGAAAATAAAGACCCCATACATGTATAAATAGGAGTATGGTACGAGACCTTTTTATACAACAATAATAAACAAATGCAATTCTCTATCTTTGTATATATATACAGATTACAACATTACAACATATAATATTATTATATATAAATCATTATTGAACTAATTATTTTAATACTAGAGTCATATATTAATACATCTTTATTTTATATTTAATATATCTTTTATTTATTTTACAACAATTTATATGGTAAAGAGCTAAATATGTATAGATTTACAGATATTCTATGTGATGCAATGAAAAATGTACACGTGTCTCCAATCATGTCCAACATTGAGACACAGATGTCAAAGCCAACAGTTTCGTTGCAGGGCTTGCCGACATAGGCTCGCATGGTTTAGTTGAGCCTTTCAGAGTTTATGATAACGGAGGAGGATACTCTTATGGGTTAGTTCAAGAAGTTTTGCATGGGCCTTCACCATTTTTTTCATGGATTTTTTAATTGGATTGATTGTATGCTGAAGTTATGTCAAAAAAATAAGTTAATCTAGATATTTATGTCTAAAAAAAAGAGGTTGATGCTTATCTAAGAAGGTAGGAAATCATCCAAGAGGATAGCAAATGTCACCCATGGGCAAAATAAAAAAAAAAAAACGAAATGACCACCCGAAAAATAAATAGAAGAATAAAGGAAATGCTTCTGGATTCTTTTTCACCTTTTTTATGTAAAATGATTAAGTTAATATACGATTAATTTAATATTTATTTTACATCATATTCTTCTGGTGATCGATGGTGAAGAATCGATCATCTTGAACTCTGAATTTTCAAAACATGGATAAAAGTGTTAAGACAATAATAGCTAAGTTTTTGTGAGTTGTCACTACACCATGAAATTGTGATTGTGGTTGTAATCATTCTAGTCTTCTCTACACAAACAAAATAATCCAGAATCTTCACTTTAAAAACTACTCTACTTAATTGCCAAATTTGACATGAAACTATAATTAAAAAAAAAATCCTATGCAAAATAGTAAAACACATATTAAAGCTATCAATATTAAAGTTATCAACATGGATGTGTCACTTAACTTGCTAATTAGACTTTAAAAAATTGTACATGTTAAATGGAGTATAAGACAATTGACTCTAGTTGATGATTTGAGATAATGAAATCTTGTAATGAGTACTACTCATTAATTAAAATTTAATGAAATTTTTTATTTTTTAGTAGTTTACATACATTGAGAATGTTCGATAAAAATACTGATAAATAAAAATATCGATAAAAAAAAGTAAAAAATTGATTGTAAAATTATTTTTTAATCTTTTAATTTTGGAGATTGAGTTTAGAGTTTAAATTAAAATTCAGAATTTAAATTAAAAATTAGAATTTAAAGTTTAATATTTAAACTTTATAATAACAATATAATTAAAAAAATTGATTGATATTTATTAAAAATTATTAATTTTTTAATTGAACTCAGAAAAAAAATATAACAATAATATCCCAAACTGTTAATATTATATATTTTAGGTTGTTATTAAACCTGATTTCATCTAAAACTTATTAAAAGACATGACGATTTTTTAAAAGTTACTTATATGTAATATGTCAAATTTATTTAATGTTTACAAATATTCAAAATGAAAAATGTTATTTGTACACTAAAATCAACCACTAAATTCAATTACCAATGTATTTGTGTATAAATATATGTATGGTGTTTATATCCTGACCCAACACTAGGCCCAGATCCAAATAAGCTAAAAGGGGCCCAATCCAAAGATTGGCCTTTGCTATCAGCCGACCTCCACGGAAGAGATCGGATTCAACACAAACTCCACCTCAAAGAAGTCAGGTTTGAAGGATAGCTGGCAGATAATGCTTATTCAAATAAGTAACTGCTCCTAAAATCTCTCAACCCGCTTGTAGGAGTCATATCTCAACTATCCTAAGATAAAGGAACGGTTATCCACCTTAAAAGGTGGAACTACTCCAACGGTAGTTATTGGTTCACCACTATAAATACACTGACACCCCTCAAGTATCTCTAAATTCAAATATTTTCTAAACCTGCTAAAACCCTTTGCTGACTTAGGCATTAGAATGTCTTTGCAGGTACCACCCCCGTTCCTCCATACACACAAGTCAGATGGAGGTTTCCAGACGCAAACCAAGTCGGAGACCACCTCCTCCAGACGTTTGTTTGGGCTAACTTTACAAGTCCAGCTCATTAATTTCTGGTTACCCGTCGTAACATATGGTTTAATTTATTTTTAATGTATATTTGTATTCTAATATGTATTTTATACTGGTGGCTGACTTTGGTGACTGATTTTAATGTACACGTAGCATAATTCATTTAAAATATACAAAAATATTTATAATAAATTTAAAATATTTATTTATATTTTAACAAACACAGACAAGCCAATAAGACTTATCAGTGAATCTGAATTCGGCCAATTAACATATTAAATTTTTATAATAGCATGAGTCTAAGTCTATTTTACAACAGATCAACTTAAACTAGGTCAAGTACAGATCAAATTATAGGACTATAATAAACTAAGAACCCGCTTGATCTATTTTTACCCTTAATTGTTCTTCTTACTTAAATTTGATTTTTTTTCGTTTAACTTTATAGAATAATTGGCTTTTTTTTAATAATTGTTACAGTGCATCACATTCATCAAGTTCTATCTCTAATTGTATTTGTTAATCTATGTATATTTATCAAATATTTACTTGTACCTAAATATTTTAATGAATTTTAATATATTTTATAATTTTTTTTATTTTCTGACATTTTTCTTGCGACCTTTATATAATTTTGCTATGTTCTTATTTTGTTTCAATCAAATTTTGATATTTTGATCCTGAAAAAAAGATCAACCTCTTTTTCTATAAAAAAAAATGAATGCTAATCTATATAAAATTATTTGAGGTGTTTTATTTAATTTTTTATACTAATTTCAATTTTTTATTCATTCTAATAAACTATATTTAATATTTTTATTTTGCAGATTTTTGTAAGTTTTTCATTCCTTTCATAAAAAAGTAATAATAATATTTTTTATATATCACATTCTTTTATTCTTTTTATATTTTCATTATCCTTAATATTTTGCATATAATTTATAAAATATTTATTTTTTACTTTATTATATATAATTTTTTTTGTAAATTAAGTTTAGAGTTAAATTTTAGGTGCTATTATACATGATTAAAACTTATATATTTTTATTCTTCATTGTTCATGTTGTTGACTATTGCTTATATGAATAATTTAAAAAAAATGGTGATATCAAAAGGGAATTTACGTGGTGTAGTCGTCTAAATTTTTAATAAATTGAATTGTATAGTTAATACCTAAATTTTAGATACTTTGATATTTTATTATTCCAAGTCATTGTAGGAAATAAAAAATTATATTATTATACTCAACAAAAAATGAACTTTTATTTATTTTTTTAAATAATTATTCAATAATATTTCAAAAATTATTAAATTATACAGTCTTAAAATAATGAATTAATATGAATATAACATATTTTTGTTCCTCTCTATTAGATTTATCTAAATTATTATTTTTCAATAATACATCGCTGTTTCTTATTATTCAAATCAATAATAATAATAATAATACATATTTTTTTATTAATAAAAATAGCGTAATAAATTGTATAACGTCTTTTGAACCACTAATTTAAAAGACAACTCTCTTCTGATTTTCAAACTATTTACTATTCAAGTATTTTTTTCTTTTTGCTCACGATGCTATTGACATCGATGGTAATTTCTTCACAATTCACTTATTTAGGGTCTTTGCATCTAATACAACATGATTTGAATTTTTTTTAATTTTCACTATATTGTATAACAAAACAAAATAATAAACTAAATTCACTTTAAATCCATATGCAACTGGCCTACAAAAGTCGAAATAATGATTGGATTCACGGTCAAAAAAATGGAGTCCAATACTTCATGATTCCATTTGAGTTTAAGCATTCCATTGAACGTTAAGTCAAGCCAATTTATAGTGTTGCGCCTTTGAATGTGTGCCCCAATTCACCGATAACTCACCCACTTGTATCATGATGACGTCAAAAAAAAAATATCTGTAAATCTGCCTCTATACTGTAGAACGATCCTTTCTTAAAACATAAAATCTCTCGCTACAATGGTGCATAATTTTATTTTAAGAATAATCTTTATTGAACATAATTATAAAAAGTTTAAGTAACCATTAAATCTATCTTTATAAAATTGTATCATTATACAAATAAACTACTTTTTCAAAAAGTTAGTTTGTACTCCCACTCTTTCTTTAAAATGGAATCCATTTTTTAAAAAGGAATTTTACCTCTTATCATAGACAATTTGTCATAAGAAAAGTGGTAAAAATAATCTCATTATTTCTTTAGGGTAACCAATAAATCTTATTTAATGGACCTAATATCAATTTTATTGTTGTGCAATCTCTTAACACATTTAAGACATCTCCAAACTCTAATATTCTTTGAATTTCAACCTATGCCATTTCCATATCTCATATGGGTAAAAAAATTGATTTAATGAGAAATTTGTTAATTTAGCAATATTTTAAAATATAGTCCAAATATTTAACAAACAGTGATTCTCAATTAAATCAAATTTTATGTTTCTTTAAACATGATAGAGTACATAGAGTACTAATATTTGTGCGTTGAGAGAATCTCATTCTCTATTCAATAGAATATCAATTAGATGTTAGAGATTTTACTTTAAACTCTTATAATAAAAATACTCAATATCTTTATTAATGGTCAAACCAACCCTTAAAGAGCAATTTTAATTGGCATCCTCAATACTCATATTGAGTTTTTCTAAAAAGATCACAAACATTAATCATATTAAGACCAATTATAAATTGTTTGAAACAAAATAAATCTCCAAAAATACTTGCAAAAACAATTTTTGCTAAAGCCATTTGGCTAATAGCATTCCAACTTCTAAAGTTGTTTAATTCAAAATATATTGTCCAATACTCCTACTAATTTAAATAAAATCTTTGATAGTCGTACTATCTTACTTTGGGCATTATACATCTTTTCAAGATGTTTAATAATAAATAGTAGGTTGTCTTTGAAATTGAAACTCATGAGTGTCAAAATAACCCATGTTGCAGTAAAGCAATGTTTCAAATTCTTCACAACTTCTAATCATTCCATAACCAAATTTATTGGAAAATATTATTTCAATAGGATTATCATGTCTATGATAACTCTTTCATACATAAGAACAATTCTCAATGTATAACTAATTTATTACTTTCAATTATGCTATACGAAAGATGGACATATTTAAAAAATATAAAAGTAAATTAAGAAATCTATATTTCTATTAAAATTATTTAGAATCATGAATGAGTACTTTGGTCAAGTTATTACTCATACCTATTTCAAATAAACATGATTAAATTGTATCACATACAATTATAATCCCAAATAATTATCTGGTTATCAAACAATTATTTAACTGAATTATATTTTATACCCCTAGGTTGTCTAGGTTCAAGTATAAAATTAATTCTCCTTATGCATTATCATATATGTTACGGTGGGTAACCGGAGATTAGTAGGATAGATGACGTTCGTTGGCCCAGTCACCTGTGGTTGGTAGTCTCCGAGCTGGATCGCACACTGGAGCCTCCTTCCGACTTGTGTGAGTGAATGAATGGGGGTGGTACCTGCAAAGACACTCCGATGCCTAAGTTAGCAAGAGTGTGAGCAGGTCTAGAGAGTATTGGGCTTAGAGATACCTGAGGGGTGTCAGTGTATTTATAGTGGTGAGCCAATAACCACCGTTGGAGTAGTGCCGTATCTTTAGGGTGTTAACCGTCCTATTATCTTGGGGAGGTTAAGATATGGCTTTATGAAGCGGTTAGAGAGATTTTAGGGGTGGTTACTCATTTGAATTGAGTGTTTATCTGCCAGCTAATCTCATGTCTGACTTCTTTAGAGCAAGTCGTGGTCGATACCGACTTCTTACGTGAAAGTCGGTACTTAGCTAGGCTTAATCCTACAGATTAGGCCTTTTATTTGGACCTGGGCCTTTGACATTGGGCCAGGGTATGAACAGTGCCCCTAT
>NC_029778.3:15008550-15012911 GCF_000817695.3 Arachis duranensis | reverse complement strand
GGTCCGGAAGACCGGGTTTGTTTTGGGAGAGTTAATGAGGCGGCCCCTCATTTTTTCTTTATGTATAAATGTATGATCACCCGCTTGGGTGTTTTTCTTCCTTTCTCGGATTTCGAAATGTCTGTTTTGCGCCACTGTCGTGTTGCCCCAACTCAATTTCACCCCAATTCTTGGGGTTTTTTGAAGATCTATCAGTTTATTAGTCACGCTTTGGACTTCCCGACCTCTTTGAGGATTTTCTTCTTTCTTTTTCATATGACTAAGCCCTTTAGTGGGCTAAACAACAAACAGCAATGGATATCCTTCCGAGCCATACAAGGTCGGAGGATTTTCACCCTTTTTGACGAATCCTTCCACGACTTCAAAAACTATTTTTTCAAAGTGCAAGCTATAGAGGGTCACCACCCCTTTTTCCTGGATGAGCATTTTCCCCCTCGCTTTCCCCTTTATTGGCTGGAGGCCTCCCCTTGTGAAAAGTATGGTCTAGATGACCTGGACGAGGTGGAGGCGGCCATTGTGGGGTTTTTCCGAGAAGCGTGGGGGAGGGCCCCGTACTTGGATACCAGGAAAATCCTCCAGGGAACGCCGACTTTTGTTCAATCTCAACTACAGGGGACGCCGACCTTTGTTCGGTCGCAACTAGGTAGTAAATGCATTTTCCTATTTCCGACTTGTTTCTGTCGACTTGAGTGTTTCCGACTTGTAACTTTTGTTAGTTGTTTCTCTTGTAGATATGGCAAGGAAGAATGCTCAGGAGTCTTACCAAAGAGTTCAGGAGGCTAAGGCAAAGTCCCGGGCTAGGTCCGGTGGTGCCAGAGCGATCACCTCTCCTCCTCCTCCTCCTCCTGGTTCTGGCGGTGGTGATCCGTCTACTCCTCTGAAAAAATGACTTTATTTTTCATGGCTATAAGGGGGCTTGGCCTGTGAGTCCCCCCTTTTTTAGACTTATTTATATGTTGTTTGGTGGTCGTGTGAACAATTTTCTCTTGGCCTTTTTAGGCCGTAAACGAGTCTGGCTCTTCTTTTGATGGTGGGGTTAAGGCGGATGCTCTTGCATTCGTCCGAAAGAACATCTATCCTTATATAAGTATGGATGATGTTTCTGTTCGGAATCACCTCACCACTCTGGCCGAGGAGAGTTTTAGGGCGGCGGGTGTTTGTGGTAAACTTTTGGACATTTTCGAGAAGACTCCCCTCAGCTCTTTGGGGGCAACCTCGAAGGTTGAGGAGTTGGAGGGGAGACTTCTTGCTTACCAGGATCATGAGAGGGAGTTGAGGGAGGAGGTAGCCAAATTGAGGGAGGAGAGAGATAGCCTCCGGGAGAAGGAGAGCAAGCTGCGGGCCCAATGTACTATGGAGGCGAACTTGAGGAAGACAGCACAGGATAGTTACCAGAGCTTATTTCAGGATCTTGTGTCTGTGAGGAAGGATTTGCTGAACTCTCGGAATGCGTACGCCGAGTTGGAGGACTCTATTGCTGATGGTGCTGAGGAGTCTTGGAGAATTTTCCTGGAGCAGGTTAGAGTTATCGCTCCCGACTTGGATCTTTCCCCTTTACATCCTGATAAGGTCGTTATTGATGGTGCTATCGTGGATCCTCCTGTCCCCGTGGTTGTTTCCGAGTCAGAATTGAAGACTCGGGGACAGAGGATTGTTGAGTCCCCTCCTCGTCCCGAAGACGCTCCGAGCTCTTCAGTTGTCCCTCCGACTTCCCCTTCAGCTTCTCTTCCTGGTCATGGTGGCGCTCCTCCTGGCTCTGGTGGTGGTGATTCGTCTACTCCTCTGAAAAAATGACTTTATTTTTCATGGCTATAAGGGGGCTCGGCCTGTGAGTCCCCCCTTTTTTAGACTTATTTATATGTTGTTTGGTGGTTGTGTGAACAATTTGTCTTGGCCTTTTTAGGCCGTAAACAAAATATTTCGGCGAGTACCCTTTTTGAATAAGGGTTTAGATTAACAAAATAAATGCCCTTTTTTGGACAAGGGTTTTAAGTTATCTTATGCGTGCATGCTTTTCAGTATTTTAACGCCCTTATGATCTTTTCTCTGAAAACCTTTCCTATTGGCTTGTCTTTGTTTTTCCAAGCCTTTTCGTTTAAGGGCTTTTATGCAGCCTTTAAACTTTTCTCAGGTTTTTCAATCTCTTTTTGCTATCCTTTATACTCAACTTTGCTTTAGCAAGTTTTTATGACTTAGGTTATTTTTGTGATGCGTTTTTCGTCTACTCGGAATGTTTCCGAGCTTGTTTTACTCGGGTTCTCATCTCGACTTAAGAGTCGGATTATTCCCGAGTTTTTTACGATCAACTCATACAACCTCTTTACGCCGACTTGTACCTCGTCGTTTTATCCTGACGACCATTTAGGTCGATTCATGGGATTTTCACGTTTTGTCGAGCTTAAGTCGGCGCGTTTCGTAGCAAAACTTAGAAAAAATAAAGAAGGATATTATAAGAGATATTGTAGATGAAAAAGATCTTTATTAATTGGGGAGGTACCTTCTTGCTACTAAGGGTCTTGATAGCCTATTTTCCCTTAGCCTCTACTATGATGCCTCGTTAAAAACCCTTCTTCAGAAAAAACCCTTTTGGGAAAAAATCATGAAGTTGGGAAAAGAGTACATCAGGGAGTAGAGTTCGCTTTAACTGTAGTACCTTTTCATATTACAAGCATGCCACGATCTTGGTAACTCAATGCTGTTCAGGTCGGTTACTTTATAATAACCTTTCCCTAACACTTCCTTGATCTTGTATGGTCCCTTCCAATTTGCGGCGAGCTTTCCTTCTCCTGATTTGTTGACTCCAATGTCGTTTCTGATTAGGACCAAGTCATCCAGGGCAAATGTTCTTCGAATGACTTTTTTGTTGTACCTGGTAGTCATCCTTTGTTTCAACGCTGCTTCTCTTATCTGGGACCTTTGTTTCAAGGCTGCTTCTCTTATCTGGGCATCTCCTCGGACTTCGGGGAGCAAGTCGAGCTCCTCTTTGTGTCCCCGTACATTTTCGACCTCGTCATGGAGAATTATCCTTGGGCTTTGCTCATTGATTTCTATCGGAATCATGGCTTCTACACCATAGACTAGTCGGAAAGGTGTTTCTCCTGTGGCGGATTGGGGGGTTGTCCTATAAGCCCATAGCACCTGAGGGAGCTCTTCAGCCCAAGCTCCATTTGCTTCCTGTAGTCTCTTCTTTAGTCCTGCCAGTATGACTTTGTTGGCTAAGTGGCTAGTGGTTCTGCTTCTATCCATTTTGTGAAGTAATCTATTCCCACGATCAGGTATTTGACTTGTCTTGGCGCTTGGGGAAAAGGACCTAACAAATCCATTCCCCATTTTGCAAAAGGCTATGGAGAAGTGATATTAATGAGCTCTTCTGGGGGAGCCACGTGGAAATTTGCATGCATCTGGCACGGTTGACACTTTTTCACAAATTCTGTGGCATCTTTTTGCAAGGTCGGCCAGTAGAATCCAGCTCGGATTACTTTTCTGGCTAGTGATCTTGCTCCGAGATGATTTTCGCAGATCCCGCTATGTACTTCCTCCAATACCTCGGTGGTTCTTGAGATCGGTACGCATTTTAACAATGGTGTTGATATCCCTCTTCTGTAGAGGACATTTCTCACCAAGGTGTAATGCTGTGCTTCCCTTCAGATCTTTTTAGCTTCTTTCTCCTCCTTAGGGAGGATGTCGAATTTCAAGTATTCGACTAAGGGATTCATCCATCCGAGGTTTAAACCGACTACCTCAAGTACTTCTTGCTTATCTTCTGTTTTTGCTACCGAGGGCTTTTGGAGGGTTTCTTGAATCAGGCTTCTGTTGTTTCCTCCTGGTTTGGTACTTGCTAACTTGGATAGGGCATCCGCTCTGTTGTTTAGATCCCGAGTTATATGTTTGACCTCGGTTTCTGCAAAGCGCCCAAGGTGTTCCAAAGTTTTTTCCAAATACCTTTTCATATTAGGGTCCTTTGCCTGATATTCTCCACTTATTTGGGAGGTCACCACCTGTGAGTTGCTGTATATCATCACTTTTGTAGCACCGACTTCTTCTGCCAATTTTAGTCCGGCTATCAAGGCTTCATATTCTGCCTGATTATTTGAAGCCGGAAATTCAAATTTTAAGGAAACCTCTATTTGGGTTCCTCTTTCATCTGCTAATATTATGCCTGCGCCGCTTCCCGCTTTATTGGAGGATCCGTCTACATAGAGTTCCCATGTAGTCGGTTTTTCCTCTTGGTCCCCTGCGTATTCTGCCACGAAGTCGGCAAGGCATTGGGCTTTAATTGCTGTCCGAGTTTCATATCTCAGATCGAACTCGGAGAGCTCTATTGCCCATTGAACCATTCTCCCTGCAACATCCGTCTTTTG
>NC_029778.3:15007100-15007841 GCF_000817695.3 Arachis duranensis | reverse complement strand
GTACATCGGGATTTGGTTATATCCCGAGTAGGCGTCCATGAACGACAAGTATTGGTACCCTGAACTGGAGTCCACTAGGGTATCAATACTTGGTAGGGGATAAGGGTCCTTAGGACATGCCTTATTTAGGTCGGTATAGTCGACGCACATTCTCCATTTACCATTCTGTTTTTTGACTAGCACTACATTGGCTAGCCATGTTGGGTATTTGAACTCTCTAATAAAGCCGGCTTCCAGGAGCGCCTGTACTTGCTCTTCTACTATTGAGGCTCGTTCCGGGCCGAGCTTGCGTCTTCTTTGCTGTACAGGTCGGGACCCTGGGTAAACCGAGAGCTTGTGGGACATGAGCTTGGGATCAATCCCGGGCATGTCGGAAGCCTTCCATGCGAAGAGGTCGGAATTAGCTCTCAGGAGTTCAGCCAACCCTTGTTTTAGGGTTCCCCCTAGGTTGGCTCCTATGTAAGTGTTTTTTTCTTCCTCTCCACCGACTTGTATCTCCTCGGTTTTTCCTCCCGGTTGAGGTCGCAGCTCTTCTCTGGCCCTTGTGCCACCAAGCTCTATAGTGTGGACTTCTTTGCCCTTTCCTCTCAGATTTAGGCTTTCATTGTAGCATTTCCTCGCCAATTTTTGGTCTCCTCTCACCGTTGCTATTCCCGCTGAGGTCGGGAATTTCATGCAGAGGTGGGGAGTGGATACCACTGCTCCAAGGCGATTAAGGGTAGTCCTGCCAATTAAGGCATT
>NC_029778.3:14974449-15007041 GCF_000817695.3 Arachis duranensis | reverse complement strand
TCAATGACTATGAAGTCTATACTCAGAGTCTTTGATTTTTCCCCTTTTCCGAAAGTGGTGTGAAGGGGTAAAAATCCTAGTGGTTTTATTGGCGTGTTCCCTAATCCATATAGGGTATCGAGGTAGGCTCTCAATTCTTTCTCATCTAGCCCAAGCTTGTCGAAAGCAGGTTTGAAGAGAATGTCCGCCGAGCTTCCTTGGTCCACTAGAGTTCGGTGGAGATGGGCATTGGCTAGGATCATAGTTATCACCACGGGATCGTCGTGCCCGGGGATTATCCCTTGCCCATCTTCTTTTGTGAACGAAATAGTGGGGAGGTCGGTTGACTCTTCCCCGACTTGATAGACTCTTTTGAGATGTCTTTTGTGAGAGGATTTAGTGAGCCCCCCTCCCGCAAATCCTCCTGAGATCATATGGATATGTCTCTCTGGAGTCTGCGGCGGTGGGTCTCTTCTATCCATGTCTTCTCGCTTTCTCTTTCCGTGATTGTCCGACCTTTCCATGAGATATCTATCGAGCCGACCTTCTCTAGCCAGCTTTTCTATCACATTCTTAAGGTCGTAACAGTCGTTAGTGGAGTGACCATATATTTTATGGTACTCGCAATAATCGCTGCGGCTCCCCCCTTTTTTATTTTTAATAGGTCTAGGGGGTGGCAGCCTCTCAGTGTGGCAAATCTCTCTGTATACATCCACTATAGAAGTTTTTAGGGGAGTATAAGAGTGATATTTCCTGGGCCTCTCGAGACCGAGTTCTTCCTTTTTCTTGGCTTCCTTCTCCCTCTCTTTAATTGAGGGAGGGGGTCCAGATCGCCAACTCAGGTCTCTTAACTTGGCATTTTCTTCCATATTGATGTACTTTTCAGCTCTTTCTTGTACATCACTTAGAGAAACAGGGTGTCTTTTAGATATGGACTGCGAAAAGGGACCTTCTCTGAGCCCATTGACTAACCCCATTATGACTGCCTCTGTGGGCAAGTCTTGGATCTCCAAACAAGCTTTATTGAACCTTTCCATATAGGCTCGTAAAGATTCTCCGACCTCCTGTTTTATAACCTCTTCATGTAGTCCCAGAAGGTTTTGCCTACTTCTTGCTTAACTCCTAAGAGGCTTGGTATATGCTTCACCTTATCCTTTTGGATGGAGAAGCAAGCAAGGGTTTTTTTGCGAGATCATCAAAACATGTGACCGACCTGGGTGATAGATTATTGAACCACTTCGTTGCCGACTTAGTGAAAGTTGTTGGAAAAGCTTTGCAACAAGTTGAATATGAAGCATCAGCTAGATACATCCGACTTTTGAAGTTGCTTAGATGATGCTTTGGGTCCGTGGTTCCATCGTAGAGGTCCATATAAGGGCTTTTGAAGTTTCTCAGAACTTTTGCCCTCATTATGTCCTCGCTGAAAGGATCTTCTCCGCCCAAGAGTTGTTCTTCTTGTTCGTCGCGGGAGTTGTGATTCTTGAGGGAAGATTCTAGCTGTAAGAGTTTTCTTTCTAACTCCTTTCGCCGATCCATCTCCTCTTTGAGGTACTTTTCAGTTTCCTTTTGCTTCTCCCGCTCTTGTTCTAATTGTTCCAGGCGGCTGTGTACTAATCCCATTAGTTCAGCTACGTGGGATGGTCCGCCTTTTTCTGATTCGCGCCCATCTGAAGAATTTACCTTTGGGTTCTTCACTCCGGAGGTGCCTTCTCTATGTTGATTATTAACTTCCTGGTGTAGGGCTAGATGCTGATTGTCAACTTCCTGGTGGAGGGCGAGGTCCGTATCGTTATTGCCTGTGTCCAGATTCTCTTGTTCCGAATCTGTCTCCACATGGCCTTCTTCGTGGGATCTGTCCGCCATCAATGGATGATCTCTCGGGTCCCCGGCAACGGCGCCAATGTTACGGTGGGTAACCGGAGATTAGTAGGATAGATGACGTTCGTTGGCCCAGTCACCTGCGGTTGGTAGTCTCCGAGCTGGATCGCACACTGGAGCCTCCTTCCGACTTGTGTGAGTGAATGAATGGGGGGTGGTACCTGCAAAGACACTCCGATGCCTAAGTTAGCAAGAGTGTGAGCAGGTCTAGAGAGTATTGGGCTTAGAGATACCTGAGGGGTGTCAGTGTATTTATAGTGGTGAGCCAATAACCATCGTTAGAGTAGTGCCGTATCTTTAGGGTGTTAACCGTCCCATTATCTTGGGGAGGTTAAGATATGGCTTTATGAAGCGGTTAGAGAGATTTTAGGGGCGGTTACTCATTTGAATTGAGTGTTTATCTGCCAGCTAATCTCATGTCCGACTTCTTTAGAGCAAGTCGTGGTCGATACCGACTTCTTACGTGAAAGTCGGTACTTAGCTAGGCTTAATCCTACAGATTAGGCCTTTTATTTGGACCTGGGCCTTTGACATTGGGCCAGGGTATGAACAATATACATCAATAAATTCTATCCGTGATTACAAGTCGCCTGGTTGTCAGGTCGTACCTTGTAAACAAGAGATAAATTTATTTTTGACAATATCTTAACTTTTAGGACTTATCTCTATTGTTAGAGAATTTTTATCAGTACTCATGGATTAAATTTTATACTCCCAGATTGTCTAGGAAAAATATAAAATTAAATCTCTAATACATCAAATGTATATACTGATTGTTATCTTGAAAATAAAACTCCTGGTTGTCAGATCGCTTTTTATAATCAAGAACATTAGAAAAATTAATTTCTAAAATTATAGTGTTCAAAACACATCAATCAAATCAAAATTTGATTTTTCATGTACTAACGTTTAACATTAAAAATTATCAAATCAAATTTGACCTTTATATATACACTTATATATAAAAAATGAACAAAAGATATTTTGTATCTTATTCTTTTTATTGTGATCAAAATCACAATAAAATTTAATAAATAAATAAAATCATACAAAATATTTGATTATAAATATAACTTTTATATTAAAAACGGATAATTTAATCACAATTAAATAATTAAAATAAATTAACTATTAATTTATTAGAAAACCATCTCAATGAAAATAAATACATCACATGATTAAAAATAATTTGAATTAATTCTATTAATTCATAAACTTTAAGAAAATAGGAATGAAAATTTAAACGCAAAAAAGCTAAAGCTCAGATACCACTGAAGGATTACTATGTGTTCATAACATACGCAACGAAAGAAAGTAAAGTAATCCTTAAAGATCTATTTTTGTGCTTAAACTTTATTCCAATAATAAAGAATATATAGATCAGATCTAAATACCTGAGTACGCTAGTAAAAATCTTTTTTCTCCTTCGATGGTATGAAGGCGCTATGCACATCCACACCGAGATCAACCTTTGCTGTCAACTCCTTGACCAATGGACATCTGATCTAAATTGAGAAACCTCTTGTAACTCTTTGCACGCTATAAAATTCTTCTCCAAGAATTAGGCTCACATACATTTATATGCGTAGAGGTAAAGGAATAAAACTCTTGTTATTCTCTCTTGTGACTTTCCTGTACTCTTGACGTACATATATATAGTATGAGATTTGTTACTGATTTTAAATTTGATTCTCAATTCAAATTTAAATCATATTTTGAAATTCCAAATCTGAATCCTTCAAATTTTATGAATCATATCATAACTCAATTTGAAAACAGAATCAGTTAGGATCTCATCCAAATTTAGAAATAGAATAACTAATTATTCTCAAATCTCATTTAATATTCTCAATTATCATACTATTATTATATTTTTGGTGCTAGCAAAAAATATAATAATATTCCATCTGAATTAAGATAATTATTTATTTGATCAAACCAAAATAATAATTAAATAATTCTACAGTAAAGACAAAATAATAATTAAATAATTCTATAGCAAAGATTAGAACACTCGTTAGTATGTGACCCCATAGGTTCAATACTAAGCGGATAGTAAATTAGTCATGCTAAATTTACTAATGAAGGTTGGCATCTAGCAATACTCCTCAACAACCCGATAGTATGAAGTAATATATATTTTTACTAAGAACCTGATTAGAACAAAGTATAATTTCTTCCATCTTTCCAGCTCTTGGTTAACCCTTAGAGTATAGTTTAATTGTCAAACTCTAACTTGTTACCATTATTATAATGAATTGTGAATGACCTAAGAAACTCATTTCTTCATTCATTCAATCTCCTTGGCCAAGGTTTTATTCATCTCAGTCACTATAATCATAGAGGTCAAACTCTTTACCGAGAGTTGATGGATTCCTTATTGACTAATCATTAATTCTACAAGTATCTAAATCATACCCAATATCCATTCAACTAGCACCCTAGCGTATTAGGTGTCCGAAATCAAAGTATAATAAATATATTGTTAATTACTATGACAGTCGCAGGTCAAAGGAAACTTTATTACTATGTTCATCTTGAGAATATCCTATTGACAAATATACGGTAATTATAACCATTAGGAATTCTCAAAGTGAGTCAGTTCAATGGTTATATCTCTATATGCACCATCTATATATATAGTTTAATAAATGAGATCTATTAATCTTCATCCAATAAAGACCATTATATATATATTGATCTTTCCGGATTATTAATGTCCTTTTTAATAATCCTATGACCAAAAACAATTTTAGATTAAATTATAAAAGATTTATCTCTCAATATTATGATTACTATCACAATGATAAATCTCTAAATTTAATCAAGGATCTTATTATATTAATATTTTAATATAATAACAATAACAAATTATTTGACACATGATTGATTAGATTATGGTCATACTACTTATTCCCAACAGAATAAAATAAGACAACATAATAATAAGGTGAGACAATAATAGTTATACATGTATAAAAAATGATAAGAAAAACCTATAGTGTATAGTATAGTTGTCAAAACCGAATTGGTGATTGAACCGACCAAGCTATTGTGTCACTGGATTATTGATTCAACCGATGAATCACTGGTTGAACCGATTGACTCGGTCTCACATAAATAAAAAATCTAAAATAGTCAAAACTTAAAATTAAAATTTAAAATTCATATTTTTATTAACATATTAAGAATAATCCTACCATTCTAAAATAATATAGAACAAGAACAATAACTATTGGAATCACTTCCCACGGGCACTTTTCAATTTTTAAGGATTTTTGAGGCAAGTAGATCCACACTGTGCATGCTAAATTTTCTTTTATTTAGCAATGATAGAAAAGACAGAAGACATCGTAACAGACGGTATTGGCTATTGGGCCACTTATGTCTTGTTGTGTTTCTTTCTTTAGGGGTTTTGTTTCTGATAGCAAATATGATCTATTCTCCAAATCAAGTAAATCTAAATCATAATTCATAATGCAATGTATTGAGTCTATTAACAGATTTGGAAAGTTAGGGTTGCACAAAGGATTAAAGCTTTTATATGGCTAGCTTCAAATAAAGCATTATACGTAATAATAGATATATGAGAATTATAGCAGATTAGATTTAGAATTGCCTAACGCACCGGACTCATGCATATTTTTTTTAAAAAAGATTTTTTAGTTTTTTTATTTTTTGGTTTTTCACATTATCCCTTGTCTGATTAAAGACTAATGTGTCGACACTTGCTTAAATAAATTAGCAAATTAACTATTAGACTAATTCAACTTAGTTAAAAAATTTTAGTATACAATCATCTTATATATATACATAAAAAATTAACGTCACTTGTATAAAAAAACATATTAAAATACAAAAAATAAAGTGAGCACTTACATACAATTATTTTTATATAAAGTTAATAGTTAAGAGCTATTAAATAACAATTTAATCAAACATGTTAAATCATTTAACGGTTTCATTAGCAGTTTTACATGATTAAAAAATAACCTCAAAAAATACTAATGACAAATAAATTCCTGAAAATTTTAAAAAAGTGACGAAATTTTATAATAAGTAAATTTTTTTAAATATTTCTTTCATTATGAATGACCAAATTATTTTAAAAAATAAAAAATATTTAGAGATTAAATTATTACTTTTATAATAATACAAATACGTTTTTTTTGTGTCTATACAAATACGTTTATTTGTATTAGATTAAATTAAATTATTAATTTTAATTATATTCGTATGAAAATTTATGAATATAATTAAAATTAATAATTTAATTTAATCCAATACAAATAAACATACTCTGTATTATATTATTATTGTACTCGTAATATATGATATTAGTGTATTTACACATACTAAAATACTAGTACAATAAAGAATTAGATAAGTTATTTTTATTAAATATAGTATTCTTTTAATTATTAAATATTTATAAAATGTACTCATATTCAAAACATTTTTTAAAATTAATTAAGCAGTATGAGTACAATAAAACGAGATAATTTAAAAGTCACAAAAAAACGAGTATATTTATTTTTGGAGTAAACACCCAATCCGGTACTCGTCCATTTTCACGAAAAATAAAACGATCCCTGTCCAAAAAAAAAGGACACTTCGACCCTCAACCTTTTTATTATGGGACAATACGGTCTCTCTGTTAAAAAATTTATTAAATAATAATAAAAATTAATTTTGTGGGAGTTTTATTTGTATTTTATGGGGTTTTAAACCTTCACAAACTATTAATAACTTTGTTTTTAAAAAATTCCTTCATCAATGGTGGTTAAACGAAGAAAAATCATTGATAAAAATGATGCCACAAAATAAAAGTAATTATAGTATAATACCTTTTAAAGGAAAAAAATAACATGGAATAAAAAATAAAAGAAGAAAACTTTAATGTTGATAATATTGGTATTGGTGATGATGACGGTAGAAGAGATAATGATGATGATAAAATATGGTTAGACAATAAAAATAATAGAAGTAAGAGTGATAATAATGAGGATGAAAAAAATAATGGTAGTAGTGGTAGTAATTGGTTATATTGTTAAAAAGATTTGTGTGGGGGTTTAAAACCTCCACAAAATACAAATAAAACCCTCCACAAAACTAATTTTTATTATTATTTAATAATTTTTTAACAGAGGGACCGTATTGTCCCAAAATAAAAAGGTCGAGGGTCGAAGTGTCCCTTTTTTTTGGACAGGAATCGCTTTGTCCTTCGTGAAAATGGACAAGGACCAGATTGGATCTTTACTCTTATTTTTGTTGGATTAAATTAAATAGGATTATTACACATTCAAGTATTTTTTTATCCAAATAGATTTAACACCAACAAAAATCATTTTCATTGAAAGAGCGTTGTTACATGCGCTTTTTCTTTTTCTCCTCTCCGATGCTTCTTCT
This sequence comes from Arachis duranensis, assembly GCF_000817695.3. Taxonomy (NCBI): domain Eukaryota; kingdom Viridiplantae; phylum Streptophyta; class Magnoliopsida; order Fabales; family Fabaceae; genus Arachis; species Arachis duranensis. The sequence goes on along the minus strand of NC_029778.3, from coordinate 14,999,775 downwards.
TTCTCTTCTTGCGATTCTTCTTTTAAATACATACATACATCCTCTTCTTCTTTCAAATTCACGCATACGTCATCCTCCTCCTTTTCTTCTTTTCCTCTTTCGTTATCGTCATCATCAACAACACAAATATTTTACTAATGGATTATTTTTTCAATCGAATTGAATGGAATGCAATTGATGAATTGAATTGAATTGACGCAGGTGTTCTGAATTGAATTGATTTCTAAATTATATATAATATTTCGTTCATTTAGTACTATACAATTGTTTTACCTTAATAACGTGTTTGGTTCATTAGACAGAAAGTTGTTTTGAATTTGATTTTATATAATGGATAATGTTTCGTTCATTTAGTACTATACAATTGTTTCATCTTAATAACATGTTCAGTTCATTATGAATGGAATTGAATTGAATTGATAATCTTTAGATACAGGTATTTTGAATTTGATTTTATATAATGGATAATGTTCTATTCATTTAGTACTATACAATTGTTTCACCTTAATAACACGTTCGCAGAAAGCTATTTTGAATTTAATTTTACATAATGAATAATGTTCCATTCATTTAGTACTATACAATTGTTTCATCTTAATAACATGTTCAGTTCATTATAAATTGAATTGAATTACTTTAAGAAAAAGTCTAGGGAGCCAGCATTTTTGTTGAAATCTGGCCAGCACTTAACCATTAAAAGGTCCTACACCATTAGATGTCATCTCACACCATTAAAAATATTGATGATGGCTAATTGATGGCTAAACATCACAAATTCTGCTGGTCTCCTAGCACTCCTCTTATTTTGAATTAAATGGAGGCAGATGTTCTGAATTGAATTGAATTGATAATCTCTAAGAGGAGGAGAAGAAAGAGGAGGAGAAGAAGAAAAAGAAAAGAAGAAACACCTTCGTGTGTAAATTTGAAAGAAAAAGAAGAATGGATGTGCAAATTTAGAAGAAGAAAAGGAAGAAATACGAGGAGAATGAGAAGGAGTGTGTGATTTGAAAAGTTGTTACTACAACTTGGATATACTTGGATAAGAGTTTTGCTTGGATATAAAATTTTATTCTAAATTAAATCAACTTAAATTATAATAATTTAAATTTTAAATTAAATATTTTATAATTTTAAAATTTTAAATTATTTGAATAAAATTGGATAAAATGAAAAAATAAAAAACAAACCAACATTTATATCGATGTATCAAAAAGTTTTATACATACCAATACATTTAACTATTGGAGTAAAATTGGAATAAAATTGTTAATTTTTTAATTTAAAAAATTTAAATAGTTATTTTTTAAAATCAAACATTTAATTAATCTTACTAGTACAATAATATGATTACCTAATATTATAGTTAAATCGTTATAATAATACATATATTGAATATAATGACATTAATTCGTTAGATTTAGATCGATATCTCGTACCTGATTTATGTGCAACTTTTCAAGTTATGTCATTTCGAATTTTTTTTAATTTCTATTTTATCTGAGTATATAATATAAAGAATAATGGATAATGGCACCTCTTTAAGATGACTTATTATGATTATTCTACTACTATATCTGAGTATATATTATTATTTTATATGTGTATATATAATATTAAAATATAGATTAAATATATATAAAATATGTGTATTAATAATTTAATATATAATATTATATATAATCGAACTAGCTCACGAGTTAATGAGTTGAGTTAATGAGTTGAGTTTATCAAAATTCAAATGTTTATTTAATTTATGAATTCAATTTTAAGTTTAAGTTTGGCTCACGAACCCACGAACTCACTAATCGAGCTATTATTGAATAGAGCTCGAGCTAGCTCATGAGTTAGTTTGATTCACTTGGAGCTCTACATGCAATGAGTCTTTTGAAAATTTTGTTTGCATGAAAACTTTCAAAATCACATTGTTAGATGTCATATTTAAGGTATGTCTAAAATGAGCTCAACAATTATGTGTTTATTGAATGAGCCATCTTTATATAGACCATTAGATTTTATTAGATAAAAATCAAACGCTAATATAAAAGAAGAGCATTGATGGACTCTAATAAATATAGAATATCTTAGTATATAAATAAATGCTTTAAATAGCAATACTTTAATACACAATAATTTAAATGATAACAAAATCTTTTATTCATAAATAATTAAATATAAAATATATAAATACAAAATATATGAGTATTTTTTATTTATTAAAATTAATTATTATACAAAAAATTTTTATAATATTAAAAAATTATATTAAAATAATATTTTAAAGTGTAACATAAAAATATAAAATAATTAAAATTTTATTTTATATTACTTGACAAATAATTAGATTATTGTATTCAAAATTTATTAATTAACTAATTTTATTAAAGATATTATTATATAAAATAATTTTTTATCAAAATATTTTGAAAATATAATTTATTTAAAATATTATATATAATACATGAAAATATTAACCTTTTTTATATTTTTTATTTTTTTTAAAAAACAGAATAAAAGGTTTATTTAATCAGTTTTAAATTTTGAATTTAAAAAATTTAAAATTAATTATTAATAATTACAATTAATTGAGTTGTTCACTTTTTGGTTAGTTAGACACTTGGTTCCCTATACTTTTCCATTCGATTTATATAGAAATATGTTTTGGGACTTTGACGTTGCATTTTCTGGCTTGGGACATTCAAATAATATTCATGTGCATTTGGTTTATTGAGGTGTTTTGTCCTAATTTAAATATAATAATCTAATTATTTGTCAAATAATATAAAATAAAATTTTAATTATTTTATATTTTTATATTACAGTTTAAAATTTTATTTTAATATGATTTTTTAATATCATAAAAATTTCTTGCATAATAATTAATTTTATTGAATAAAGAATATTCATACTTTTATATTTATATATTTTATATTTAATTATTTAAGAATAAAAGATTCTATTACCGTTTAAAGTATTATGTATTAAAGTATTGTCATTTAAAGTATTTATTTATGTATTAGGATATTCTATATGTATTAAAGTCCATCAATACTCTTCTTTATATTAGTCTTTGATTTTCATCTAATAAAATCTAATGAACTATATAAATGTGGCTCATTCAATAAACACATAATTGTTAAGCTCATTTTAGACATACCGTCATATTTAGACTTCTTTACGTTTTTAAAGATTTTTTTTACTACATTATGGATGCACATATTTAAAATTATAAATTATCTATCTATTATACATTTTGTTAAATATTATATTTATTTAATTTAAATAAAAAAATTCCCTTGACAAGGAGAGTATATTTTTGTATTCAAAATTTCAAATACTCAATTCAATAAAGTCTTCAAATTAAGACACTAGAAAACTTAACTAGCTTAGTCCGTAATTATTATAAAAGAAATAGTAGTGATGTTATTGATTACGCTATTTTTAAATCTTAGACTGAAAGTGATTTAAATCTTAATGCTATTAAAGTTCTTAGTAATTTCACTAGTTCACTTTATATCAGAGCATTCTGTAACTTTAACTTTTTTTTGGATTTTTTTCCGTGTCCCACTTTATTTTGTCGTGTCAATAACTAGAATTAAATTTCTCAGATAAGCCTCTAATTCTCTTGAACAAAATGAAAATCCGGAATTAGAGGTTTAAGCAAGGTTCTGAAAACCGAACCGGACCGGCCAGTCGAACCGGTTCAACCGGGAACCAGCAGTGCAAGCGGTCCGTTCCTACCTTTATAACCGTTCCAAAGAAAATCGTTGGAAAACCGGCGAATCGGCCAAAAACCGGTCGATTGGGCCAAATCGGTAACCGATCGGTTCGGATAAAACGACACCGTTTTTAAACTTGTAAAAAAAAAAAGAAATGGATCCATCGATCCAGTGATCCCTCGTGACCCAACCCCCCTCTTCCCCCAATCATTCATTCATCCATGTTCTGGAGAACTCTGAATGAAAGAAACCCTAGCCACGTTGCCCTCCGCCTAACTCAGTTCCTCAGCGTCGTCGTCTAACCCAGCTCCTCTTCGGCTCTTCATCTTCACTGGCTTCTCGGCACGGACCCAGGTTAGTGGCTTCTCTTCTTCATTTTCACTTTGGTCGTCTTCTTCAATTTTTGCTCCATTTCTGATTTTTCTTCAAGTCTGCTTCAATTTTTGTTCAACTCTGCTTCAATTTTTGTTCAAGTCTGTTTTGGTCTTGGTTCAAGTCTTCTTCAATTTGTTGAAGTTTTGATGGTCCTTGAAGTTTGGTTCTGAATGTTTTGTTACTCTGTTTTCTAATTGCTGTGAATGTTTGAAATTTTGTTACTCTGAAAGTTTGGTTCTGGATCTGTTACTCTGATGGTTTGAAGTTTGCTATGAATGTTTGAAGTTTTGTTACTCTGATGGTTCTTTTAATTTTTCTCTGGTTACTGATGGCTTTGTTTAGTTTCTGAATGCTCGGTTCTTCTTCTTACTTTTAATTTCTGAATTTTTTGTTCAAATAATATTGCTAATACTCTTCTTCTTCTTCCTTGCTAATGGTCTGTTTAATTTAGTGTCATCACTGTTGAGTCTGTTTCAGTGTCTGATACTCTAATTTGTGATTTTTGAATCTGAAATTAATCAAATCATTGATTTTGTGTTGTTGAAATTGTTGATTAAAATAAATTTGTTATGCTGCTGTTGCCATTTTTTAATTTTTAAGTATGATATTTCTTAATTTTTGTTGAAATAGTTGTTGATTTCAGGATTTATAATGATTATTTGTTGGTGGTATTTAACTTTTGTTGCTGCTTCTTTTTTCTTTCTTCTTTTGTTTCTTATTTCTTTCTTCTTTTGTTTCTTACTGATTTTCTATATTGCATCTATGTTTGACATTATTATTGTTTTGTTTCTTACTGATTTTCTATATTGCATTTATGTTTGACATTATTATTGCTTTAGCTGTTGAGCTTGTATCTTGATAATGTGCTTCTGATGCTTTAACTCTTTCTAATTAACTCTTTCTAATGCTAACTTATAACAAAGTTTTCTTCTGACAAATTTATCTTAGACACTTTGAGTTGCATTGCGAAACACATCCATGCACAAAGATACTGGAGGTATTACAAGCAACATGCTTGGAGGTTTATCCAGCTGTCTTAGGAGATCCATATTCGGCATCAATAATTACCAAAACACTCTCTGGATCGTTTTTACCAAAACACACTCCGTATCATTAGGAAAGAAAAAAAAACCTACACAACATCAAACAAAATCAAACAAAAGCACCAATATTCTCCTGCCAAAGCCAATTAAGCAATTTTCTACCCATACAATATGCAATAAAATGAACTTTTTCGCATTTTGTTTAAAGAAATCCTCGACCCTCTGTTCCTTGATTAATGAATCATTAAGAAAAATCTTAGAAATCACAAAAACATATATCCAGTACTGTCCTACATAATAGAAAAAAAAATGTACACCGTCAAACAACCATGTTTTTAACGGTTAAGACATTCAAAAATCATCAAAATTTCCAAATTACTATCGAACAAAATAAAAAGTGGCATATATAACAAGATCAGGAGACATATAGCCCAGCAACCAACTAGTTTAAATATGAAACTATACTAAATTCATACAATTGCATATTCCACAAATGCTCGATACACTTCGTCCTGTTTTAGATAATGTATCATCCTTCGCTATCTGAAAAATAACATAGAAAGTAGAAAGGGTGAAACAAATATTCTTCGGATAAAAAATAATCCATCCATTTAATTATTTTCAGCCAATAGGATTATTAAAAATTATTTGCTTTTAACTTCAAGAAAAACATAACTCACAGACAATAGTTTGACTTAGCATAGTATTCCCTTTTATTGTTTTGTTCTATAATTCTCATAGGTGAGTTATGTTTCTTCTTGAAGTTAATCATCTGCCATAGAAGTACACCAAATACTTGAAACTTAAAAAGTTATAGCGATATACAGACTTGTGCTAAAATCACTCATAATCTTACTATGACAGAATAAGAACAAGCCAAACTAACAATAACATTAAAACTTAGAAAAACTGAAACTAAGCTGCAGGAAAATCAAAATTGAAAGACTGTCAAATTAATTTTTTTGTGAGTTGGATTTTGGTGAACAAGTGAACTAAAACCTCCATTTTGCTTCCCTTTCCTCCAACTCCCAAACATAAAATTCTTGAATCAATGGAGATAAATATATATCATACAATACTAAAATGCCATGAACCTAAACATGTCAAAATAAAATCAAAATGCCAGAATCCAAAAAAACAAAAAAGCAACCAAGATATATACCTAGGAGGACGACGAGCTATTTGCTTGATATATCAACTTAGCCTGTTCGGCGTAGAATTCAGCTATCTCCACATACAATTTATTTTCAGCGTCTTTGAACTTTCTCCACCTAGCCTCGATGTCTTCCCTCTTTGAGACTCCAAGTAACTCTATTCCCTTTCTAATATAATCTTCACCGAAAGGCTTACCAAAAGTCCCATCGTACCTCAACATTGAAGTCAAAGCTAAACTAGTCACAGAAAATTCACTCATCCTTCTACCTTCATTTGAATCCAAAGGTTCAGAATTTAGTTTGGACTTTGCTTCAGCTTTTCCTTTTGAATGGGGCACTAGCGCCTTCTTCGCAGCCTTCTCATTATTAACTGTATCCTTTTTCGCAGTTTCGTTGAGCACTGCTTCACCGCCACGGCCATCGTGGCCCCAAACATTCTTTCCCAACTGAAGTGCTTCCAACTCGTGCGGCTTTAAGGTTGTCCCCTTGCCGTTCTTCTCTTTTAGTAGGATGTTCTCAAACTTCTTCTTCAGCCGGCGGATCTTCTCCTTCAGTTGCATGCATGATACATTTGCCCGAATCAAATTCGATCCCTTCATAAAATCGTAAAATTCATCAGCGCATTTATAGGGTTCCTTCCCTGTTTTCGCGATGAACTCAGACAGGCCTTTCAAGATACCTATCTCATCTTCCTCGCTGAAAACCCTCTGAAAGAGGGATTTGGATTTCTGCGGATCCTCTTCAACGGAGCCGACGGCGTTATCCTCCTGTGCCTTCTTCCCACGTTTTGGTTGCTTCGAGTCGTCGATACTGTTTTCAGCTGCGCGCTTTGACCCGGAAGCCGAAGGTTGAGACTTCAACTTTGGAGAGGGTTTAGAAGAATATGACGAGGGTTTGGAAACCTTTTGCGGTTGAGGCTTCCTGGGTTCATCTTCGCCTTGGTCTGTGTCTTCGTCCTCGTCAGATGAAGTTGCTGCTTCTTCTTCCTCGCTGCTATCTTCTTGTTCGGGCTGAGGCCTGGGAACCTGCGGTTCGTCGTCAGAGTCTTCAGGAGCGACTTGCTTCTGCTTCGCCATGGAAACTCCGAAATTCAGGAGGGAAAAAGTGAATTTAGGATTAGGGTTTGTCTTAGTTCACTCTCTGGACAGACTTGGCGAATTTTAAAGGCTAGGGTTTCGTTTGGGAGACACAGTGGGGCGGTTTTCTTTTTCTTTTTTAATTGAAAAATCGGAAATCATAAAAGAAAATGCCCGGTTCAAACGGTTCACTAGTTAACCGTCAATTAAATCGGTTTTTTTACCGAATGTATTCCAGATAGTTTTTTGCTTAAAATTTTGATTTTTATTTAATCCAGTTGAACCAATTAATTCAATTAAATTTTTAAAATTATGAATTATTAGCGGTTCAATAAACAGTGTCTGTTCAACCGCTTTTTTATTAAATTAAAAAAATATCTTTATATTTTTATTTTTAAAATTATAAATTTAATATCAATAATTAAAAAATAAATTATAAAAAATAAAATTTTAATTTATTTAGTATATGTAAAAGTATAAAATAAATAAATTTAAATAAAAAAATAAAAAAATTTATGTTATTACTATGTTTGACAGATTTAAGATAAAGATTTACTAATATTATTTTCAAATTCGTTATTTATATATTAAATTTATTTATTTTTTCAATCCTATTTAATTTGGAATAAATTTAAAAATTTATATTCATATTCAAAACACTGAATGCCAATCGCAATCAATTACCACTATACCACTATCAGAGTTCTCATTTTTGTTTATCACTTTGATTCATACAAATTCATTGTGTTAAAAGAATTATTTTCTTATTTGATTTAGATAGCTAAATGTATAACTATTATATAAATACTTATTTTTTATACTTACTTGTTAAGTCATATTTTATCATTTTAAAAAAAATTAAAATATCACGCATTCAAAAGTTTTGTATAAAATAATAAAATAAAAAATAAAAAAATTATAAGTTATTTAATTTTTTAATATATAGAATAATTGAATTTAAATTAATTTAGATATAATACTAAAATCATTACGTTGTTACTATGTGTAACAATGAAGATATAAATTTATAAATATTTGTAAATTTATTTATTTTTCAATTATAAATTTATAAAAATTTATATTTAAATCACTCTTTCTCTTGCATAATTTTAATAGCTAAAAAAAATTTATTTCTTATAATTTATATTGAACATTTTAAATTATCTTTAGTTTTATTATTCTTTTAAAATTTTTAATTTTTGGTTTTATTATTCTTTTTTCTTATCATTATCTATCTACATATGCTTCACCACCACTCTTATGTTAACTTGTTATCTCTTTCTTCCTCCATTTTTTTATTTTCTTTCTATCTTCTATTCAATCGCAGTTAGTTACCATCATATATTAGTTCATAATTATTACACTCAAAAGTAAAAACTAATTTAAAAATAAAATTCAAAAAAAAATATCATAACTCTGATGTAAATCAACTACACTCCTATAAACGTAACAAATGAGAAAATTTAACTTTTTTATTATGAGTATTTTTAATTATCTAATGCATACAAAATCACATATTTTCATTTATGATAAAAATTAAAAATTAAAGTTAAATGACATTAGTACCTTTTGGTTTAATAAAATTAAAATAAAGTATAAAAATAAGGATAAAAACTAAAAAAATAGATGGCTCTAGAGAAAGATAATGTTAAATTTTATGTCATTATATATGAAAACAGTGATTTATTTTATTATATTTATTTTTGTACCAAATAACAAAAAAGTTAAATTTTATGTCCGTTTTTTATTACTTATCTATAGTTGTTTAGATTAGACTTTATAGTTATTGAGTCATATTTCGTTCCAACAAAAAAATAGTTATGAAATTATTTTTATTTTTTATTGGAACACATTTATTATATCATAATTTTAATAATTGATGTAAAATTTAAAAAATTATATAAACATATATTTATTTTGATTAAATTCAAGAGTGAATTATACATATTTCTATAGTAAAAAAATAGACTTAACTTTTTTTATAATAAATAATTTTTTAATCATCTAATTTATAAAAAGAGTCCCATCCTATTATTTATCCTAAAGGTTAAATATTAAAACTAATGTTAATACTTTTTTTTATTAATGAAACTAAAATAAAACAAAAATAAACTTTGAATAAAAATAAAAATACAAAAATTGAATCTCAAAATATAAAATAATTATAAGATAAAAAAATTACTTAACTTTTTTCAGACAAATTATATTAGATTTTACGGTATATTTAAATGAAATGAGAAAAATGCAAGAGAAGATGGATAAAAAAGATTATTATGCCGTAAGATGATAGATAGTAAGGGAGGTAAGAGATAATGATAGAAAGTTCGTGAATGTGAATTGATGAAATAAGAGAGAACTTGAATGTACCATGCCTTGGTCAAGTTTTTTCCCATACATTATTCAATCACTTATCAATTATCCAATATCTAATGTACCATGCCTCTTACATAAATCACTCTTATCCTTATTTCTCAATAATATTCATATTATCATACATTAAACATTACCAAAACTCAATAATCATCCTCAATTATCATCACAACTCAATTATCTCCAATCCAAACACAAACCACACCAAACTCAACTCATCATACTTATCTGGACTTACAGGTTACAGCCTCCGGCCCAAATCTTACAAATACTCATCATCACATAACACGTTATCAACAATCATCATCAAACTCAATCATACAACACATATATACACATTTAACAAATTTCACAATTATTCCAACACATATCCTGTTCAGTTCAAAATATTAAAGCCTGTCTTATGGCAACTAGCCTAAGTTTTCACGCAACATTATATATTAATTATGAGAAACAAAAACTATACATTGGTCGATTTCTCCCCAAGACCAAAACACCTTAAAATCTCTCATCTTTTCAACTTTCTAAACCTCTAAATACATAGTAATGAGTTTCCATCTTCCAAGGCTCAAATTCAAGCACCCAAATCCACCAATTCAACTCCAATTCACATGAACTCAATCTAATATCATTCAATTTCTTCATAATCAATACTAGGATTCACTAATTTAATAATTCACAAGGGATTAGTGGTTTCTTATCTTATCCACTGATTACATGGACAAAACTCAATGCTAACTCGTACTAGAGCACCCATAAATTATCAAAATTATAAAATGTCTCAATATTCAAAATCAAAATTGCAGAATTAAAAAGAGGAGAGAATTAGGCACGAAATTCAGAATCTCTTACCACTTTGTTTAGAATGGTTTGAATATAATTTCTAGAGGAACACGTGGCTGCAGATGGCTTGTCAATCGGAGTTACGGATTGAAAGATATGAAAGATTAAAATTTGGTTGAAAATGGAGGTTAGGATTTGTGCCTTCAACTCTCTTCCCAGTGTGTTTGGCTGAATGTAAGGGAAGAAGGAGCTGATTTGGCTTTTATATTTGGGCCTTGGACCCAATACAGGTCCGGTCAAATTGATTTAGTCCGTTGGCTCAATTTTGGGCCAAAACCTTTAAATTTATTATTTTAATTCATATTTTAAATATTTTTACTTCTCTAAATTATAATTTTTAATTTGCTAATTCCCTTAACTCATAATTAATTTACCGTGTTTTACATAAGTTGAGGGAAGAAAATTTGTGCCAAAGGCTACTAATCAAACAACATCGTTTTGAAGAAGGCGGACTAATTTATCTCATTTTAAAAACTCTCCCTCCACGTAGGACACCGTAACAGCCATATCTGCATAGTGGCGTCCACGTTAAACTTTTTGTTGGGTCTGACAAATCCATATGAATAGAAAGATGCATATGTCCGACTTTTAAAGAGGTCAGAAATTTAAAAGTATTTTTAAATGGTTAGAGGGACAAAAAGTTAGAAACTTATTTATCCTTTTCTCAAAATCAAACTTCAGTATGTGTGTGTGTTGTTACGTTATAGAGATATATTGTTATAGATTGGTAAATAAAATATTTAATTTATTTATTTAAATTTATTTCTTAATTACATTTATAAGAGTGTAGATGAATCATATAAGAGTTATATTAATTATGATCGAGGAAGAGAGGTAGAAGGAGAAGAAGAAGAAAAAGAAAAACGAAGAGAGAACAAGCCAATAATGATAGATATATGTACAGAGAATAATAAGAAAAAAATTATGAAAAAAAAATTAAAAATTCTGAATGAATAACAAAACTAACGATAATTTAACATGTTGAATATAAAACTAAAAAAAATAAAAGTTTCTTTAGCCATTAAATTTATGTCAAAAAAGTATGATTTAAATATAAATTTTTATATTTACTTTAAATTAAATAAAATTGAGAAAATAAAAAAAATTACAAATATTTATACATTTTTATCTTGTTAAATTTAATAACAATGTAATAATATAGTATTATACCTAATTAGTTTAAATTTAATTATTCTGTACATTAAAAAATTAAATAACTTATAATTTTTTTTACTTATTAACAATTTATTATTTTTTATTTTTATCTCAAATTTATAATTTAAAAATATAATTTCTTAAAATATTAGAAAAAAACTAACAATACAGTAGTTGCTATTCTTTTTTTAAAATCGAATAAAAATTTTATTATTTAGAGAAATAGAAGTTAATATATTAAATGCAAAACAAATTAAGAATTATTACAAGCAGTATTGAGAGTAATAAAGTTACTCAACAATATCAACTTTTTTATAAGTTAATTGTATATATTGATAGTAATTAAAATAGTAGTGTCCATATAATATTACTCTTTTAAAAAAATATAATATATTTGATATTATTTTTTATAAATATTGACAAATTTTGATCATTTGAACAAAAATTTTAAATAATTGATATCTTAAATTTCTTTTTAAAATAATAAAATATGACTTAATAAGCAAGTATGAAAAATAAATATCTCTATAATAGTTATACATCTAGATATTCAAATCAAATAAGAAAAAAATTATTTTAGCAAATCTTTAATTCAAAATTTAACACAATGGATAGTTATGGGTTAAAATGATAAACAAAACGAGATGCGATAATAATACATGGTGGTAATTAATTGCAGTTGGGGTGAAAAAGAGAAGAAAACAAAGAATACGAAGGATTACCATGTGTTCATAACACGCAGCGGAAGAAAAGAAGGTAATCTTAAAGATCTATTTTTGTGCTTAAACTTTATTCCAATAATAAAGAATATATAGATCAGATCTAAATACCTGAGTACGCTAGTAAAAATCTTTTTTCTCCTTCGATGGTATGAAGGCGCTATGCGTATCCACACCGAGATCAACCTTTGCTGTCAACTCCTTGACCAATGGACATCTGATCTAAATTGAGAAACATCTTACAACTCTTTGCACGCCATAAAATTCTTCTCCAAGAATTAGGTTCACATACATTTGTGTGCGTAGAGGTAAAGGAATAAAACTCTTGTTATTCTCTCTTGTGACTTTCCTGTACTCTTGACGTACATATATATATTATGAGATTTGTTACTGATGTTAAATTTGATTCTCAATTCAAATTTAAATCATATCTTGAAATTCTAAATCTGAATCCTTCAAATTTTATGAATCATATCATAACTCAATTTGAAAATAGAATCAGTTAGGATCTCATCCAAATTTAGAAATAGAATAACTAATTATTCTCAAATCTCATTTAATATTCTCAATTATCATACTATTATTATATTTTTGGTGTTAGCAAAAAATATAATAATATTCCATCTGAATTAATATAATTATTTATTTGATCAAACCAAAATAATAATTAAATAATCTGAGGCAAAGATTAGAACACTCGTTAGTGTGTGACCCCATAGGTTCAATACTAAGCGGGTAGTAAATTAGTCATACTAAATTTACTAATCAAGGTTGGCGTCTAGCAACACTCCTCAACGACCCGATAGTATGAAGTAATATATTTTTACTAAGAACCTTAGAAGAACAAAGTATAATTCCTTCCATCTTTCCAGCTATTGGTTAACCCTTAGAGTATGGTTTAATTGTCAAACTCTAACTTGTTACCATTATTATAATGAATTGTGAATGACCTAAGAAACTCATTTCTTCATTCATTCAATCTCCTTTGCCAAGATTTTATTCATCTCAGTCACTATAATCATAGAGTTCAAACTCTTTACTGAGAGTTGATGGATTCCTTATTGACTAATCATTAATTCTACAAGTATCTAAATCATACCCAATATCCATTCAACTAGTACCCTAGGGTATTAGGTGTCCGGAATCAAAGTATAATAAATACATTGTTAATTACTGTGACAGTCGCAAGTCAAAGGAAACTCTATTACTATGTTCATCTTGAGAATATCCTATTGACAAATATACGGTAATTATAACCATTAGAAATTCTCAAAGTGAGTCAGTTCAATGGTTATATCTCTATATGCACCATCTATATATATAATTTAATAAATGAGATCTATTAATCTTCATCCAATGAAAACCATTATATATATATTGATCTTTCTGGATTATTAATGTCTTTTTTAATAATCCTATGACCAAAAATAATTTAGATTAAATTATAAAAGATTTATCTCTCAATATTATGATCACTATCATAATGATAAATCTCTAAATTTAATCAAGGATCTTATTATATTAATATTTTAATATAATAGCAATAACAAATTATTTGACACATGATTGATTAGATTATGGTCATACTACTTATTCCCAACAATCTCCCACTTACATGAGAGCCAATCATGATAGATTGGATCTTGGGCATACTATTATCTCAATAATCTCCCACTTGCACTAGAGCCAATCAATCATGTTTATAATTTTCAATGCACATTTGTGTTTATCAAAACTCTTTTGACCTTAAACACCTTAGCTTTTGAGCATGTTTACTTGACCTTTTGTAAAGTACACTTAGTGCATAATAAATATCACGTTTTCTTAAAGGAGGCTACTACGATAAAGTTGTTATTTTTATCTTTTTGTAAAGATGTTTTTTATTTTGTGGTTGTTATTGATTTAAAAACGTATTACTAGAAATGTTGCTTAAAGAGAAAGTGTTACCCTTAATCGTTAACTTGGCTCTGATACCGATTTTTTAATTTCGACTTTTTTTTAATTACTCTTTCGAAATTTCTACTAGTTCTTCATATTTTGCTTCGAATAAATTTATAATTTGTATAGATTCAATTGGTGGTGCTCTATTCAAAGGATTTTGATAAAAATAATTTGCAACTTCATAATCTGGAGTATTAATAATTTCTACAATTTCTCTTGTATTTGTTATATGATTATTTATTACTAGTCGTTGATGTATATTTATAATTCTGATTTCATATTTATAATTTTTAATTCTGTTCTAATTTCTATCATAATTATAATATTCTTCTTTACATGAATTATTATATATGAAATCTTTTATCTGTTTATCTTTTTCTTTAATATAATTTCTTAAATTCTCAAGAACTTCTTTTATTTCTACACTTTCTCTTGTTTCTAAATATCTTTCTAATTTTTCAATTTCATTCTCCATCTTTTCTTTCAACAGTTTTAATTTTTTTAAATCGTAATATGATTTTCTAGACATTTATAAATTTTCTAAATTTAATTCCAACTTGTTCATAATTATTCTTATTTCTATCTTTTTTATTATAAGATCATCAATTTCGTTTTGAAGATTATTTAATTCTTTTTTATACTCCTCTATTTTATTTTTTAATTTTTTTCCTCTTTTTCTTTTTATTTTATTTTCTAGTTTTTCAATATTTTTATGCTTCATAAATTAGGTAATCTTATTATAATTCCTAAAAATAGTTTTGTTTAACATTATTTATTTTAGAATATCTGCAAACTCTATCATCGATTCATGACTATTTTTTAGAGATTCTATTAATTTTTCTAGCTCTTCAACTTCCTTTTTCAGCTTGTTATAGATTATTTTTAGAGCTTCAAATGCTCTTTGATTTATTTCAGAAAACTGCAAATAATTCAAACGATTCTCTCTTTCAAAGAGCTCTTGTTTCTTATCTTGATAAGTTACATATATTTCTTCCTTATCTATTGTCATATTTTAATATTTAGGGTTTCATTTAATTTTTTGACCTTTTTTGTTAATTCTTTTATTTCAGAGTTTTCTTCTTTAATTTTTAATTTAGATAAACTTAAAGGACTATTGACTTTAGATTCTCTTATTTGGAAATTTGATGAAAAAGATCTTCTTGATGGTTCTTTTAAAAATAGAACTGGATTTTCAATAGCTTTATATTTTGGTATTTCTGTTTTTACAATTTTCTAAAATAATTCATCGACATAAATTTTTCTCTGTTTTTAAATATTATACTATGATGGCTATTTGTTAAAGCATAATTTATTGCATATGTAATTGAAAATGGTTCATCATCTTGTTCCATTAAACTTTTTCTATGAAATTTATAAGCTAAACTTATAGATCTTCCAATATTTTCAGTTGATAAAGGTATAACATATCTAAGATGGCATTAAATTTAACATTTACATTTGCCAAATTTTCATGAACAATTCTAATTATTTGATATATTATGTCATCAGTAATTCTTTTGTCACAGATTGCTAAACTTATTGGTGAATTAATTCCTTTCATATATGTAGATTTGATTAAGACTTGTATGGTATTAATATGAATCCATCCAATTTTAGATCTTTTTTATTGATCCTTAATTTTCTCAATCTGTTTACTCATTTCTTCATCATTTATCAAAGCTATTTCAAGTTCTCTATTAGCAGATTTTATTTTTAGAGGGGTTTCAAGTTGAATTTTTTCATAGTATATTATATTTTTT
The DNA here is from genome assembly GCF_000817695.3 of Arachis duranensis. NCBI lineage: Eukaryota > Viridiplantae > Streptophyta > Magnoliopsida > Fabales > Fabaceae > Arachis > Arachis duranensis. Next base: position 14,983,623 of record NC_029778.3, on the reverse strand, counting down.
CTATTAAAAACTTCTTTTAAAAGACTTTGTTTATTAAAATTTTCATTTGATTTGAGATTTAGTTCTATTTTTAGAACAGCCTGTTTTTCATTATCTAATAAAGTAATTAATCTATAATAATCAGATTCTTTCATTAATTCTAAACTTTCTAAATAATTCATAATTAAGAGACTAGGACAAAGATGTACCTTTCTAAAAAAAAACTTCTTATATTTAGTATATTTTACATAAGGTGTTTTTATCTCCAGAAGGGAGATTGTAGATATTAACTCCAAATGGAAGTTTAAAACTATTTTTTTCTAAGAGAATTCTTTGTCAGACTACAGAATCGCCTCGGCAGCTTCCTCCTTGCTCTCCTAGCATATGAGTACTCTTAGTCTTCTGCTTTCTGTTTTCTGATACCTTCTACAATTGCCTGAGCAATCTATTTATAATGGTTGGGTCTGATGGCAATTTCCATCCTTACCCTTCTTATGACGTCATTGCTTATGTCATTGTTTACTATCTTGCACCAGCTACATTATTGGTGTTTTATGACCTAAGCGCTTACATCATTATGCAATAATATTGAGGGATGCTTCAGATACACTATCCTCCTCTTTTATCATGTGGGTGGATCCTATTTCATTATTGCTTTCTTCAGATATTTTCGAGGCGCATAGCTGGTACCTGTGGTCTTCTCTGTCTTTTATCAAATAGCAGAGATTCCTTCTTATCCCTTCAGGGAGCTTTTTTAGAAGTTCAGATAAATTGTAGAATGCTGATTCAAATTCTACCAAGAGTCTCATTTCTCTTTCTTCAATTTCATTTCTTTTACTGGACACAAGCAGAGTATTTCTACTTTAATTTTATAATTAATTTTTGTACGAGATTCCTTCGTTATTTTTTGAGTTCTTTCAAAGACCTTTGCTAATGTGCTGGCTAGTCTTCCTTCATGACTGTAAATTGTTAAATCTTGAATTTGATTAATTGGTTAAAAAATTTCTGAAAAAACGGACATGAATATTACTTGGTATGCTGGAACCAAGCATTCTTCTTCTTCATTAAAAATAGGTTGACTATTTGTAAATTTTAGGGATATATCCCTTAGATTTATATTGTTAATCATATTTTTAAATCTCTTTACTGCATCAACGAATCCTGCAGGAAACTCACTAATAATTTTTAGATCATTAAAAATTAAAATTGTATCAATTAATCCATACTGAAAAATTGATAAGTGTCAGATGGAAAAGCATATGGAAAAATAACCAGCTTTATTAGCTGTTCTTTGACAATAGGATAATATCCCAAAATTGTCCTTTTTTCAGTCCACTTTAGGATTATATTAAGGTTTTCTTTGAGATTTGATCTACAGACCCTTTTCTTTTCCTTGATTTCAGTCCTTGTAAGAATGTTTATCATTATTCCTGTTTTTTGGGCTTGAATTGGAGCTTTATCTGCTCTCCTTAGGGTTTGCTCTGGGTGAAGAGCTTCATATTTCTTGAAGGATTCCTTTGCCTCTTCCAACGTTAAAAATCTTCCTTTATGAATTATCTTTGATTGATGTGTGAATGGTGCTGCTTTTTTCCAGGCATCATATACTCCTTTTATGGGACCATTATAAATTACATAATATTTTTTTATATATCTTGGGTGAATTTTTTAATAATTTCAGCAATTATTTTATTTTCTGAAATTTTTTCTCCTCCTAGTTTGTCCATCATGCTTAGCTGGCTGAAATCAACACAATAAGCAAAACCATCAGAGTTTAGCCAGCTAAGCATGGTGGGTAAACTAGGAAGAGAAAAAATTTCAAAAAATAAAATAATTACCGAAATTATTAAAAAATCCACCCAAGATATATAAAAAATATGATGTAATTTATAATGGCCACATGAAAGGAGTATATGATGTCTGGAAAAAAGCAGCACCATTCACACATCAATCAAAGATAATTCATAAAGGATGATTTTTAACGCTGGAAGAGGCAAAGGAATCCTTCAGGGAATATGAAGCTCTTCACCTAGAGCAAACCCTAAGGAGAGCAGATAAAGCTCCAATTTAAGCCCAGAAAACAGGAATAATGAGAAACATTCTTACAAGGACTGAAATCAAGGAAAAGAAAAGGGTCTGTAGATCAAATCTCAGAGAAACCTTTAATATAATCCTGAATTTGATCGAAGAAAAAAGGGCAATTTTGAAATATTATCCTATTGCCAAAGAACAGCTAACAAAGCTTATTATTTTTCAAGATGCTTCCCCATCTGATACTTATCAGTTATCACAGTATGGATTAATTGATATAATTTTAATTTTTAATGATCTAAAAATTATTAGTTAGTTTCCTACAGGATTCGTTGATGCAATAAAGAGATTTAAAAATATGATTGACAATGTAAATCTAAGGGATGTATCCCTAAAATTTATAAATAGTTAACCTATTTTTAATGAAGAAGAAGAATGCTTGGTTCCAACATACCAAGTAATATTCATGTCCATTTTTTCAGGAAATTTTCAACCAATTGATCAAGTTCAAGATTTAACAATTTACAATCATGAAGAAAGACTAGCCAGCACATTAGTAAGGGTCTTTGAAAGAACTCAAAAAATAACGAAGGAATCTCGCACAAAAATTAATTATAAAAGTAGAAATACACTGCTTGTGTCTAGTAAAAAAATGAAATTGAAGAAAGAGAAATGAGACTCTTGGCGGAATTTGAATCAGCATTCTATAATTTATCTGGACTTCTAGAATAGCTAACAAAGCTTATTATTTTTCAAGATGCTTCTCCATCTGATACTTATCAGTTATCCCAGTATGGATTAATTGATACAATTTTAATTTTTAAGGAACAAAAAATTATTAGTGAGTTTCCTGCAGGATTCGTTGATGCAGTAAAGAGATTTAAAAATATGATTGGCAATGTAAATCCAAGGGATATATCCCTAAAATTTATAAATAGTCAACCTATTTTTAATAAAGAAGAAGAATGCTTGGTTCCAGCATACCAAGTAATATTCATGTCTATTTTTTTAGAAAATTTTCAACCAATTGATCAAGTTTAAGATTTAACAATTTACAATCATGAAGGAAGACTAGCCAGCACATTAGGAAGGGTCTTTGAAAGAACTCAAAAAATAACGAAAGAATCTCGCACAAAAATTAATTATAAAAGTAGAAATACACTGCTTGTGTCCAAAAAAATGAAATTGAAGAAAGAGAAATGAGACTCTTGGTGAAATTTGAATCAGCATTTTATAATTTATCTGGACTTTTAGAAAAGCTCCCTGAAGGGATAAGAAGGAATCTCTGCTATTTGATAAAAGACAGAGAAGACCACAGGTGCCAGCTATGCGCCTCAGAAATATCTGAAAAAAGCAATAATGAAATAGGATCCATCCACATGATAAAAGAGGAGGATAGTGCATCTGAAGCATCCCTCAACATTATTGCATAATGACGTAAGCGCTTAGGTCATAAAGCACCAATAATGTAGTTGGTGCAAGATAGTAAACAATGACGTAAGCAATGACGTCATAAGAAGGGTAAGGATGGGAATTGTCCATCAGACCCAACCATTATAAATAGATTGTTTAGGCAATTGTAGAAGGTATCAGAAAATAGAAAGCAGAAGGCTAAGAGTACTCATATGCTAGGAGAGCAAGGAGGAAGCTGTCGAGGCAATTCTGTAGTCTGACAAAGAATTCTCTTAGAGAAAAATAGTTTTGAACTCTCCTATGGAATTAATATCTACAACCTCTCCTCTGGAGACAAAAACACCTTATGTAAAATATACTAAATAAAGGAAGTTTTTCTCCAGAAATGTACATCTTTGTCCTAGTCTCTTAGTTATGAATTATTTAGAAAGTTTAGAATTAACGGAAGAATATGATTATTATAAATTAACTGCTTTATTAGATAATAAAAAATAGGTTGTTCTAAAAACAGAACTAAATCTCAAATCAAATGAAAATTTTAGTAAACAACGTCTTTTAAAAGAAGTTTTTAATAGAAAAATATAATATACTATGAAAAAATTCAACTTGAAGCTCCTGTAAAAATAAAATCTGCTAATGGAGAACTTGAAATAGCTTTGATAAATGATAAAAAAAAATGAGTAAACAGATTGAAAAAATTAAGGATCAACAAAAAAGATCTAAAATTGGATGGATTCATATTATTACCATACAAGTCTTAATCAAATCTACATATATGAAAGGAATTAATTTACCAATAAGTTTAGCAATCTGTGGCAAAAGAATTGCTGATGATCAAATAGATCAAATAATTGGAATTGTTCATGAAAATTTGGCAAATATAAATGTTAAATTTAATGCCCATCTTGGATATGCTATACCTTTATCAACTAAAAATCTTGAAAGATCTATAAGTTTAGCTTATAAATTTCATAGAAAAAGTTTAATGGAACAAGATGATGAACCATTTTCAATTACATATGCAATATATTATGCTTTAACAAATAGCCATCATAGTATAATATTTAAAAATAGAGAAAGAATTTATGTCGACGAATTATTTCAGAAAATTGTAAAAACAGAAATACTAAAATTTAAAGCTATTGAAAACCCAGTTATATTATTAAAAGAACCATCAAGAAGATTGTTTTCATCAAATTTCCAAATAAGAGAATCTAAAGTCAATAGTCCTTTAAGTTTATCTAAATTAAAAATTAAAGAAGAATACTCTGAAATAAAAGAATTAACAAAAAATGTCGAAAAATTAAATGAAATCCTAAATATTAAATTATGACAATAGATAAGGAAGAAATATATGTAACTTATCAAGATAAGAAACAAGAGCTCTTTGAAAGAGAGAATCGTTTGAATTATTTGTAGTTTTTTGAAATAAATCAAAGAGCATTTGAAGCTCTAAAAATAATCTATAACAAGCTAAAAAACGAAGTTGAAGAGCTAGAAACATTAATAGAATCTCTAGAAAATAGTCATGAATCGATGATAGAGTTTGCAGAAATTCTAAAATAAATAATGTTAAACAAAACTATTTTTAGGAATTATAATAAGATTACCTAATTTATGAAGCATAAAAAGATTGAAAAATCAGAAAATAAAATAAAAAGGAAAAGAGTAAAAAAAATAAAAAATAAAAAATAAAATAGAGGAGTATAAAAAAGAATTAAATAATCTTTAGAACGAAATTGATGATCTTATAATAAAAAAAAATAGAAATAAGAATAATTATGAACAAGTTGGAATTAAATTTAGGAAATTTATAAATGCCTGAAAAATCATATTACGGTTTAAAAGAATTAAAGCTGTTGAAAGAAAAGATGGAGAAGAAAATTGAAAAATTAGAAAGATATTTAGAAACAAGAGAAAATGTAGAAATAAAAGAAGTTCTTGAGAATTTAAGAAATTATATTAAAGATAAAGACAAACAGATAAAAGTATTTATATATAATTATCCATGTAAAAAAGAATATTATAATTATGATAGAAATTAGAACAAAATTAAAAATTATAAATATGAAATCAGAATTATAAATATACATCAAGGACTAGTAATAAATAATCATATAACAAATACAAGAGAAATTGTAAAAATGGTTAATACTCCAGGTTATGAAGTTGCAAATTATTTTTATCAAAATCCTTTGAATAGAACACCACCAATTGAATCTATACAAATTGTAAATTTATTCGAAACAAAATATGAAGAGCTAGTAGAAATTTCGAAAGAAGAATTAAAAAAAAAGTCAAAATTAAAAAATTGGTATCAGAACCAAATTAACGATTAAGGATAACACTTTCTCTTTAAGTAACACTTTTAGTGATACGTTTTTAAATCAATAACAACTACAAAATAAAAAACGTCTTTACAAAAAGATAAAAATAATAACTTTATCGTAGTAACCTCCTTAAAATAATGCGAATAACTCTGAAAAATTAATTATTTTATAAATAAAACAAGTATATTTAAAAAAACTGTAGTAGATGTTGCTGTTTTTATCCTCAAAGAAAAAGCAAGGTAAAAAAATAATTTAGAATGTACATTTCACTTTTCTAAACTTTTATTTTATGAAAAGGTAAAATATTAACATATAAGTACAATAATTTCGAATTTGCTAATTTTAATAAAGAAAACTCGGATGTCTGGATGCATTGATTTTGGCATATGTGTTCATCTCTATTTGTGCAATTCCTTTCTTAATTGACTGGATTCTTTGTTTTATTAGTTTACTGCATAAAATGTCCACGTAATTTTACAGCATATATACTGTCTCTAGCATTTGTTTTTCTGCATTAGGTGTAGCTTGGCAGTTGGCACCATATGCATACAAACAGAGATGTGAATCCATTTTTCTCTCTAGGTTCAGTAGCAGCTTTACATGCATTTTCCCCGGTCAGAGAGTCTCTTCTACTTTATTAAATTTTGTCTATTATTTCGATTATAACTTTAAAAATAATACAATTTCGCTGTATGTAGACTATGTACATCCTTTATATAAATACTAATTTAACACTAATATTTTTTTAACAATTATATACGAATTCTTTTTATTTTATTAAATAAAAAATAAATTAAATACATAATTATTTAGTAATAATTAAATATAAAAAATATTTGAAATATTTGGTGTACGAACACTATTTTTTAAAATCTTTCAAAGTCATATATGGCAACATAAATTATATCCGTTTCATTGGTGATATATGGGTACACTTCTTTTATGCCTCTTTATCTATTATTTCACACTTTTTCATTTTTCTTGGTCTTCTTCTGCTGGTTTCTTAAAAAATACAAGAGTTTATAAAACCCTTTCAGTTATGACAATGCAGTCTTTTATTATCAGAGATTAGAGATTCGATCTGACTGCTGAAACTAAAACTTAATAGCAATGATAAGCTCAGATATATAACACTGTTGTTGAAACAAAAATATAAAATTGACTCTCCTAAACAAATTTGAAAAAGCCATTAGAGAAATTAAGGTCTCTGCCTCTTATAGGAAGATATGCTTACAAACGATATCATATATCTCCCTTAGTTTTTTGCATAATATCTTGGATAAGGTGGGTCACATTTGAGTGAGAAGACCCACCTTTTTCTACAGCTTTCTTAGCCATCTCAGCAAGCTCTCTTATCCTTTTTCTTCTTTCTTCCTTTTCAATACTCTCATCCATTAACTCCTCTATTGCATTTTGAACATCTTCCTTCTTTATCAGCACACCAATTTCCTCTTCCTTCCCCCACGCAACAGGACACTCCACCCCAACCCTTACTCCAACTTTCAATATCTGAACAATTAATTTTTCATTGAAAAATTGGTCTCCAAATTGCGGCCACGTAAGCATTGGTACACCGGCACACACGGCTTCTAAGGTAGAGTTCCAACCACAATGTGTTATGAACCCTCCAATGGAAGGGTGTGACAATATTAGCAGCTGAGGAGCCCAACCTCGAATTACAACACCTTGATCTTTACATCTTTCTTCAAATCCATCTTCCTTCATCCATTTTTCCAAAGCTTCTAACTGTCTTCCTTCCCTTATAACCCAAATGAAGGGTTTTCCCGAGGCTTCCAAGGCTAAACCAAGCTCTATCAACTGCAATGGAATCAAACTGGTTACACTTCCAAGGCATGCATAGATTACACTCTGCGGTTTCTGCAAGTCAAGCCACTTCAAATGATGCCACTCGTCCATCGAAACACTTTTTCCTGTTAGATATATAATTTAGAGTCTAGAATTAAAAATTTAAAATAAACAAGTTAATTTAAAAAAAAAAATTGGCTAAATCCCATTCCTTTTAAACCAATAATACTATAGAGACAAAAAAACAAAAAAAAATTATTTGGTATTAATTAATTATCATAACAATTCATAAATACTAAATAAAATAAATTATAATTATTTTTTATTAATTTTCTTTGATTACCAGAGGTTTCCGTGAAAAACTAACCATACCTCTTTGCGCCTTATCCACTTGATCCTTGTTGCTTAGTGAAACAGGGCCAATACACCAGACTTTGTTGTTTCTAATCTTGCTGTATTCCTTCGCATACGCAGGCTCCAACTCTTGAAAGGAATTCATGATTACGCCGTAAGTAACCGCCTCCGCCGCCATCATTTCGTCGTTATACTCTTTCCAGCTTTCGTCCAGGTTGAACAGAATCTGCGCCTTGGTAAATTGGAGTCTGTCAGGGACACCGGGCAAAACAAAGTAGTCCGATTCAGCGGTTTCCCGCTCCCTCTCGCTAACATTGTAGACATGGAGACAGTGTTGACACAAGAGGAAGAAGTTGTTTACGCCACCGAAAGAGATCCTGGGAACGTTGAACTTGCTAGAGATGTGCCTAGTGTATGATAAGTTCATATCAGAGACGATGCAGCTTGGTGGCGGTGTTAGATCTTCTAGAAGCTTCTCCACGGGTTCGCGGAAAAACTTTGTTGCGTTCAAAAATTTCATGGTCATGGAAGTGGAAGGTAGCATGTCCATGTTCTCCAGGCCTTCTGGCAAACCAGCTTGTTTGGATGGGAATGGAAGTTGAAGCACTCTCATATGGTAACGGGCAAAGGTTGATGTGAAGCGTGATGCATTGCTTGGTGTTGTCACAACTGTGATGGTAACGTTCTTGTGCTGCAACAATAGCTTTGCAATGTCCATCATAGGGATCATGTGGCCTTGCGCCATTAATGGAAACATGACAAAGTGAAGCTGAAGGGGTTCTTCCAAAGCCATGATTGGTGATTAGCTGAATCGTGCCAATGAATAAAAGCCTAGCACATTTATTTATAGGTCTTAGATTCCTTTACGGCGGCTTGCTTCTAATTTTGACCACTCTTATTCTTTTCTTCCTTGCTTGGCACGCACTCTTGCCAATTTGTTGCTCTATCATTAATATGAGAATAACATTAAATTGTAAGAGAGATTTTTATGTTAGTGAAATAATTAATTTTTAGGGAGCTACTCAAATATGAAGACGTCAAAATAATCTTGGGGCCACTTGCATGCCGACGCGAAAAATATCCTGTGGTAAAGATAATGATATTTGTTCAATAACTACTAAATTTGTGTCCCAAATTTTAATTAAGCAAGTATCGTTAGTTCAATCCTCGTTAATTTACAAAAAGATTGATTTAGCGATTCATTATGCTCATTAATTTTATATTATTATTCAGTATTTATTTTATTTTTTAAATTCAATAAAAA
>NC_029778.3:14955196-14974423 GCF_000817695.3 Arachis duranensis | reverse complement strand
AAAATAAAATGTTATATAGATTTAAAAAATATATTAATTATTCTACTAAAATTATATTTTATACCAAATAAATTTCTAAAAATACACATCATTCTTTTAAGATTATATTTTGCCCTAACTCTATAAAAAATAATTTTTCGTCAAAATAAAAAGTTACAAATTTTTAAAACATACTCACCACTCTTCTGAAATTATATTTTGCACTATAATCAATACTAAAAATATTTTTTATTAAAATAAAGTTATATATTTCTAAAAATACTATTATTCTATTAAAATTATATTTTGTATCAAAGTCTACAAAATAATTGTAAAAGTAAAAATTTATAAATTTATAAAACATAACCATAACTGTTCGGTAGGTCGGGTACCGGACAGTTCAGAATGGTCCTTGTGTGGACAGCTAGGGCGTGATCTGGAATGGGTCGTGAGGGCAAGATGGGGAACCGATGTTCCGAGCTCTCGACGAGGAGGGGGTCACCTGCAATGACTCCCCGACGCTCAAGTCAGTCGAATGTGCAGGCGAAAAAGAGAGTAAGGTAGTGTGACGTACCTTGGTGGAGGGACAGGTCCCTCCCCACTTATACCATGTCAGGGGTGGGCCCCGCGAGGAGAGGCCCACCTTCCTCGAAGCTTCCTCGCACAACTATAGTAGAGAGCTGTCAAGGACGCGTGTCCGGGTCGCGAGGTGAGCCGAATGTGCCCGATTGTTCGGGTCAGGTCGTCTATGGGTCGAGTTGGCCCGCGAGTGGTTTTGGCCGGGCCGTAACAGTGCCCCCAACGCGCTGGCAACAGCCGCACGTGCTGTTGGTGACGTGTTCTCTCTTCTCGTTCGTTGTCGCCAGGTCGGTCGTCCGTGGAGGGAACGCGCCTCCTGTGTGCGTGCCCGTTCGCTGTTGGGGCGATCATCCGTCGCCTCATTTCTTGTGCAGAGCATTAAATATTCATAATGGGTTGGGAAATCCTACGTGCAAAGACCGATTTATCCTTGGCCTTTTCACGCTCCTTTGGGGAGCAGTTTTAAAACCGTTTTGCATTCGCTTCTATTTCTAACGTTTGCTTATCTCCATCCTCCTCATTCGCTCATCTCCCTCTTCTTGATTTCCAGATTTCCCAGAAGGCTGTTCTTGCTTCATTGTGCATCTGCTTCTCTTCTGCTTCCTTGTGCATCTGCTTCTCTTCTTCCTTCCTTGATATTTCAAAACTAATCCAGGTAAACATTTGGTTTTCTGTTTTTACCTTGCATTTGTTTTAGCTCCTGCTACTGCCTCTTATCGCATGCATGTTGTTTGCTTGATCTTCTTTTGTGTGGAGTAGGAGTATTGTTAGGGGGATTGCCATTTCAGGGTAGGTTTTCGACGGGGTTTGTCTTTAGGCATGCTTAGTTTGAGTTGTAGAATGGGTTAAGTGTAGTTTCTGGGTTTTTTTTAGCTCCCGACCTCATAGACTGATCTAATGGTGCCCCCACTGTAGGTATGCCTTGTTTTGTCACCCGGGCTTTTACCTCCGATGCGAGTTACGACCCATATGCTTGGGTGGTTTTCGACCTCCGGGACTCCCCAAACCAGATGGGTGAGGAGGAGCTCACCGAGTTTCGTCAGGCCGAGTACCTATGTGGGGGTACTGACGAGGAGGCCAATTATGACGTCTACGTTCCTGCTCCTCATGAGCGGTTATACGAGCTCAACTTCCATGCCCCCCGGGTTGCCGATTGGATTTGGTTTTACAAAGCCATGTTCACCCAAGTGGGGGTTCGCACCCCTTTCTCTGCCGTTCAAATGGGGGCTTCTCAGTCGGATTTTCGTGGTGCCGTCGCAGTTGCATCTGAACAGTTGGGCTTCAATCCGCTATTTCGAGATAGTATGCAAGTATTTGGAGCTGCCAGTTTCTGTCGACGTCTTCCTTTTTTTCTTCAACCTTACGAACCCTTCCAAGGAGGGGAAGGCGAGGAAGGGGTTTATGTCCTTCCGATCTGCTCAGGGACGGAGGATATTCGGCTTGTTCGAGGACTCTTACCATGGGTTCAAGGACAAGTATTTTAAGGTTCGGCCGATAAAGGGTCGCCATCCTTTTTGGTTATCGTTGGAGGGGGAACGCCTCATTCAGACATATTGGAGTTTCGGGGCGGGGTCCAATACTTTTATCAAGGTTACTTACAAGGGGATATCGGCTGTGGACCGAAAAATAGCCGACGTGTTATGGGCTGTTTTCGGGAGAAATCATGTGAATCCCCACCTCCTCATGGGTAGCCGGGAGGTCACCCAGGATTATATACGTGAGTCGTCTATGTCGTGTTATTTTTTGCATGGTTGCTTGTTTTGCTTTAGTATGCTGGTTACTAATTTGTTAATTTCTTGTTTGCAGTGGGATGTCTGCTGAAGTGACCGACCTTGAGAACTTGTATAAGACTTTCCTGGAGGAAGAGGATGGGGAGAAGGCCGGGGAGCAATCGGTGGTGCCTCCCGAGAACGAGGGAACACAAACGGCTCCCACACCTCCCGACGTCGTCATGTCGGACCAACTTGTCAATCCGACGCGTGATTCCCCAATTCTCGAGGAAGTGGCAGGTACCATACACTCGTCTTCTGCTTGTCAGGCTGAGGATGAGGAGTTGAGGGTCATTCCAACTCCTAAGAGACAAAGGTCGCAATCTATCCCCGAAGGGGTCCTTACCGTGATGGAGAGAAACTTCGATGCAGGTCGTTTATAGATACCCAATTGCTTCCTGGCATGGAAGAACATTTCCATGGTACCGACCTTTCGGGGCAAGCACGATGGATGTATCGCACTCTCCTTCGCGGCGCGGCCATAGCCCGGAAGGCTGAGTTTGAGTTGTCGGGCATGGTGTCACTGCACCGAAAGCTCGAGTCTGCCGTCACTGCCAATAATAAATTCAAGGTTCAAGTTGAAACACTCCAAGGGCAGTTGGATGAGACGAAGGAGAAACTGAAGACTACCGAGGAGAAGACTGCGTCTGCTGAGGAGAAGTTGAAGACTGCCGATGCCTCCGTGTCGCGTTTGATTGAGCAGGAGATGAATCTGAAGAGCCAGCTGAGTGCCGCGCAAGGTCGAGTGGTCGCTTTGGAGAAGGAACGATCTTTATGACCGAAGAGGCTCTCAAGACTCAGGTAAAAATCGTTGCTCCGGATTTCGACACATCGGCAATCGATGTTTTCAAGACGATTAAGGACGACAAGATTGTTGATATGCCGAGGAAGTGATCTCTTGTACCTTGCGTATTTTGTGGGTTTGTTGTAGTACTTTTTGAAACTTTTATACTTTATCAGCCGTTTGACCGGTTTATGGATATATTTTTTGTTTAGTGTTGCTTCGATTTGTCCGTTGCTCGTTTATTCGTTTTACCGTTATGTTGGTATCTTTAGCGAGGCCGCGTCGTGCCTTTACTATTATCGGGGCCGTTATGGCTTTCTAACTTGGCTTTCGGGGTGATCAGTCTCGGGGTTCCGTGTTGTTGTCCCACTTATCGTTCGTTATGAGGGACGTATTGTCGTAGGGTGTGTAACAAAGATGGAAGAGAAAATTTGTTAAGTGAACATTAATTGGTAGTTAAACAAAGGTATATTCATAGTAAGTGTTTAAGCGACAATGAATTTACTAAAACCTTCGAACCGCCTAGTTGGCATGATCGAGCTAGGAATAAAATCTTCTCAGGTTACCTGCGTTCCAGGTTCTCGGTATCTCCCTGCCATCGAGCTTCTCCAGTTTGTATGCTCCTTTGCCGAGTACTTCTCTGACCCTGTAGGGTTCTTCCCAGTTTTCCGCAAGCTTTCCTTTCCCTTTGGTTGCGAGCCCTATGTCGTTGCGTCGCAAGACTAGGTCATCTTTTTTGAACTCCCTCGTGAGCACTTTGGCGTTATAACACATGGCTATTCTTTGCCTTAGTGCTACTTATGTCAGATGGGCCATCTCCCTTGCCTCCTCTATCAGGTCTTTCTCCACTACTTCCTCTACTCCCTTCAGAAGTAGCCGCGGACTCAGCTCGCCGATTTCTACGGGTATCACTGCGTCTACTCCGTGTGTTAGGCGGAAGGGGGTTTCTCCCGTGGTAGACTATTCGGTTGTTCGGTAAGACCAAAGAACGGAAGCGAGTTCATCAGCCCATGCACCTTTCTTGTCGCCCAGTCGCTTTTTGAGGCCTTGTAAGATCACCTTATTTGCGGACTCGACTTGTCCATTTGTTTGGGGGTGCTCTACTGAAGAGAACTTCTGTTTTATACACAGGCCGTTGAGGAATTCTACGAACTTCTTGTTCGTGAATTGTATTCCGTTGTCTGAGATGACAACTTCCGGGATGCCGAATCGAGTTATCACTTGCCTCCACATGAACTTTCTGCAATTGGCAGAGGATATGCTGGCTAGCACTTCGGCCTCTATCCACTTGGTGTAGTAGTCGATGGCGACTATGAGGTTTTTGACTTGTCCTGGGCCCACTGGAAATGGTCCAAGGAGGTCGACTCCCCATTGGGCGAAGGGTCGGGAGGACGTGAGTAGGCTTAGCTCGAAAGCTGGTGCCCTGTGGAAATTAGCATTCTCTTGACACTTGGTGCATTTTTTCACAAATTTCTTGGAGTCTTCCATCATTGATGGCCAGTAGTATCCGGCTCGGATGAGCTTTCTTGCTAGGGCTTTACCCCCGATGTGGTGGCCGCAGCATCCTTCATGGACCTCCCTGAGCACATAGTCCGTCTGCTCGGGATGTAGGCATTTCAATAGGGGCTGGCTGAGTCCCTTCTTAAAAAGTTGTCCCTGTATGGTTGTGAACTTGGCTGCCTCCCTTCTCAACGTTTTGGCTGCTTTCTCGTCGTCAGGGGGTTTGCCGCTCTTGAGGAAGTCGACGATTGGGTCCATCCAGGAGGGGTTTTCCTTCGTCAGGTGGAGGGTAACTGCCGGTTCATTTAACATGCCTTGGATGAGAGATCGGTTGCCTATTCCTGGTTTTGTGCTCGCCAACTTGGATAGGAGATCCGCTCGTGTGTTTCTTTCCCTCAGGACATGTTAGATCGTGATCTCCTCGAACTGGCTGCTCAGTTCTTTAACCTTTTCCAGGTACTTTTGTAGTAATGAGTCTCTGGCCTGGTAGCTCCCGTTTACCTTTGAGGTGACAACCTGCGAGTCGCTACACACTTCAAGCCTTGTTACACCGACTTCACGAGCTAGGGCCAAACCCCCTAGGAGGGCCTCATATTCCGCTTGGTTGTTTGATACTGGGAACTCAAACTTGATCGATTGCTCGTATACGACCCCGACAGGACTTTCCAAGATCACTCCGGCTCCTCTAGACTTTTGATTGGAAGCTCCGTCCATGTGGAGTCTCCACCGTATGCCTGGTTCTTCGGTGTGGTCTCCCGTTACTTCTACCAGAAAGTCGGCCATTGCCTGTGCCTTGATTGCGTGCCGGGGCTCATACCGTAGGTCGTATTGGGAGAGTTTGATGGCCCAAGTCATCATTCTTCCTGCGAAGTTGGGTTTTTGAAGTACTTGGCGGATTCCTTGATCTGTTCTTACAATGATCTGGTGGCCCTGGAAGTATTGCTTTAGTCTGCGAGAAGAGGTCAGGAGCACCAGTGCTAGTTTCTCTAGTTTGCTATACCTCGTTTCGACTCCCTGTAGCGCTCTACTCACGAAGTAGATTGGCTGTTGGGTCCTCCCTTCTTCTCGTACCAACACTGCTGCCAGCGCTCCTTCCGTTATGGCCAGGTATAGGTAAAGTGGTTCCCCGTTTTTAGGCCTCCCGAGTACGGGGGTGCTGCTAGGATCTCTTTGAAGTATTGGAATGCCTCTTCGCACGCAGGAGTCCATTCGAACGCCATCCCTTTTCTCATTAGATTGAAAAAAGGGAGGGCTTTTTCTGCGGATGCTCCGAGGAAACAGGATAGCGCGGTGAGTCTTCCTGCCAACCTTTGGACATCTTTGATACATCCTGGGCTTTTCATCTGTAGTATTGCTTGGCATTTTTCGGGATTGGCTTCTACCCCCCTTTGAGTGATCGTGAATCCCAGGAATTTTTTGGCCTCCATGGCAAAGGCACATTTGAGTGGGTTGAGCCTCATGCGATTTTGTTGGAGGGACGCGAACACGTTGCTCAAGTCACGCAGGAGATCATCTGGTCGGGTGGTCTTGGCAAGGATGTCATCTACATAGACTTCTACCGTCTTTCCTATGAGATCGCTGAATATCTTGTTCATCAGCCTCTGGTATGTGGCCCCCGCATTTTTCAGGCCAAAGGGCATAACTTTGTAGCAGTAGATTCCTTTCGGTGTTATGAATGCTGTTTTGTCCTCGTCAAGCCGGTGCATAGGTATCTGGTTATAGCCGGATTAAGCGTCCATGAAGCTCAGATACCGGTACCCTGCTGCCGCATCGACGAGCGCATCAATGTTGGGGAGGGGGTAGCAGTCCTTGGGACATGCTTTGTTAAGGTCGGAGTAGTTTATGCACATTCTCCACCTCCCATTGTGCTTTTTTACCAGGACTATGTTCGACAACCAAGTCGAGTAGTCTAGTTCTCGAATAAAGGCTGCTTCTAGGAGGCTAGCCGTTTGCCTGGCCACCTCCTCTGCTCTTTTTTGTGACATTCTCCTTCTCCTTTGGGCCACTGGCCGGGCTTTAGGCTTGATGGCCAGGTGGTGTGACATAAGGTGAGGGTCTATGCCCGGCATGTCGGCTGGTGTCCATGCGAACAGGTCGCCGTTGGCCCTGATCATCTCTACCAAAGGCTCTTTCAATTCATGCAGGAGGTTTCTATTTATGAACGTGAACTTCTCCTCTGTGTCTCCAACCCTGAACTTCTCTAGGTCCCCCTCTGGTTCTGGCCTAGGGTTATCGTCGACACGGGCGTCCAGGTCGGCCAGGAACACCCCCGATACTTCTTTGGACTTTTTCTTCAAGGAGAGGCCGGCGTTGTCGCAAGCGACCGCCGTTTCTAACTCCCCTTTTATGGACCCTACAGATCTGTTGTCCGTGATGAACTTCATTACTAGCAGCTTTGTGCTGATTATGGCTCCGACATCGTTGATGGTTTTTCTCCCTAGTATGATGTTATAGGCCATGGAGTCTCGCAGAATTACGAACTCGGCCATAACCGATCTCCGTCCCTATTCCCCTCCAATGGAGACCGGCAGGGAGATTATCCCGTCAGGTTTGATGAAGTGATCGCCTAGCCCTACGACACCGTGCTGGTGAGTTGTCAGGTCGGTGTCCCGCAGTCCTAATGCATCAAAGACATTGCGAAACATAATGTTCAAGTCTGCCCCCGTGTCTATAAGGATCCGTTTGACGAGGCCGGTTTCCACCCTGGCCGTGATGACCATGGGAGGGTTTTCCAAGATCTCGTCGAACCATCGGTCTTCTTGGCCGAAAGAAATGGGTGGGGCTCTTTTGGAACTTTGTGAAGAGGAGGAGATCGCCAGGACTTTGGCGTCTTTTCTGTGTGACGATCTCGATCTTGGGGCCGTGTTCCTCGCAGTTACTACATTTATCACGGTAAGACCGTGATCCTCGTCCCTTGGCTCTTGTTGCCGCTTCGCTGTTCGGGTCTTATCTTTCCCGTCGTTGTCTCGACCTCGTCTTCTCGGTTCTCTGATGAGATAGGAAAATTCGGCTAGTTTCCCGTCCCTGATCGCTTGTTCCAGTACGTCCTTCAAATCGAAACAGTCTTGCGTTTTGTGTCCGTAGCCTTGGTGGTAATCGCAGTAGAGGCTCTTGTTACCGCCAGTCCGATCCTTCAGTGGACGGGGCTTCGACAAGATTCCCTTCTCAGCTATCTGCTGGTAGACTTCAACGATGGGGAGAGTGAGGGGAGTGTAGTTGGTGAACTTCCCCACACGAGGAAACGGTCTAGCAGTCCTATTTGGGCCGCCGTCTCTGGCGTGTTCCTTCTGTCTTTCTCCGTTGCTGTGTTGCCTGGGCTGAGTATAGGAGGGTTGCCGCTTGTTGGCAGCCACTACTCAGCTGAATTTCTCATCATTAATGTATTCGTGGGCTACCGTTTGGATCTCTTGCATCGTCCAGGCCAGCTTCATGGTGAGATGCTTTCTAAAGTCCTCGTTGAGAAGTTCGTTTGTCAGTCACAGACTCGCCACCGAATCTGTTAACCCCTCAGTTTTCAAGCATTCGTCATTGAAGCGATCTAGGTACTTTCTGGTTATTTCGTCGGCTTTCTGAGTGACGCCGAGCAGATTGATCGGGTGTTTAGCCTTGGCGATTCTGGTGGTGAATTGGGCTAAGAAGGCACGACTGATGTCCGAGAAAATGGCCACGGAGCCCTGTGGGAGGCTATTGAACCACCGTATCGCAGGGCCCGCCAGGGTAACCGAGAAAGCGCGACACCTTACTTCGTCTCCTACTCCCTCGAGGTTCATTCGGGCCTCAAAGTCCGTGAGGTGCTCCTGTGGGTCTTGTGTCCCGTCATACCTCATGTCCGTCGGTTTGTCAAAGTGCTTTGGCAATCGGACCTCGAGGATAGAACGATAGAATGGGGTGGCACCCATGATGACAGGTCGCCGTGTTCCCCCGGACCTCTCTTCTCTATTTTCGCGGTCTCGCCTCATGACGCCCACCCATTTGCCCCGGGCATAGATGATTGTGTCGTTTCGCCTCCTGGGGTTTTCAACATTCTCCCTGCTACTCCCCGATTCCGATCTCAGGACGGAAGTACGTCGGGAGCGACTACTTCGGTGGGAGGCTCTTCCCCGACTCTCGGGAGACTGAGAGTAATCGGGGTCAGAGGTCTGTTGACGGTGTTCCTGATCTGCCAGTTGGTGCTCCAGGTTCTGCCCCCTGTGGCGCAGCTCCTACATTATCCTGGCGTTGTCGCTACCAGTTCCCCCGAAGGGGCACCTTTCTTGTTCTCTCAACTACGGCTCGATTCGTCGTGGAGGGGATCTCAACCACTCGTGGGGGAAGGCAACAGAGGCCACCCCCTCGAGGACCGCCGTGCGGCTATGGTCCCCTGGACCTGGCACGATCTCCATTCAATCTCTCCACAGACGGCGCCAATGTTTGGTAGGTCGGGTACCGGACGGTTCGGAATGGTCCTTGTGTGGACAGCTGGGGCATGATCTGGAATAGGTCGTGAGGGCAAGATGGGGAACCGACGTTCCGAGCTCTCGACGAGGAGGGGGGTCACCTGCAATGATTCTCCGACGCTCAAGTCAGTCAAATGTGCAGGTGAAAAAGAGAGTAAGGTAGTGTGACGTATCTAGGGGGAGGGACAGGTCCCTCCCCATTTATACCATGTTAGGGGTGGGCCCCGTGAGGACAGGCTCACCTTCCTCGAAGCTTCCTTGCACAGCTGTAGTAGAGAGCTGTCAAGGACGCGTGTCCGAGTCGCGAGGTGAGCCGAATGTGCCTGACCGTTCGAGTCGGGTCGTCCATGGGTCGAGTTGGCCCGCGAGTGGTTTGGGCCGGGCCATAACAATAACTTTTCTAAAAATATATTTTAGATAAAAATTAATTAATCTAAAAAGTATTTTTTATTTTACATCTAATTTTAAAAAAGAAAAAAGATGACCAATGAGCATTGTGAACTGTTTTATTCCACTCCATGTAGGGCTGGAAGTGAGTCGAGCTGAGTCGAACTAGACCAAATTCAAGCTCGACTTATTAAGAATCGAGCCTATTTCTTAAGCTCAAGTTTGCCTCACTGAAAGCTCACGAGCTGACTTGAGCTCACGAGCTGGCTCGAGCTCACGAGCTGGCTGAAATTGTAGAAACATAAATACATAATCTATAATTCTATATCAATAAATTATAACTTATATATTTTAAAAAATATTTAAAAAGATCAATTTTATATATTGTTATCTATCAATAAATTATAAATTTTTTATTTATGTCCTACATCAAAATTATATGTAAAAAATAAATATAAAATTTTAAATAATTAAGATCATTAATATATATATAATTATATATTACTATTTTATATGTATATATATAATATTAAAAGTGTAGATTAAATGCATATAGGATATATATATATAATCGAGTCAACTCACGAGTTAATGAGCTGAACTTATCCAAACTCAAGCTCGGCTCATTTAAGAATTAATCAAAATAAGAATCATTTCGTTTAGCACAGTCCAAACCAACAATGAACTCTCACAATCAAAGTTTAAACAAAGAATTGTCACAATCCAAAACAAATATAATCGGGAGTTTTAAATTCCGGGTTGTTCTCCCTAAGAATTGCAATGAAATATTCAATTATTGGCTACGAGACAAGGGAGTTTTGGGATAACAAGTAATTAAAATGCAAGAAATTATATAAGCATACAAGAAAATTAAAATTCAAAGCAAGTAAAGCAAAAAGGGAGATCAAGTGGCAAAAAAGACTCTTGACAAGGATTCATATCATAATCATAGACCACAAACATGATAATTGCTAAGAATTAATCCCAATTAGTCTATCCTAACATCGAGAATAAGTCAAAAGGGCATAATTGATCTCAATCCACAAGTCCTAATCAACTCACTAATTAACTTAGTGAAAAACTAGCGTTAGTGGAAACCAAACCAACTAACAATCCTAATCACAATATCGAATAATGGACATCTATAACTCAATGTCACCTAATTATCCAATTCCAAGTCAAGAGTATGAAAACTATACAAAAATTAGAAGAGATATTTTATCAAACACTTAGCATGCATAAAAGAAAAAATATCATAAATTGCAATAAAAATTAAATTTATACTACCAATTACATGAGAATAATAACAAGAACTCAAACAAGCATTAAAGAAATATAAAATATCAAAATTGCATTAAATAAAATCAAAAGTAATAAGAGTGTTCATAAAACCAAAGATGACAAAATTGAGAAAATGAGAAAAGAAATTAAGAAGATAAAGACAAGAAAGCATAGAAACATAAATGAAACTACATTAAAACAAGAATTAAATGCTTAAATTAAAGAGAAAGTAAAATAAAAACCCTAATATCAGAGAGAAGGGGGAGCACTTAGGTTTAGGCTTTTACAAGTTCAAGCTTGACTCACTAGCTCATGAACTTAGCTTATCGAGCTATTAACGAGTTGAGTTCGAGTTAGCTCATGAGTTGACTTGACTCACTTTCGGCCCTAACTCCATGTAATGAAAACAATAATAAATATTGTTATTAACTCTTTTAGTTAGTCTCTTCTTGGAACCAAATAAAGTTTTAAAACTAAATACTTATTTGGAACAAAAGATAGTATTTTTTATTCTTTTAAGTTTTATAACATATTTAAGGTGATACTTCTATTTATCATAAATAAATCGTGTTCATATACACATTATTTTTAGTATAATTTATAGTACAAAATATAATTTAAAAAAGTGATGAGTATACTTTAGAAATTTAAACCTTTTATTTTGACATAAAAATTATTTTTTGTAGAATTTAACCAAAATATAATCTTAAGAGAATAATAAATATTTTTGAAAATTTATCTGGTACAAAATACAATTTCAGAAGAATAATTAGGATATTTTTTTCAAATTATAATTTTAGGGAATGATAAGAATGTTTTAGTTATTTTAATAAAAAAAATTTTTTATATTAATTTTAATAAAAAATATAATTTCAAAAAATAATAAATATATTTTAAAATTTTATAATATTTTGATTATATAAAAATATTTTTTATTGAATTTAAAAAATAAAATAAAAACTGAATAATAATATAAAATTAATGAGCATAATGAATCGCAAAATTAATCTTTTTATAAATTAATGAGGATTGAACCGATTAATTTAATACAATGATACTTGCTTAATTGAAATTTGGGACACGCTTTTGATAGTCATTGGAAAAATATCATTGTCTTTACCACAAGATGTTTTTGGCGTCCGCATGTAAGTAGCACCCGTAATCTTTTTATGAAGATATTTTTGTATAAAAGTATGATTTATTTATTTGGTCATATTTTAAATAAAAGTAATACTTTTATAACATATTAAAATTTAATTCTACAATTTATTATTTAAAGGTCTAAAAAAATTTACATAAAAATAATTATAAAATTTTTATTAGAGTACCCACCTTATTTATATATACATATATTTAAAAATTATACAAGAAATTGTTGAGAAAAATTAAGGTTAAGACAAAAATCTGTTTAACAGCGAAAATGCCAAAAAATATTTTCTCAAAACTTGTGCAATTAAATAAGTAACTCCAAAAATATTCCAAACAATAAATATAATAGCAGAAATTAAATAATTAAATACAAGAATTTTTACTGTGAAACTCCTCCAAAAGAGGAATAAAAAATCCATAGAACCTAGTCTAGTGAAATCTTCTACTATCAAAATAATGGATACACAATCAGTCTTTTTAGAAGCACTAGACCATCTCAACAATCAATAAAATAGATCATCAAAACTGACGGAACCAACATAAATACTCCACAAAAATGGGTATCTCAAATCAGACAAAAGAGCAGGCAATACAACTAACAAGTTATACCTTAATGTTCATCTCTACACCAAAAACAACAAACTAAAATTTCATAAGAAATAGAACAAGTTTACCAATTTAATGAGATCAAATTATTCTCCCTCTCTTTCTTTCTTTTTCTTTTTCAAACGAAGGACTCCACCACTTTCTCTACTTTTTTTTATTACCTGTGGCTATAAGCCACTACTTCTTTTATTATTATTTTTTCTTTTATTTTAAAGTGTGGGTCCCACTTGAGTTGGGAACCCACCAACAAATCTCTCCTTCACCGACTCAAATGGAAATAGGTTGTTCTATCAAATCTGCCTTCTCTTTGCAGGAATCAAACTTTACTACAGATAAATTTTTAGTCATTATATCTGAATCATTGTTACCAGTATGAATCTTCTCAAGTGCATATGACTTCATCTCAAGCGTTTGACGTATCCAATGATACCTCACCTTTATGTGTTTTGATCTACAGTGAAATGTCAGATTCTTGCTGAAATGAATAGCACTTTGGTTGTCACAAAATAACACAAACTTCTCTTAATTGATGCCTGACTATTGTAAAAATTCTTCATCCACAAGAGATCCTTAGAAACTTCACCAACAATGTTTCTTCTGCCTCTGTAGTAGACAAAGCAACACATTTCTGAAGTCGATATTGCCACGAAACAGCTCCCCCTACAAAAGTCATCATATAACCAGAAGTAGACTTCTTTGAATCAAGATCATCCCCAGCCATGTTCGCATATGTATAACTATCCAATACAGGTTGGCCACTTCCAAAGCATAATTAAACTCTAGAAGTACCATTAAGATATCTGAGAACCCACTTCACTGCTTGCCAGTATCCCTTGCCAGGATTAGAGAGAAATCGATTAACAACTCCAACGGCATGAGTAATATCTGGCCTAATACAAACTACAGCATACATCAAACTACTAACTGCAGATGCATATAGAATATTCATTTTTTCTTTCTCTTTCTCACTTGTAGGACATTGTTGCAAACTTAGTTTAAAATGACTAGCAAGTGGAGTACTAGAAGGTTTGAAATTACTCATGCTAAACCTTTCTAAAACATTCTCAATATACTTCTGCTACGACAACCACGGTTTTTTATTATTCATGTCACGAGTGATACTTATGCCAAGGATTTTCTTTACAGGACCCAAATCCTTCATAACAAAGGATTTGTTATTTCTTAAGAATTTCAATCTTTTTAGTATCATGATCAATAATCAATATGTCATCAACATAAAGTAAGAGAATTATAAATCACTATTAGAGAATTTCTTAATATACACATAATGATTAGAAAAAGTCTTATTATACCCACGACCTTCCATGAAAGAATCAAATTTCGTGTACTACTACCTTGGCACTTGCTTCAACCCATATAAGCTTTTTTTCAACTTGCAGACAAGATGCTCCTTTCCTTTAATCTCGAAACTCTCTGGTTGTTCCATATAAATTTTTTTATCTATGTCATCGTGAAGAAATGCAGTCTTCACATCAAGCTGCTTAACCTCTAAATTCAAGCTAGTCGTCAATTTAAGCACAATTCGAATAGAAGACATCTTCACAACTGGAGAGAAAATCTCTTCAAAATCAATACCTTTCTTCTACTTAAAACCTTTCACAACCAACCGAGTTGTGTACCTTGGTCGTGAGACATTTTCATCTGCTTTTAATTTGAATACCCATTTATACTTTGAATGCTCTCTTACCACTCGACAACTTCACCAATTCAAATGTATGATTCTCATGCAAGGATTTTATTTCTTCTTGCATGGTCTTTAATCTATCTTCCTTATGCTCATCAGACATAGCTTCCTGGTAGCTCTCTAGCTTTCCAATCTCAGAGTGTTCATCATATACATACTCACAAGGAGAGTATCTTTGAGAAGAATGATACTCTCTTCTTAATTTAGTTTCAACTAGTGATTCAGGTAGAACTTCAACATCTGGTAGAACTTCTGCATCTGGCACCTCAGGTTGAGGTGTAGGTTCATCATGCAAATCATCACCATCATTATCAACTTGTACATCTTTTCCATCAATAGGAGGTCTAGTGAAAGGACCAGGTTCATCATCAGCAGAACGCCTAACACTTATTATTGACTTATCTATCTTCTCAAGGTCTTCAATAGTTTGGTCTTCAAGAAAAATCACATCTCAACTTCTAATTATTTTCTTGCTCACCGAATTTCATAATCTATAACCAAAGTCTTCGTGACCATAACCCATGAAGATACTCTGCTTTGATTTTTCATCAAGTTTGGACCTTTCATCTCTTGGAATGTGAACAAAATTTCTGCAGTCGAATACTTGCAAGTGACTATAGGAGACATCTTTCTCTCTCTAAACTTTCTCTAGGACATCACCATTTAGTGGAATTGAAGAAGAAAGATTGATGAAATCTACTGCAGTCCTTATCGCTTCACTCCAAAAAAATTTAGGCAACTTTGCATGAGAGAGCATACACCTGACTCTATCATTGATAGTGCGATTCATTCTCTCTGTAATTTCATTATGTTGGGGAGTCTTATGAACTATCTTCTCAAGCTTAATCTCATGTCCTTTGCAATACTCTTCAAACGGATTTCTGTATTAACCACCATTATCTGTTCAAACACATTTCAATTTCTTTTCTGTTTCTCTTTCAACACTTGCATGAAAGTGCTTGAGGACATTGAGCACCTGGTTTTTAGATTTCAAAACAAAAGCTTACATTTTTCGAGAATAATCATCACTAAAAATAACAAAGCATGATGCACCACCTAGTTTCTTAATATGCATAGTGAAAATATCAGTGTGAACTAAATCTAGAACATGTGATCTCCTATAAGATCTAGAACTATGAAATGATACTCTAGCATGCTTTTCAACAAAATAATGAGTACAAGTATTTAAAGTTGTACCTTTCATGAGAAGTGAGTGCTTTTTGGCTAAAACGCTTAGTCCTTTCTCGCCCAAGTGACCAAGATGCATATGTCACAAATCAAAAGAGGAATTATTAGCTATATTCACCTCTTCTTTGTATAACTTTACTTACAACCGGTAGAGAATAGTAAAACTATTGTCTTCTTTAGCAACCCTTTTGGTAATCTTGCATTTTTCATTACTAAAAGAAGTGCAATACTCATCTTGATCCAATGTCTTCACTGAAATCAGATTAAACCGCATATCTGTCACATGCCTAACATACTTCAACTGTAATTTGCATTCTATGTTGGTTTCAAGCCACACATCACCTATGCCAATGGTATCACACACCCCTTTATCTCCCAATTTGATCTTACCAAAATTTTTAGCAGTATAAGAAGTGAAAAATTCACGTCTCGGAATGACATGATATGAGACACCAGAGTCCATAATCCAAGTGAAAGCGTCACAGATAAAATTAACATAATTTTCATCATAGGTGATAAGAACATCTTCATAAATAATAGCAGCAGTTTCTTTTTCTTTGTTTCTTTATCAACATGTGGATACACGTTAATATCAAGTCATTGCCTAATTAAAATAACTGTCTTTCGATTTAACTTCTTCCATTCAGCATCAGATTTAGTGTCTTTGAATTTATCCTCCTCTGTAGAATCATACAAGTTCTTACTGTACAACATATTTTCCACGAAAGTCTTTCAAATCGAATAATTTTTAGAATTTAATTTGACCATATTTAGCCATTAAATATTTTTCTCTATTTAATTGCACAAAAATAAACAACCAAAATTCTCGATATCACTTTATTACAAAATAATGGGCACTTAGATAAAATGTTTTGCTTTACTTTTTTGTTTGAATTATTAGTATTTGTTATTACTTCCAAACTAATATTGGAATAACGGACCTACATGTCTCTGATTGGAGCTTCAAGTGAAGTGAACCTTCTTGAAAAGTTTTCTATACTTTATGGATTTCATAGTGACAGTATTGACCAACAATCACAAACATGTGACTTTGGCATTGCAAATGCAAAATGTAAAGTCACTGTTCACTTTCTTGTTTGGCACGGCCATCTTTCTTATCTCTTATCATTGTGTTTTAAAAGTTGAAACACACTGTGTGCGGTAATAACTACTAAGTGCTGACATTGTTTAACCTTTCTTAATCGAGTGCCTTTTGACCTGTGTGACCCCGAAACAACTACAATCCTTTAGACTCCGTTTGGTAACAAAGACATAAAGTAATGGACAGAAACATAAAGACATAACAATACATAAATATAGATATACACAAATTTTTTTTATTATGTTTGGTAACAATATACACAATAATACACTAATTTATATTCATATCAACATACCAAATTAACCCTCAGTAGTAACACTATTATCACAATCACTATCAACATCTACAATTACCATCATAATCTATAACCATCATTAATACTAATATCAAATTCATCATCATCATTTACATATAATTAACAAAAAAATTGTGATAAATTTCTTATCAATAATCATTTATTTATCTCAAAAAAAATAAGAGAGAGAGGCAAGACAGTAATTACAGTAAACCAAAATTTAAGAAAAAAAATCAAGAGATTGAGAGATGGTGCTGACGATAATAGAAGGGTAGAAGAAGACAGTAGCGACTGCGAGTAACTGGAAGGCAAATAGGCACGGCGCTGCGAGTGTTCCTATGTTGGGAGGGGTGGGCGCTGCGAGATGCTGGGTCGCGAGAGGTGGATGACAATGACACTGTGAGTTGCTGGGTCACGAGAGGTGGACGATGACAGCGCTGCGACGATGCGGTGACTTGCTATCTCGTTACGGCTAGACGGCGACGCCACTGCGATTTTGCTATTATGTGAGAACTGCATGGTGACGACGCTGCGACTATTGCAGTGTTAGGTGACAAATTTGGATGAGTGGTAAAAAGTGGAGGCAGTGGCGGTGGCAGAGGGAGGAGTGATGGAAGGAAGAGGGTAGTGACAGAAGAAGATGAAGGAGGGAGGAGGGATGAAGGAGGGACACGACAATAGAAGAAGGAGAAGGATGGAGGAAGAAGAAGGGAAGAGGAAGAAGGTACCTGGATGTTGGAAGGTTTCTGGCTTTCTGGAGTTAGAAACTCAGAATGAAGAAGATAATGGGGAAAAAGGGGGGTTAGGGTCAAGGTACATAATTGGTATTTCAAGAAAAAAGAAGGGATAGAAATGTAAAATTTTGTGTCTAATCAATTGTGTCTCAATGTCTCAATTCAAGTGAGAGACACTCAAAACATGTATTTCATGTACACTAGTGTGTCACCGTGTCCATTAAAAATTTGTGTCTCAGGAAACAAATGATAGACATGTACCACTGTGTCTATGTCTTTGGTGTACATAGACACCAACCAAACGCACGCTTAATGCTTTAGAACATGTACATTTCACTAACTATATATCACTTTGTGGTTTTTATTTGCATTTTGCTAACTTATTACTTGAGGCTATAGGTAAAAAATATCATAAAAAAAGATTTAATTACTCTATTGGTCTCTAAAGTTTCGCAAAATTTTCAATTAGGTCCTTATACTGTTTTTTCTTTTAATTGGATCCCTGCACCAAATTTTTTTTAATTAGGTTCCTCTTAGCAGTAATTGGTTTAATTTTATAGAGATCAAACTAAAAAAATAATTGGTACAGGAACCCAAATAAAAGGGAAAAAAAGTATAAGGACCTAACTAAAAAAATGAGTCAAAACATTATTAGTGACTTTACTTTTTTACATAGCTCATATAACTCAAAAATTGTCGGGGCAGCCACTATTCTTCCGACAATTCCAGCTAATAATACTCATGATTGAGGTTGGGGCATGTTAAGGCCTGCCTCCTCAGCCATTTGTGTTCCCTTAATCTGACTAGACTCATGCATGGATAACTCATACTCCCCAGTGTCTAGAGCACTATTGCTATTCTTCATTTTCTTAGAATCCCTGCCCTTTTGTTCCTCCTTCCACTCCTTGTATCTAAGCATTGGCACCTGCTTGTTCTCTCGTTTCCTTTTCAAATTCAACTTCAATTCCGACTTCTTGACTAGCTGTGTTTTCCAGTTTGCATGTACCTCGACTCTTTTGCCTTCATCTTTATCACTTGCTAATTCCACATAGTAGACGTTTTCACCCAAGTTGACATGCTGAGCAACCAATTCAAGTTCTCTATTCTGTGCCTTCTTGTATGGCTTGTTCAGTTCATCCTCTTCCATTCCTCTCTTCACCAATTCCTGATATTTATTGTCCTCCATTCTACCTTCACACGTGTGTTTATCCTTTTTTCTTGCTAACATGAACCTTTTTAATTCATGGCCTATGGTTTCTTTTTCTCTTTTATCCTTCTGGCCCAACTTCCAGCTTCAATTTTATAGCTGTTCACCTCCCTTTCTTCTATTGAATAATGATTCAGCCCACTTCCTCCAATGTTTCCAGCTTGCAAATGATTCACTTCTAAGTTGGGCCCAATATCCTTTCTTGGTCCATTTTCACTTAACTTATGAACCTCTTTCCCCTTTTTTTTTCTGGGCCTTTATGTTGTTGGCACATTCATTATTCCTTTCTCTTATCTCCATAATAAGATTTTTAAATTTAAAGGCTGCTCCTAGGTCAAGCTGCGTATCCCTGTCTTTTTGAAAGTCAGAAATTTTTGATACTTCCTCTACCTGCTCTTCTGCATCTGCCATCTCTTCCTCTTTCCTTGTTTGGTTTTCCCAGACGCTTTCCTCCCTGATTTTCTACTGCAGTACTTGCTCAGCCCTTATCCTACTCTCCTCATAGCTTTGTTCTTCACCACTCTCT
>NC_029778.3:14905262-14955172 GCF_000817695.3 Arachis duranensis | reverse complement strand
CCTGTTGTTTTGAAACTCCTCTTCCCATGGTTGGACTTGGTCGAACTTGACCTACTCCCAGTCCTGGTGAGTACTTCTTTTTGGTTGAATCCTAGCATGCCATGGCTGTTGGATTTTTGCACGTTTTCTTCTCGTATTCTAATATACGCAGTTGAAATAGTAGCTGTCCGACAGCCTTTCATACTTGAAGAAGACCCACAGTGGTGGCATCTCTTCTCTATCTAACCAGAAGCCTGTAGGCAGAGCCTTGGTAATGTTGATGCTAACTCTTATCCTCAGATACGATCTTCTAAGAACGCTATCCACTTTTGGATCTTCAGCCTCAGTCAATACTCCCAGCATTTTTCCGATAACAATGCATGTCTCCTTTTTCATGAGGTCATGTGGGATACCATGCACTTGAATCCAAAATTCCATGAAGTCATTATCCACTTCAAACATAGATTTTTCCTCTCTCCATAGTTTGAGGTTGACCATATTTTCTT
This sequence comes from Arachis duranensis, assembly GCF_000817695.3. Lineage (NCBI taxonomy): Eukaryota > Viridiplantae > Streptophyta > Magnoliopsida > Fabales > Fabaceae > Arachis > Arachis duranensis. The sequence continues at coordinate 14,954,687 of NC_029778.3, read as the reverse complement.
TAATATTCCAAGGACCATTTTGAATAATCTGCAGTCCTCTCTTTCTATCTTTAAAACTGAATAACATCTTTTTTAAACCAATATTAGTAACTGCTACTCCTTGTGGGTTTTCCTACATTTTCAATAAAGTATTCTTGTATATTTTAAAATTTATCTTTTTATCATTTATTATCTTCCCCACCACATTTAAGCAATTTTTTTTGTACCCCAATTTTCCAAGTTTGTTAAACTTGATGATTTTCTTTCAATGATATTCATATTGTAAGTTTCTGAGTAGAAGTAATTGTATATTTCAGGTTTTTCAGTATTTTTGAAGGCTCAAATTGAGTAAGGTATGTGTGAGAATATGATTATAGTAACGATCATCTTACTCTATTATTCATGGTTCTAGAAAAAAGGACCGGAAATCGGACACTCCTGCAGTCCATTCTACCGAAAAAAACATTTCATTTGTGAACTGCTAAATCGGCTGGATCGAACCGAAACCCAACCGGTTTCCATGAAATGGTGTCGTTTGGAATTAAAAAAGAAAACAGATTCCTTTCTGCCCACTTGCCCGGCGCCCCAGCCCCTTTTCCTCACACTGACTCGCTCGTTCCTCCGGAAGTTCAGAGCTTCTTCAAACAAACCCCAGCCATCTAACCTCCACCACCGACACAGGGACTGGGACTGGGACACTGGGACCACCACCACCACCCCTATTCACTCTCACGGTCTCACCAGTCACAGCTTCTTCCTCGAGCTCAGCGTCTGTCATTGTCATGTCTGCTCAGCTGCGCTTTCGCCGCCGTCCGTCGCGCTCAGGAGCTTCCTGTCATCGTCTGGTCGTCGTGCTCCAAGTCTCCAACCCCTCTCCTCCGTTGAGATCGACATTCGCGTCTGGTTTTCGTCTTCTCAGCCGCGCTTCTGCCGTCGTCAGTCGTCGTGTCCGTCGCCTGATCGCCATTGTCTATCGCTCTCAACAGATCTTCCTCACACTCTGCCCAGACTGCTCAGATCGAAGGTAATGGCTTCTCTGCTCGCTACTAGTGCCCGCTGTTCTGTGTTTTTTTTCTTCAGAAATTTTCAAATTATATTGATTATTGATTAGCTCTGCACACTGCTGCTATGCTGTGCTGTACTCTGGTTTGTGTCTTCTTTGCTACTGTGCTGTGTTCTTTTGTGCTCTGCTGCTCACTGCTGTGCTTTCTTTGTGAACAATTAAGTCAATTAAAAGTATGCTTTAGGTTTAATTGTGCTTAGATTGTTAAGTTAGTTAATTCAGCATATGAATTTTGCCAATTATGCATTTCTTAGATTAAGACTTGCACTAGTTTCTTTCCTAGTAACAACCTATGTGACTGATTTTGCACTGTTATGAACTTATCCATTCACCTCGTAGGCATGCACTTGGTGGCTTTGATGGAAGCACAATGGTGTCGACCATTGAAGTGTTCGATCCTCGTGCGAAGCATGGATAACCGGGGAACAAATGAATCATCCTAGGGGATATTTTGCTGCTGCTGTTGTTAAAGAGTCTATACACGTAATTGGGGGAGTCAAGGTTGGAGAGAACATTATAGAAACGATACATTTGTCTACTAATACTAGTCTTAATTGTAATTCATTGGCACCTGTTCTATGCTGTGCTAATTGCACAAAAATGGTTGGAAAAATGTGTTTTTGTTCGGCTACAGCTCTTTAGGCAGCACAACAAAAGGTTATACAAAGAGGTAACTTTCTAATGATGTCATATAAAAGTTCTTCATAAGCATTTTTATTTAACCATGAAGGAATATTTGTTTATCCTTGACTCTGGATTGTTACCTGTAAAGAAATGTATTACCATTCATTTATTGTTTTTTATTATAGTACATAAAATATTATTGACTTTGTTATTGTTATTGTTATTTGACTTTTGAGTTTGTATTTGGATTAGATTATAACATTGTGGTTGATGTAATACTTTTAATTTGGATGACATTTTAAAGTTTATATTAGACTATAGTTACGTTTTAGTGTGTTTATTTATATTTTATTTATTATTTTTTGTAAAATGGTTATTCCAGTTAGGTTACGGTTAAACCAGTGAACCAGTAGCTAGACCAGTTAGATGACCGGTTTGGTTTTCAAAACCTTGCTATTATCCATTTCTGTTTTCTATCCATTGGGCTAAACTCAAGTATACTCATTCCGTTGACTTCCATTCAATGAAAAGTTTCTCTCCAGATGTTCTCCAGAATGATTTAGTTGGCACACTAATGATAGGCTTGGGGTGTTTGGTGTAATAAATTTTTGGCCATGTTAGAGTGTGGTGGTAATTGGTAAATCCTGCATTCTTTCATGTTACAATTGTTTTGCTATTATTTCAGTACTCTAAATATATTCCTCTGAATAATGCTATTGAATACCTTTTTATACACTATGTATATCTCTTTGTCCATCAAGTGTTAGCTTTTATCTCCTTTTTCTTCTCTTGGTCGAATATAATCTCATATAATCAAAATTAGCCAGGAAGCTTAATGTAAAAGTAATCGCAATTACTTTAGACTATCTCTATCTTTCTTTTTTAATGCCCTTCCAAGCTTGTATCGTTCTTGTTGGCATTCCCTCCCGTGTTTCTCTTATTGTTTCTATCAGCGACTTTTAGTGCAAACAAATTTGTATCTTTGTTATTCTTAGTATTAACAAATAGTTATTGAGCAGAAGAGGAAACCATGATATTCACCATTGAACAGAGACAACGAGAGCGAACTGGAAAATATGGAAGTCCTAGATTTCAATACCTTCAGGTGCTTCTCCCATCATCTTTTTCTTTTCGACTTCTGTTGCTTATATTATTATAACAGCAACAACAACAGCAAAACAAAAACAAATGATAGTCATATACAAATATTTTAATTTTGTTGCATTGGTTTTTTTTTTTTTAATGTTTAGTATTTTTGTTGATAGATGATGTTTGTTTCAGGAACTGGTGACTCAGTTTCAGAACACAACTGATGAAGGTATAATTTTTTTTCATTTATTTTTAGATGTTTTATTTGATAATTTAGTAATGTTTGAAACACTCTTTTCAACTGCATTTGTAAAGACACATTTGTGTTCTAGAGTTCTAGATTGCTGAAACTTTTCCTATTCTTTTTCCCCCTTAACAGAAACAAAAGAGAGGATTTTGGCAAATTTGGCCAACTTTGCATATGATCCTTACAATTATAACTTTTTGCGCCAAGTATGGAGCCAAAGAATTGCATATGATGTACTTTGTAACTTTCTTTCGTACCGAAGCACGGGTTGTTCAATTTGTAACTTCTGTTTTACCCAATTTGATACATGAGCAGCTTAATATTTTGGAACTCTTCCTGGACTGCATGACTGAACCCAATGAAAAACTTGTAGAGTTTGGTGTTGGAGGCATCTGTAATTGTTGTGCTGGTAAAAATGCTAGTTGTTTTTCTCTTGTTTTCTAAAATTTTATTGTAAAGAATTTTATTTATGGTAACAACATTTTGAATTTATTTATTTATTTTAGATTAGGCAAATGTTGCAATTGTAAATAAGTTTGGTGGCATACCTCTTATCATTCAATGTCTATCAAGCCCAGTCAGGAACACTGTAAGGATAAAAACTTTCTTGTTGACTGTGTTGCTTTACTATCTCATGATTATGTTTTGGCTCTTTAGTTCAACCTGTGAATGCTACGAGTCAAAGGGAATGTGAAACCATGTAGAGTTAGAATCTTAAATTTGTTTTTTGACACAACAATCTTTCCCCTAGTTTATGTTATATATGAGCATGATTCATAGTTGTTACTCTATCTTTAAATTTAGGTTCTCTTCATGTTTTCTGTCCAGCAGAAGAAATAACTTCGAATAATTTTTCATAGGAGGTTTAGTAAAACATGTTAGATACTCTACAGTTTATATACCTTTATAATTGTTAAACTTGCTTACTAATAACTCGCTCTGAAAAATCACCATGTAACTGCTGAGAGTAAATCATGTATCTTTATTGACCTTTACGTTCTTAATTTTCTTAACACTATAATTCGATGAATCACCGAGTATTTAACGTTTGTCATTTGATATTTAGGTAAATTATGCACTTGGAGCACTTTATTATGTCTGTAATGAATTTAAAAAGGAAGAAATTTTAAAGCCAGAAGTTATTGATACCATCAAGAGGTATGCAGCGGCTGAAGAAGTTAGTGCAAGCTTCAGTAATCTAGCTAAAGCTTTCCTAGACAAACATCTATCTGAGAACTAGAGTTTTCTATTCAATATCAGTGAGACTATCCTGTATGAGGCTATTTTCTGGCTTATAACTTAGTTACTTTACAATGTACAGTTCGGTTTAAGTTAAATTAACATTTATTCAAGTTATAGCCTTGTGATCAATTTACTTAATTGTTTACATTTTTTTTCTTTTTGGGTTCAAGTTATATTAGGAGAAGCTCGAATCCGAGACCTCTATGCGGAGAGGGAGGACAAATGCCATTTGAGCTACCGTTCATTGGCTATTTACTTGATTGTGAGAGTTGAGATTTTGAAAGGAAAGGAAAAGAAGGAAATGCCTTGATGAGTAAAGTGGAATCAATTTTATTCAAGCCGTTTCCTTTCATCTTTTTCCGCCTAAGACCTCAATTCACATGCTTGTGGATGTATAATGGGATGGAAATTCTTACATATGAACTCTGTAATTTTATGTAGTTAGACTTATCTATGAAAAATTACTACCCCATTTTTAACTACCCTGAAGCCAACCAAACCAAGAAAAAATTTCAGGGCGCTCTCATTATGTTCTTTTGTAAATTAAGAATTATTCCCATTGGGTCTAATATCCTTTTCACCAGTAAATGCATTGTCATAATTCCAAAGTCATTTCCATATAAATAAAGGGTGGGTTGTTGAAGGATAACTATTGTAATGTACTGTTTGGCATTTCTATTTGCTGGCATATTGGATTAACAAGGATGAAGTATATTTGTTGTAGGTCTAGCATTAAATAATAGAAACTATTGATTTTGAGGTCCAGAAGCTCACTATAATTTTAATAAATTAATTTTTCTTTCAGATAAACTTTTAGTTTTTTCCATTATTATGTTATGAAAAGTTGCAGGAAAGGGATGTGTAATGCTTAAATTAAATTTAATCTTCTGTTTATACTTTAACAGTCAAATGTATCACCAATTTTTTAATAATGTTACACATCTAAATCTTTTTATAAATTAAGTTTAACTAAATTAAACAATAAAATTTAGAATAATGCTAGCTATAACTGATTTTGTTATATTAGACTAATTTGATTAGATTTGATTAACAAAAAAAACTTAGATGTGTAGTATTATTCCAAGTTTTTATGAGGGTGGATGAGATGTCATTTAACTCTAGATGCGTAAAATATTCGGAAATGTATCAAACAAATCTAACAATTTAATTCTCCAAAATATCCGATTTATGATATCTGCTATCATCATTATAGCTTTTTGCACATTAGCAAACTTCAAATCAAGAGTTGGTTACAAATTGTTTAGTAAAACATCTTTTTTTTTTTGAAAAAAAGAGCTCAACACTCAAGTGGAGCAAGTACAGATATGCAAAGGACATAAAATTACAACAACTCCTATGTCATCTCCGGCATAGCCATCGACAACGTGAGTTATTTATCACACCACTCTGTAGCAAAAGTAAACGCTTGATCCACACAATCTGTAACTCCTGTTGTCTTGTTCTGAAATATAACTTCATTCCGTCTTAGCCATATAATCCATATTACTGAGAAAAAACCTACTATCCAACTCTTGCGCTGTGTCCTTTTTACTGGCATGTATCTCCAACTCTCGAAATGATCTTTCAAATTATCAGGAGCAGTCCATTTCTGTCCAAATGATGAGACCCATGCACACCACACTTGCCAGGAAAGCTCGCAAGTAACAAATAAATGTTGGGTATTTTCAACCTCCTTCTTGCACAACACACACAAATTATCATTCTGTTGTAGAATTTCCAGTCTACTTAGTCGATCCTTTGTGTTAACCCTCCCTACCAATACAAACCACGCAAATAACTCGACCCTGGGTGGAACTAACCCTTTCCAAATTTCCTTTGTGAATCCATAGCTCAGTATCTCCTCATCCAAGGTCTCCTCCTGCAAAACCTGCACGAATGAGTTAGTAGAATAAACTCCTTCTTTATCAAACCTCCACACCACTCTGTCTTGTACATCTGCTATTAAAGTAACAGAGTGCAAGACTTGGAGCAGTTGGTCCAAAATCTCGGTCTCCCATTGGCGTAATTCTCTTCTCCATTGGAAGTGTCACACCCACTGTATCCCATCCCAAAACCCACAGTCCCCAATTACTGATCCTTGTTGGTTTGAAATCAAGAAGAGTCTCGGAAAGGAGTCTTTCAGCTTTCCCACCTGGAGCCATGTATCCTCCCAGAATCTGGTATATCTACCATTTCCTACTTCCATAGCAATGCCATCAATAATCTTCTGTCTGACATGTTGCTCCTTTATTTGTACTTGATATATGTCTCTCCACGGTCCCCCTCGCTTTGGTAGCGCTTGAGTAGACAACAAATGATTCGGATTCAAATTATTGCAGGAGCACACAATCTTCTTCCATAGAGGACATTCTTCCTTTGAGAATCGCCACCACCATTTAAACAGTAAGGCCATGTTACGGACTACCGCATCACCCACTCCCAACCCTCCTAGCTTCTTTGGAGCCTGGACCATCTCCCACTTCACAAGAGCCATACCCGGTCTTCCATTATCCTTTCCCCATAAGAATCTCCTCTGCAAAGAAATGATTTTACGTGCAACCGTAGTTGGCATCTTATACAAGCTCAGGTAATAAATAGGTAGGCTGTTGATCACCGACTTGATGAGCACTAGCTTTCCAGCCTTACTAAGCACCTTTGCTTTCCACAAGCTCAGTTTCTCCTCCACCTTATCTAGGACCGGCTTCCAAGTTTTCACCAACCGTGGATTTGCTCCCAGATTAATCCCAAGATACCTCACCGGTAAGGCTGCCTCCTTGCACCCTAGTAATTGACACATCCGGCTAACCCACTCCTGGCTACAATTCACTGGTATCAAGCTGGACTTTTCAAAATTAATGCTCAATCCAGACATGATTTCAAAGCACCTCAGTAATCTCTGATAGTTTCGTACTGTATTCTCTTCCTGCGGGCAGAGTAAAATAGTGTCGTCAGCAAATTGAAGGTGTGACAACTCTATATTATCCTTTCCGACTAAGAGTGGAGATATTCGACCGTTCCTAACTGCCTCTCCAATCATCCTGTTAAGCACATCGACCACGAGAACAAACAAGAAAGGTGATAATGGGTCACCTTGCCGTAGGCCCCTCTCCATCTTGAAAGCTTTGGAAGGTGACCCATTAACCAGAATGGATATAGATGCGGAGCTAACACACTCCTTAATCCAAGCCCTTCATGTTCTTTCAAATCCCATCTTCTCTAATACAGTATCAACAAAACACCATTTAACTCTATCGTAAGCTTTATGGAAGTCCAGTTTGATAATTGCTGATGCCTTCTTTTTCTGTTTTAACCATTGCACTGTTTCACATGCAATTAATGCTCCGTCATGTATCTTCCTCCCCTTCACAAAGGCAGTCTGTGACTCCCCAACCAAACCTGGCATCACACGCCTCATTCTTCGAGTCAACAATTTAGAGATCACTTTATATACACATCCAACCATGCTGATAGGTCTGAGATCTTTAATCTCCTTTGCCCCAACGAATTTCGGCGCCAACGCTACCCATGTGACATTAGATTCTGCTGGTAATCTTGCCGTCTCAAAAAAACTTATCACAGCTGCAGTGAATTCCGTTCCTAGCTCGTTCCAGCACTTTTTTATAAAATTCATGTTGTACCCATCACTCCCCGGAGCTTTAGAAGATTCACAATCCCATACTGCCTCTTTCACCTCCTCCACGGATGGTACCACCTCTAAGCCTTCCGCTTCCTCCCTCTCCAGCCGATTGACTAATCCGTCCCAGAAACTCACACTTGGAGACACTTCTTGGTGGTACAGACTTTTATAAAAATCCCGAATAGCAATTTTGATCCTTGCTTGATTCCTCACTAGCCTCCCATTAATCTCCAAGGATTCAATACAGTTATTCCTTCTTCTTGCTGAAGCAATATGGTGGAAATATTTTGTGTTTCTATGCATCTCATGAGCATGCCGAGATCTTGACATTTGCTTCCAGTGAACATCCTGTCTCACATACCACTTTTCACATCATCTCACTAATGCCCTTCTCCTTGCCTCTATTGTACCATCATAATGTCCACTACTAACCATATCATCTACCCTCCTTATTTCTTCCTCAAATCTCTTTATCCTCTCAGTCATGTTCGCAAAGTGTTGCTTATGCCATCTGCGTATCGGAACGGACAGTGCTGTCAACTTCTCTAGAAATTGTATGTTGCCTAGATCCTTCCATTCTTCATTCACCATTTTGAGAAACCCTTCATGTGTGAACCACGAGTCCAAACTTCGAAAAGGTCTTGGGCCATTAGCTTTCCTGCTGTCTTCCATGATCAAAGGACAGTGATCCGATAAACCTCTCGGGCCTCCCTTCAGACAAGTCTCCGGGTATACCTCAAGCCATCCTACAGAAACTAGGCTCCGGTCGATCCGACTGCATGACTGACCCCTGAACCATGTATACTTTCGGTCATTTAGTGGCAAATCAATTAACTCCATGTCATGTATCCATGTTCTAAAATCTTCCGCCGATGCCGCTAAGCTTGTCGCTCCTTTTCTTTCTTCCACATCCAAATTTTCATTAAAGTCTCCCAGATAACAAAAAGGCACCTGACACAGTCCTGTAATATAACTCAGTTCTTCCCACATGGAGCTCTTCTCAGTTCTCACATGCGGGCCATACACTAAGCAAATAGCACAGTGAAACTTATCTTTTACCACTACTCCTTCTACACACATCCATCTATCACCTTTATAACAATTGGTCAACTTGAACACCGTTTTATCCCATATTAATAATAACCCTCCAGAAGCTCCAATAGAATTTACAAACTCCCAACCCGCACTGTCACTTCCCCAGATACGAACTACATCAAACTTAGTCACCATTTCTTTCTTTGTTTCTACCAAACCCAACATTTCTAATTTAAACTTATTTTTGAAATTTTTTAGCATGCTAAATTTTGCAGGACCTCTCAACCCCCTTATATTCCAAGAACTTAAAATCATTGGACAAAGTTATTGCACACCTGTTTTGGCTTTTTCGGCCGACTCCTTCGAGCTTTTGCTTTCTGCTTCGCCTGTCATCGCTTCTCCGCAATTGCTTCATTTTGCTCCTGCAGAATAGCCATGATATCTTCCTCATCACTATACTGAGCACCTGACTCTACTGCTAGCTTCCAAGCTTCTTTGTTCTCCGCCATTTTCTCATTCCAACTAGGTCTTTGTTCTTCGCTTATTAGTTTACCATCACCATCCGCCTCAGCCCCTGTCTCCGATCCTGATCCTGTACCGTTCTCGTTGTCATTCTCTTGCCTATTCCTGTGACCCTGTGCACTGGCCTCCGTCAATATTTCCCCTTCCTCCAGTCTCGGATCCGTCTTACTTCGTATATGCCTCTCATCCTCTGGTGTATTGTAGTCCTCTGGTGTCTTACCCTTATCATTACTATGCCCTGCAACTTTTACTGCTCTTTTCAATCTCATCACCTCCATGTTACAGGAACTCCCAAGTGCCTGCATAGGTTCTTCGTTTTCACCTACAACCCTCAACTCCCGTCGCTCCATGTCAACCTCGGTGGCCTCCACTTCAACTCTCTCTCCGGTATCTGACCCCCCAGCCACCGCCTCCTGCGTCGTCCCATCTCGATCGCGCTGCTGATCCCAGGCTACCTCCATGCAGCGTCGCGATACAACCCCTTCGCAGCGTCCGTGCCCGTGCACCTCCTGCACTGCACCCCCGCCCACGACTCGCGTCCCTTGCGAGATTAGCGCAGCAGCGGAGATGTTAATTGCCGTCTCTGGTTGTTCGTGTCCCTCCTCCCGCCTGGTCATCACATCGCACTTCCCCCTCAGTCTTGGAGTCGTCGCTTGAGGATCAGACGCGCTGCAGGTTCTCAATCCCTGCCGGGTCAAGATAGAACCGGGGTCTTGCCCTACCCGGTTGAGGAACCCAGCAGCAACTGATTGTGGCCCGGCCCAGTCTTTCTCCAACGGTCCATGTCCCATAGCCACATTATTGGGCCTGTTAGCTAGCAGCCCATTAACTTCTTTTGTAGCCTCATATATTTGGTTCACATAGTAACGGTCATCATAGAAATTGGATACTGCATTTTCTGAGTCAATCTCCTCATTAATAGCAAATGATCCCCGAGAATCCTGCCTCACGTTTAATGCTGCACGATTAGCGTATCCCATCTGAATATTTGAATTTTATGATTCCACTCATTCAAATCTACCCATGAATTTACCATTATACCCTTATCTTGTTCACCAGTTCTACGTTCCACCGCCATTAACACTGCGGCCATGTCCCCTCCTACGATCCTCCGATCTCCACTTCTATCGACTGTGCTGCTAGTGCTCCCATTTCCTGAATTCTTCGCCTCTTCTCTAATTTTGTGTCTATCTTCTGCATTATGTTGTTGTTTACAGAAACATTCTTCTCGATACACCTCTCCACCCACTTCTCTTACCATAACTTCGAACTCACTCATGCCTACTGAAACGTGTACCCATTCGTTAATCATGTCGAATGCACAAGTATCAATCAGAACTCTTCCTGCACTGAATGAGTTACACGATTCCGTCAGATTATCACATTTCACCACCTTACCCCACTGTTCTCCTATTTTGCAAAAGGTGTCTCTTGACCAAGCATGTAATGGGATACCATAACATTCCAACCAGATTCTTCTGGACTCGCTCTTGTCATTCTCATCCCATCTTCTTACCGTATGAAACAATTTTAGTAGTTCATTCATTCTAAAAGTGTAAGCTTCTTCCGCACTAAGTACAGTGTCAAATGTTAACAATGCTTTGTACGCTCCCAGCTCCCTTACTTGCGTCACACATGGCCAGTTCCTATGGATCTTCTGCTGCAAAGCATCAAATCAATCGCCAATTTCGTACATCCTACAATACTTCTTTGTAGCCAAGCGACATTCCCATTTGCTATCGGTACTTCTATCTTCTTTGCCCATCCATTTTTATTTGGAACCTTCGTTGGGTTCTCTGGTGGTTGCCTAGCGGCTTTCTCTTCAGCTACTCCCATGCTCCTTGTCTGTGGATTTCTTACCCCGGCGTCCCGTTCCTTCGTCACCATCACTCCTTTTTCCCTCGTATTCTGCTTCAGAGTTCCCCTTCTATATTTTGCTTCTCCAACATAAATTCTCTTGCCTCTCAATACTAGGCCGTTCATATCTGCGATCGCTTTCAAGGCTCCTCCTTTTGTAGTGTACCGGATAAACGCAAACAGATAAACGCGGCCATTTTTATTCTTCCGCGACAAATATATGTCGATGATTCTGCCTGTCCATTTGAACATGTTAAAGAGTTCTCTTTTTGATATGTCTTCCGGCAAATTATCCCAAAACTTTCTTAGATCTCTGGAAGTTGTCATTCTCGGCCAAAAATGAAATTAGTAAAACATCTTTATTTACTAACAAAACTAATGTATTAATATTTCATTGTTGTTTGTGCCTAAAGTTATGGACATGATGAAATTAAAATAGTTTAATAAATATTACATTAAAATATGAAACTAATATATTGAGCTTAATTTTTTTTAAGCAATAGATATAATGAACTGAGGTGAGAATTTTTTTTAATTATAAATGTGATTTTGTCATGAAAGTTCATTTCAGGCCAGACAACAGAATATATAAATGTATAAATTTATCAATAAGGGCATAAAAAAAAACTATACTCATACATTAACAGAAAAATATGGTGAAATTGAAAATACATTTCGTAATGTGTCTTTTTTTATAAAAATATAATATATAAAAAATTAGAATTTAGAGTTTAAAATCTAAAAGAATGAGTAAGAAGATGCAATTGAAATTGTAAACAATTATTGTAATAGATACTTAATACTTATCCATATTCGTTTGATTTGATATACTTTTGAAATTTAATTAGTGAATAGTATAAAATTGTCGATATATAGAAAGGAGAGATTTCCATGAAGAGAGTCACGCCATTGCTTCCTTGGCAGACAGAGACTCTCAATAGAAGTGATAATAATTTAAACAAAAAGGATCTGAAGATCTTGTACCAATAACTCTCTATCTGAGAACTATTCAAAATATCTTGTGCCAATCATAGTCACCCACCAAATAAAGAACATTAGTATATTATCTACTTTAAGAATGCATAAAGATAAAATGGTTTTTTTCATGATAATGTCTCTTTTTTTTTTTTGGTTTCCCACGGTATCCCCCAACCCGGCAGGCCAAGGACTAATCCGCCGCGATACTGAGCTCCATTTAAGGGTTTGTCGCTGGCCAATGGGTTGCTGCATGCACAAGGCGGGATTCGAATCCCCGACACTTACTTAAGCGGACTAGTGAGCTAACCACTAGACCAACCCAACTTGGTTATGATAATGTCCCTTAACCAACAACATAGAACATCCTTTTTTTCTTTAAAATAATCTCAAATACTGCATGTTAATTAACATAAATTATTACATCTATTTAGTATAAAATGTAATACACATTCCCTTAGTACGATGTTTAAAATGTAATAATCAACCCGTGTTTTACAATAGAGTATAGTACCAATGTATAGAAGGAAAAGAAAATGTTATGGGCATCTAGAAACTAGAAAGGGCAACTGATGCTATGATGTGATGACACATATACTCACGATAGTGGCATTTTGACATTTTGGAATGGGAATGCGCTAAAAGACTAAGAAGAGGGGCAGGTGGAGCTTTAAAGGCAGATAAGCCGTGACAACCTCAGCCACTGACCAGCCAATACCATAGCTCACCAAACTATACATTATACAATACAACTCAGCAAGGGAAATTAGGATCCAACAAAATACAAACTACATAACATACTTGTTATCCACCTTCCCATTTGTCACCCCTCATCATCTTATATATTACACCTTCGCCATTCACTTCCCTCTCTAGTCTCTACTCAATCTTTTCCTCTTTTATTTATGAAGTAGAGGTTATCAAGATTAGGTCTAGTCCAATCCGGATTAAAAGTTTTTTTTTTTTATCGATTTTGAATTTGTTATTTTATTTATTATATATTATTAAAATTAATTTTTTTAATAACATATTTAATGTAATATATTTTTTAAAAATATTTTTTGATTTATTTTATTTGATTGAAAAATATTAAATTATTTAATATTTTGTTTAACTATATTAATTATAATTAATAATTATATTAATTATTTATTTAACAAAAATAAAGGAATTATTTTTATTTTAATTTGCATTAATTTTTTTATGTATTTTGATTAATGATTTTTAAAAGTATTATAATTTTATTTTGATTTTTTTACACATAATAAAAATTTGTCTTTTAGAAAAAAAAAGTGATTGTACTAGACGAACAAATTGACTTCAATTTTTGAATAATTAATACCACTTTTATTTTTATTGAATCGGAAGATTTTTTTTATGGAAAAGACCTATAACAATAATTATTGTTCTACGTATAGACAATTCAAAACTTCAAACACAAATATTTTTATTATTTTACAAAAATTAAAATAAGATATTGTACATTCAATTTTATATTGGCTTTTTCACTTATATACGCACAGAAAATTTATTTATTCCTAAAATGCGCATAGGTGAAAACTGTTCTTAAAATACACAGTTCCATTTCATACATAGCAGTCACGAAATGAATTTCAACACCATTTAAGGTGACAGCAACGAAATGGACAGATCAAATCAGGGGCGACAAAGCGAAATAGACAGATCATTGGTGTGTGTTTGGATACAAGTTGGTCAAACTGGAGTTTGAATAAAAGTGATTTTATAGAATTGATTTTGAGTAGAAGTGAATTTGTACTAACATGATTTATGTTTGGTAATTTTTACCAAAATTGATTTTGATAAAATAAATATTGTTTGGATAATATTAGTTACAATCACTTCTAGATAAATAATTAATTAATTATTAAAAAATATAATATTAAATTATAATATTATTTTTTAATATATTTAATCCTTTTTTATACTTTTTTTAAAAAATTAAAATAATAGATAATGCACAAAAATTAAAATAATTATTTAATTATTCTCAGTATTTTTTATTTAGAAAAAATTATGAAAAAAATCAATAATAACTAGTAAAAAATAAAAAAACCAATAAAAAATAGTTAAAAGTTGTCAAATTTTTATATGTTAATTTTTACATTTATAAATAAATTATAATATATTAAAATAGAATACTATAAAAAAATACTATATAAAAAATACTTAAAAATATATAAAAAATTAAATATACTTAAAAAAGTAATATTATAATTTAATATTATATATTTTTTAATAATTATTTAATTATTTATCTAGAAGTGATTTTAATTAATATTATCCAAACATTATTTATTTTATCAAAATTAATTTTGGTAAAAATTGCCAAACATAAATCATGACTCATTTACTCCAGTTTGACCAACGTGAATCCAAACACACACCAATGGTGTGTTCATTTTGCATCTGTCCTCCTTGATTTGATCGGACCTAAAATCTAGTTTGGGTAAACAACTTAATTAAACTTCTTTTAACAAAATAGTTTAAACAATAAATAAGTATATTAAAAGTAACTTATAATAAATTATTTTGTATTTAGATTTTGAACTCTAAAAGTGCTTATTTTATAAAAACATGATAAAAAGTAGTAGTATTATGAAAAAAGTCATTTTTTTAACTTCTCTATAAGCTCCTAAATCTTAAATAGCTTCTTAAAAAATTGTAATTTGATTTTAAAAATTTCATCAGACATTAATACTATTACTTTTTATAAGTCAAAAACTTAAAAAAATTACTTTTTTAAAGCTTCCCAAACTGATTAGCATATACACCTTAAATGAAATTTGTCTTTAAATAAGCAAGAAAAACTTGATTTGTGATAGATTAAAAATAGATTAGATTTTTTTGTCTTTTAGAGAATTATTTTTCGAGAAAATTAAATTAAATTAAGAAATTACCTTTTTCAAATTATAGTTTAGAAAATTTTATCTTTTCTATAGAAATTTTCGGCAAATCACATCATATTAGTTTAAAAAATTCCTAAATATTAAGAAATTGTAGTAAATGACTAAACGTTGCGCTGAAATTTAATGATAATAAAGTAAATATTATTATAATTATATTACGTGTTTATTAAAATTAATTATCAAATTAATTATTTATATATAAATGTATAATAACTAATATAATGACTAATTTTTAATATAAAAAAGTATTTTTGTATTTATCATATATGAAAATATTTTACGTACAAAAGTCATTTCTCTAATTAATCAATGTAATTATTTTTTTCCAAAAATCTTCATTGTAAATTTAATTACAACCACTAAAATTATACCTAAATACTTAAATACGTAGGATACTACAAAATTTTAATTTAGTAGGTAGTTTTTATTTTGGTATGCATAACATTATTCGAAGTTGAGATTTTTTCTTATTTTAAAAACGAATAATACCTCAATATCTCTAAAGAAGTTTTTGTTAATAGAAAAATTAGTTCTCACATAAAAAAAATCATTTATATAAAGAGATCAATAAAAAAAATTTACATTTTTTAAAATTTTACGTTTATATAAAGGATTTTAAATTTTTATTGAATGATGATAAGACTGATTTATCCAAACTCTTGAGTAAATTACAATGTGGGACTAATTTATTTAAAGATGGATTTAATAACTAAAATTTTAGACCAAAATATGTCGTTAAAAACATGAATAAAGAATTTGTGGCAAAGACGTAAATAAAAGATATTAGAGGGGTAGAAGACACAAAACAATAAATATAGTGGGGTGAATATCCATTAATTTTTTTCAAATAAATAGTGCCACCCACTCTCTCTCTTTCTGTTTTCTATATAGTCTCTCTTTCTCATTTCCCAGCTCCAGTAAGTCTCACACTCTCACCTACCAAGCCTTTCACGAGTCATAGATCGGAAAAGAAAAAATTCAAGCTGCCATGGGATTTGAGAAGATCAAGGTCGACAACCCCATCGTCGAGATGGACGGTTCGTAACCAATAATCTTCATCCCTTCGGATCTGTTCTCGTTTACTCGTTGCTTTCTCTTCTGATTTTCACGATCCACTTTTTCTTTTAATTGCATGTTTCTTTTTTTTTTCTGGATATTTTGATGTAATATGTATTTGTGTTGTTATTTTATTTTGTTGTATTATTATTATTATCATTTTTTGTTTCAGTTAGATATTTTTTGGCTGTGATTTTGTTTCTGTGGACCACTCTATGTTTTGTTGATATTTATTTCTGTCACGTAACGTCAAATATAAGATTGTTTTCCTGTTCATTTTGCTAAATTTTTTTTTTTATAGAAAAGATATCAGTCTCAGTAATTATTTTAAGGCACATCGAAATCTGGTTTCACTGAATGACTTGATGTCTATGTTTTCTTTATTACCTTGTAGATTTGATCTGTTAGCTTGTTACTGAAAATAAAAATTAGTATTTGATGAAGTTCAGTCATTATACGGCAAGAATCATACGAATTTATATATATATATAGTTGAAATGTTGCTGAATTTGATACTTAATCGTTGTTCTGTGGAAGCGGATCATAAGATTTATTTTTTAAAATAAAATAAAATGGAATGAGGAAAAAGATACTGAATAGTTGAATTTGATACTAATAGTTGTTCTATGGAAACTGAATACTCGTTTGTAATTACTGAATACTGAACATTTAATGGATTTAATGAGGTTCTATAGTGTGCACTCATCATAATTTTAAAGGATTTGGCTCCACTAGAATGCAGATTGCTCTTTAGAAATTAAGTTTTAACAGCTGAACTGTTTGTGAGACAATCAACTGTTTCAGGTTTAATAACATAATAAAACTACACATATAATCTATATGTCATGTATAACCCAGTTCACTGGATGAATACTTAAAAAAGCTACATTTATTCATTACCGTTGTATTTTTCTTCATGATTATGTATATGTTGTTCTTGACATTGTTTTGTTTGTGGATGTTGCATTGCAGGTGATGAAATGACCAGAGTTATCTGGAAGTCAATCAAGGATAAGGTGATTTTTAGTGATCTAGCTCATCATGTTATCATCACGTTGTTTGCGCATAAAAAATGCTTGTTACACTGCCAACATTTTTCTTTTCTTCCTATTTTGGATAGCTCATTTTGCCCTTCATGGAGTTGGACATCAAGTATTTTGACCTTGGTCTTCCCTACCGTGATCAGACTGATGATAAAGTTACAGTTGAGAGTGCAGAAGCAACTCTTAAGTATGTTGTTGATCTTATAGATGTTTTTCAATATGTTTCAATATTTATTTTCTTGTATAATTTTGAATTTAGAGTGGTTAGAGCTTATAATGTAGTTGGCTCCTTTTCCTTGTTGTTATCCTTATTTCTTTAATGTTTGCACTGCTATGTAGGTATAATGTAGCAATCAAGTGTGCAACTATCACGCCAGGTATGGTAGTGTGTTCCTACTAGAATACTCAACTGTGCTTTTTCGAATATATATACATTTGATAATTGAGAAGTATGGGAACATACTATTATGCATTGGTTGATTAAGAATTCTACTGCATGAATTGCTACATGGTGAGGTACATGTTTGCAGAACTTTTATCAGTATTGTACTGTTATGTTGACAGATGAGGCTCGAGTGAAGGAATTTGACCTCAAGCAAATGTGGAAGAGTCCAAATGGGACAATTAGGAACATTTTGAATGGTAATTCAGCTTTTTTGTCATTGACTATTGTTTATGAAATATGAACTCCTGATCACCTCATAGGTTTTTGGTCAGGGAATTGGTGGCTACTAAATGATAGTTGAGTCTAACAATATATTTTGTCTTACTGGCTGCTCTTGGAAAACCTTTCAGGAACTGTCTTCAGAGAACCCATTCTTTGCAAAAACGTCCCTCGCCTTGTTCCTGGTACTTAAATCGATTATATTTATTTTTACTTTTTAATTGAACATTGCCAATGGAGGTTGTAAATTGTAATGATCTAAATATTTCAGGCTGGACAAAGCCAATATGCATTGGAAGACACGCATTTGGTGATCAATATAGGGCCACTGACACAGTTATTAAAGGAGCTGGGAAATTAAAGCTGGTGTTTGGTATTACTTCTTCCTTTGTTTTAGACAGCTTCTTGGGTTCATAGTTCGTACTATACCTATTATATTTGGTGGCAACTAAATATTGCTTTCATGATTTACCATTTTTGCAGTTCCAGAAAGTGGTGAAAAGACTGAACTAGAGGTTTTTAACTTCACCGGTGAAGGAGGTGTTTCAATGGCTATGTACAACACTGATGAGGTCAATTCTGCTGTGTTTTTTTTATTGGTTTGATTTGATAAATAATGTCTGTCATTTTCTGAACTATTTATTGTTTGGCATGTGATGCAGTCTATCCGTGCTTTTGCTGAGTCTTCTATGGCAACTGCTCTTGAGAAAAAATGGCCTCTTTATCTTAGCACCAAAAACACAATTCTTAAGAAATATGATGGAAGGTATGCTTATTATTATTAGTATTATTTTGGAAGCTTTTGCTATGTCCATCTTATATTCCATTTTAATTGTATACATTTATTGGCTGAAGATTCAAGGACATATTCCAAGAAGTGTATGAGAAAAACTGGAAATCAAAGTATGAGGCTGCTGGTATATGGTGAGTGAATGAGCACTTAAGCTTTCGGAGATAAAAATAGATTCATATTATTCTATTGCTTACATTTTTTTTTTCTGATTGGCATGGAAGGTATGAGCATCGGCTCATTGATGATATGGTGGCGTATGCACTCAAGAGTGAAGGAGGTTACGTATGGGCATGCAAGAACTATGATGGAGATGTCCAGAGTGATTTCTTAGCTCAAGGTCTGTCTGATATGCTTGTATCTTTGTCATTTTCTTTTGTTAATTTTAATACTTCGGGTTTATTTTCCCCTTTAACATATACCCATTAAAACATTTTTTAGGTTTTGGATCATTGGGTTTGATGACATCTGTATTGGTATGTAATACTCTAAACCCTTCATACTTTGTGGGGAACTTATCATTTCCTGTCCAGATGTTGTAGACATTCCTTACGAATTTAAGTCCAACCAATTACTTAAAGACAACTTTCTATTTATTCAATAGACCCAGATTATTATTATTATTTGCAATAATTGCTTTGAGTGTTCTTGGACTGTCTGCCTGCTGATACTAAGCTTGTGGGATGGTTTCAGGTTTGCCCTGATGGGAAGACTATTGAAGCAGAAGCAGCTCACGGCACAGTAACGCGTCACTATAGGGTTCATCAGAAAGGAGGGGAAACCAGCACAAACAGCATAGCATCCATCTTTGCTTGGACTAGAGGGCTTGCCCACAGGTACATCACTGCAGTTTCAATCTCTAGATACTTTATGCATTCAATATTTCACAAGATTGGGGAGTTAAATGTTTCAACATGACAGGGCAAAATTGGATAACAATGCCAGACTTTTGGATTTCACTCAAAAACTAGAAGCAGCTTGCATTGGAGTAGTGGAGGCCGGGAAGATGACCAAGGATTTGGCACTCATTATTCATGGACCCAAGTATGTGTGTTGCACCATAGCAAGCATTGATCACCATAGCAGCATTGATCACACATTTGCTTTTCCTCTTGAAATGATTTTTGTAAACTTATATTTGTTGTATGACTCTTGCAAAATAGGCTTTCAAGGGAGAATTACCTGAACACCGAGGAGTTCATCGATGCAGTGGCAGCGGAACTGAAAGCACAGCTTTCTGCTTAGTCCGGTTTTAGGTAAATTACTTTACTTGGTTGTTTTCATCTTTGAATGGTCTTACCACAGCTTTCTGCTTAGTCCGGTTTTAGGGAAATTAGTTTACTTGGTTATTTTCATCTTTGAATTGTCTTACCAAAAGTAACAGTTACAAATATAAGGGAAGAGAGGGAGGAGTATTACTATTTATGAAACACTTCCTATATTTAAAGGGACTTTGTTATTCTGCTTTTTGTTGCAGTTTCAGAGACAGGGGATAAAGGACAAAGCTGAAAGGAGATCATATACTCTCTTCAGAAGAAATAAGAAGGGCAAGAGTAGCATTGGTCGTTTGCTCCATTTTAACTTCATATGCGTTAGGTTGGTGGAATGAATGGCTTAGCTGCTTCCCCATATTGTTTTAACTGATTTGTTATTTGCAATTTTGAACCGATCCCTTCTAAGTTTGAATGGATTTTATGTTCATGCTGATTTTAATTTGCTGTTCAAACTTCTCATTCTGTATCTCATACGGAGTCATTAAATTGAGTGTTGGAAAAATTATCGAGTTTACATTGCCTACAATGTTGAAAAAAGATATACAAATACGGTAGATGAACAAGTTTTTGTTGATAACTAAGTCTACCTAAGTTGGTGACTAATTGGTCCAAATGAAAGTCACTCACAACTTCGCCCTTGAATCAGCCATTTTAATCTCATCCTGTCTCGTCTTCTTTTGGTGTGTTTTTGTTTTTCTTTTTTTCTGTAGGGGTTTTCTTTTTTGCTTTTTTCTTACCTTATCTGTTTTTGTTATAAGAAAAAAAGAGAACAGATCAGGTTCGTTAAGGAACCAACTAGGAGGAAGTCAATTTTAACTAACTAGTTTATTATAAAACAAACAACAAAAACAATTCCTACTATCTTAATTTTTCAAATTTTAAAAATAAAAATAAAAAGGAATTGACTTAGTTGACTGATTTTGAATATGGCTTTCTATACTTTTTGAAATAAAAAAATAACAAGTTTAGAAAAAATTGGCTATGTAGCATTCCACATATTTAATTGTCATTAATGTAACACCTACTATTCAAATATTTATGTTTGAGTTATAAGTTAAGAGGTAATGACCAAATCAGTATCCAAAAGATTGACATTTTGGTATCTCACTATTGTTATTGACAAAATGGTCCTTAAAAGATTTTAAAATTTGACAAGCGTACCCACGAGTTCACCGGAGCACATTTCCGGCAAGCTCAGTGCTGACATGGCCACTGCGTTTTGATGACATGGCAAATACCCTTCCCCACCCTAATTCTTCTCCTTCTCCTTCCTCCTCCCCAACGCACTCCCCCCTTCCCCTTCCTTAATACATTCTCCCCTTCCAACCCTAATTTTTCCCTCCCCCCCCTAATCCTAATCCCCCATCTCCAATGCACTTCCCCTTCCTCAATCCAAAATTTCCCTTTCTGAACCCTAATCCCCTTCCCTTACCCCTTTGAATTCTAATCCCCTTCCCAACACAGTGTCTCACACTCTCAACTCTTTGTTCCCTTCGCCTTCACTGCTGTCGTCTTCACTACTTGTATGTGCTTGCTGCTAGTCCTTGTTCCCTTTCCCATTCTTCCGTGTATCGAAGACGAGGTCTCACTTCTGGCACTGCTTCCTCTCTCGCAAGTAGCTCCCTCCCGTGGTTCCTGTCACTCTTTACACTGCCTCCTCCCTTGCCATTCAGAACCGCTTCATTCGCCGTCCTGCTTCAGATTCTCTTCTCTCCTTCTCGCAAATTTGCTAGTTTTGTTCTCTTTAAAAAAAATTGTTAAAATCATCTTGCATTCACCATTCCCTCTTCTTCCTTGTGCTAAATCGTGTGATTTTTTCCTTGATTGAATTGTTAACATCGTTGAGAATTGCATGAGGAAAAAGTGTTTAATTTTGGAATGTGAAATGCCAAATTACAAAATTATTCAATATATATGATTTTAATCTGAAATGCTAAATGGAATCTGCAAATCATTTTGAAAGGTTTGAGAAATTGATGAATTTATTAAAAGGGGTAAGGGAAGGGGATTAGGGTTCAGAAAGGGGGATTTTGGATTGAGGAGGGGGGAAGTGCGTTGGAGATGGGAGATTAGGATTAGGGAGGGGGAGGGAAGGATTAAGGTTGGGGAGGGAGGAGAATGCATTCAGGAAAGGGAAGGGGGGAGTGCGTTGGGGAGGGGGAAGGAGAAGGAGAAGAATTAGGGTGGGGAAGGGTATTTGCCCTCCCTAATCCTAATCTCCCATCTCCAATGCACTTCCCCCCTCCTCAATCCAAAATCCCCCTTTCTGAACCCTAATCCCCTTCCCTTACCCCTTTTAATAAATTCATCAATTTCTGCAAACCTTTCAAAATGATTTGCAGATTCCATTTAGCATTTCAGATTAAAATCATATATATTGAATAATTTTGTAATTTGGCATTTCACATTCCAAAATCAAACACTTTTTCCTCATGCAATTCTCAACGATGTTAACAATTCAATCAAGGAAAAAATCACACGATTTAGCACAAGGAAGAAGAGGGAATGGTGAATGCAAGATGATTTTAACAATTTTTTTTTTAAAAGAACAAAACCAGCAAATTCGCGAGAAGGAAAGAAGAGAATCTGAAGCAGGACGGCGAATGAAGCGGTTCCGAATGGCAAGGGAGAAGGCAGTGTAAAGAGTGACAGGAACCACGGGAGGGAGCTACTTGCGAGAGAGGAAGCAGTGCCAGAAGTGAGACCTCGTCTTCGATACACGGAAGAATGGGAAAGGGAACAAGGACTAGCAGCAAGCACATACAAGTAGTGAAGACGACAGCAGTGAAGGCGAAGGGAACAAAGAGTTGAGAGTGTGAGACACTGTGTTGGGAAGGGGATTAGAATTCAAAGGGGTAAGGGAAGGGGATTAGGGTTCAGAAAGGGGAATTTTGGATTGAGGAAGGGAGAAGTGCATTGGAGATGGGAGATTAGGATTAGGGAGGGCAAATACCCTTCCCCACCCTAATGGGGGGGGGGGGGAGAAATTAGGGTTGGAAGGGGAGAATGTATTAAGGAAGGGGAAGGGGAGAGTGCGTTGGGGAGGAGGAAGGAGAAGGAGAAGAATTAGGGTGGGGAAGGGTATTGCCATGTCATCAAAACACAGTGGCCATGTCAGCACTGTGTTTGCCAGAAATGTGCTCCGGTGAACTTGTAAATACGCTTGTCAAATTTTAAAATCTTTTAAGGACTATTTTGTCAATAACAATAGTGAGGTACCAAAATGTCAGCGTTTGAATCTTTCGGGTACTGATTTGGTCATTACCTCTTTCGAAAAGTATATTTCTAGTCATGACATGTGAAGTTTAGATTTAGATCGGTTAGGATTAAAATTATAAAAGTAATTGATAACAATATTTTCTATCTCTCACAAATACATCAGAACTTCTATAGGCAAGTTTTCAAAAGAAATATTTACATTTACATCATAGAATTTTCTAAAATAAAAAAGGAGAGAAATCTAAGCAAAATATAAAATAGAGTTCAAAATCACTTTGCCAGCTTTCAAAAGAATTCCAGCTCATCGTGGAACACCAAAATCTACATCTGAAAAATAGTGGACATATACGGAATAAAAACTCTCAACCCATAAATTTTTAATACAATAAAAATGCCAAATAAATATAATATAAAATAGCAGAAAATTTATTAAACAATCTTAAACTTCCACTCAATATTTTATGAAAACTGATTGAAATCATGAGTATTATATCTACAATAATTTTATTTATACTTTAATCTCTTTGAACCATTTTATTCAAAGTTCTTTAGGCTTTTTATTTATTTACAAAAGGTAAAATAAAACAAAACAAATAAGTTGAGATCCAATTTATTGAAATTTAGAATTTAAGATTTAAAGATCAACATGACCAAAATTTATCTATTTGAAATTTTAACAGTGTACAAATTTTTATTTCAACGGGTGAATTTAATTGTATAAAGTATAAAATATAAATAAATCTTAGACTCAAAATTATAAAATAAATTGCTTCACTTCATAAATTAATAATATAACCAAAATGGCGGAATGCATATATCAACAAATATTAAAAAAAAGACTAGATTAGACACAAAAATATATCGACTCAACTTTTGAAAATTTAAATTCCCAAATTAATAAGATAAATGGTGTTTGTATTATTCTTTATATATTTTTATGGTACAAAAATTTAATTTTTTATTTCTTTTATTTTTTATTAATCACTTTTAATATAAAAAAATAAAAAATGGTAAAAAAAGGCAATGATGTATATATAACATAACATTATTATGATAAATAGCAAAAAAGGAAAAAAATTCAACTAGATATCTTTTAAAAATTGTATAATATTCAATCTTTTATTATAATAATTAAAAAAATAAAACAAACACATTTAAATAAATTTAGTATCTTTTTAAAATTAAATACACATCTAAAATACAAACTAAATAAAACTAAAATTTAAAATTAAAATTTAAGATTTCTGTTTTAATTTTATTATTTTTAATTATTAACAGATTATCATTTAAATATACTTTTAAAAAAGAAAGTATGAGAAGCCAATGGAATACTTGTGCAATGTGTACAATGGAGGTTTATAGAGTATTAGAAATATAATTATTAGTGTTATCTTTTTCTATCAGCTATGAGTAGTATCATGTCATGGTATTAGAACGCTAAATCCGAAAGATAAAGAGTTCAATCCTTGGTGAATTCCAAAATCGGTTTATTTTAAAAAAATATTTAT
Source organism: Arachis duranensis (assembly GCF_000817695.3). Taxonomy (NCBI): domain Eukaryota; kingdom Viridiplantae; phylum Streptophyta; class Magnoliopsida; order Fabales; family Fabaceae; genus Arachis; species Arachis duranensis. The sequence continues at coordinate 14,929,936 of NC_029778.3, read as the reverse complement.
TATCCATAGTACTCGAATGGTTATTCTACATACTACGAGCACGAAAATGTTCATTTTGCAGGATTTCTTTTATAATATTAAAATATAAATTCAGTAAAATTGGAGGAAACAGATTGATAATGCATCTCAAAATGAAAAGAAAGGAGTTTGAAATATTTTTCGAGTTTGAAATTACAAGTACTGCTCCCATTTTCAACTTTGTTCTTAGCGCGCGAAAGATTCTTCCGAGTTCGTTTTGTAACTGAATCCGTTAAACCCCTTAAACCCCCCTTTCTCTCTCTTCACTCTCTTCTCCAAACCCATCTCTGCTTTCGCCATTGCATGAAACTCACAGGAGAGAGATAGATAGAGAGAGAGAGAGAGAGAGAGAGAGAGAGAAGCCGTTAACAATGTCTTTCTCTTTGATGGAAGTATGCAAGAAGAGAAGGCGGTGCCCAAAGATCTTCAGCTTCCAGTCCTTCGCCGATCCCGGGTGCCCCGTCGCTCCCTCCGCCGCCTTCCGCGACAACGTCAGATCGTTCCTCCGAGAGTGCGCGGAGCTCGAGGAGTACGTCGTTCAGAACAGCCCACTCTGGTGCACCCTTTTGCTCAGCGACAAGACCAACGTCATGGCACCTCTCTACACCCTCGAAGAACAAGTTTGCCAATCTTCCCACCCCTTCTGCGACCATTGCCGCTGTGCAGGTACTTTGATCGATTTCTTTGATGTTTGTTATGCTTTCTATCGTTCTCAAAGTTTAAACAGATTCCTCTGTTCGTGATATTTATTTTTTGTGAAGTTTACTGTCAAATGATATTGAATTCGTTAAATGGGGTAGGTTTAGTTTTCCAAGAATCTTGATTTATAGCTGTTAGTTTCAAATTCTGATGCTTTCTTTTGCCTGTTGCCTGGGTTTTGTAGGTTGGAGTGGTCACTTTGTGTCAAAGAGAAGGTATCATTTCATAATTCCAATGGACAATTGGTGGAATAAACCCTTACCTGAGGATGCTATTGATAATCAGGACCATCTCTTGCATGGTGTGATTCACTGCAATGGCTATGGCCATTTGGTCTGCATTAATGGCATTGAAGGTGGCTCCAAGGTCCTCAGTGGTAGAGAGATCATGGATCTATGGGATAGGATCTGCACAAACCTTGGAGCAAGGTATTCTAGTTTGCTGTTATAAACTTGCTAGAGTTAATATTGTGTTTGCAAATTGTGGTTTTAATTTCAATTTGACTTAAGCCAAAATTACTTATGTGGATATGGTTCAGCATATGATCAGAAGCTATATTTTCTCCATAACACATTAGACATTTGACTTTCATGATTTGTATATGGCTTATAGTTTGTAAATTGTGGCATAACCTCCTTTTATTCTCTTAATTTAACTTTTGACTTAAGCCAAAGTTAATGATATTGATATGATTCAGGATTTGATCAGAAGCTGTATGTTCTTCATGATAACACATTAACCATTTGAATTCACACCACTGTCCCCATTATAAGAAATGTGCCTTTTTTTTTTCTCTCAAATAAGTACAATGTGTTGTATTTGAAATTGTCCATGCTAATAATAAACAACAGTATTTAATAGGACTGTATAGAGTTAATTGGTCTCAATTCCCCATATAGTAAATTAGTAAGTCCTCTCGATCTCTGTTGGTTACATTACAGTAATTGATTCTTTCCTTCCGCCTTATATATTAACTATTTACAGATTTAATTGCATTTATTCTCTCATTATCTTCTGTCTTGGTCAGATTCAGTCTTATTTGTTTTCTCACTATCTTCTATATCTCACCATCTTCTATCTCCTTTTAATGTATAGGAAAATTTCAGTGGAAGATGTTTCAAGGAAGCGATCCATGGATCTTCGCCTACTTCATGGTGTTGCATATGGCCACTCATGGTTTGGTAGGTGGGGCTACAAGTTTTGTCGCGGAAGCTTTGGAGTGACAGGCCAAACCTACTATGAAGCAATTGAAGGTCTAGGTTCCTTAGAGCTTGATGAAATAGTGAGAGATTTAAGCAAGACAAAGTGCCATAAAGAGATCAAGCAAATCATTCGCAGCTATAGAGACATGAGTGAAACTCAGATTACCACATTGAGAGATCTTCTAAGGTTCATGCTCACTGTCAAGTCTCGCGTCCCAATGTCCAAGATATCAATAACCCTTGGAGCTCCTCCTTCTTCGGCTTTCATCTCAAGAAATTCAACCAAACAAGGCTTCTTAAGTAGATCAAATCTGGCAAAGGAGAAGTCCGCAAAGTACAAGAAATTCAGCACCGCAGTGGCTAATATGGATAGCAGGTGGCCAACAAGGAGGCTAGAGTTTGCTGCACAGGTGATTGTTGATGCACTGAAGGAGCACAAGGCAATGAACTCGGCTTCAGAGGGGATGACGCGGCAGGATGTGAGGGATGCATCTAGGCTTCATATTGGTGATACCGGCTTGCTCGATTATGTGCTGAAATCACTCAACAATGTGATTGTTGGCAACTATGTTGTTCGCCGCATGGTTAACCCCTCAACAAGGATCCTAGAATACACCATTCATGAGGTTGGCAATGGGTTTAAGTCGCCGGAAACTGTGGTTGAGCCTGAGGCAGCGGCTCTTGTAGACCCTCAAGATGAGCCATTTAGGATGCCTGGTAGTGATGTTTATTGTGATGTGTTCTACCTATACAAAAATGTGCTACTGAGATATCCGAATTCAGAACCAGTGGACTTAGCAATTCAGACGATCCTTGATAGCCGGTATTTTGTGAAGGAATGGGATTACATGGATGAGATGCAGCAGGCTTTGACATTCATCTGCCGGCTTAAGCCGAATTTCGTTGATATTAAAGCTGATTTGAGTAGGGAGCAGCCTTGTGGGGAGATTGTGATGGTTCCCCTGCATGCAACGGTTAGAGACCTGAAGCAAGCTGCAGAGGCAGCACTGAGGGATACCTACTGCATTGCAGAGAGGCTCATAGTCACTGAGATCACTGAATTGAATGGTGCAAGTGATAATGAGGTGCTATTTGGATTAATCCAATCCGGAGTGGAGCTTTCTGTGAGGGGGATTTCCATTGACTTGTGCACTCCATTGAAGTTCCAAGGTGAATCCGACAATTGGAAGGTGAGGTGTGAGTGTGGAGCACAAGACGACGATGGTGAGAGAATGGTGGCCTGCGACATATGTGAGGTCTGGCAGCACACAAGGTGTTGTGGCATTGAGGATTCTGAGACAGTGCCACCTTTGTTTGTGTGCTCCGGCTGCTGCGATTCGCTTGCCCCTCGGCAGATGGAGTCTCCCTTTGCCATGGATTGTGTTGATGATTTTCTTGTTTCACCAGAGCCTACCTTGTTTCTGGAATATGAATGTGGTTACTGAGATACACATGTGAATCGAATAACACTGCAACACTATTTTTTGTTGTTGTTGCTCACCATTAGATTGGATAGTTATATACCAGTTTCTTTCTTTTTTACATTCTTTTCTGGTTATAATTGTAACATTGAGTTTTGTAACTGACTGTATTTTTTGAGTGTAAAGATATCTGTCACAGCTAACAAACACTAAGTTGCCTAAAAACTGTTTCTTTGTGAGTCATTAATCTTGGTGAAGAAGATTTTCAAACCACTATCTTTTTTGAAGAATTTTTTGGTGATTTGGAAAGTATAATTCTGAAGAATAACCAAACGGAATTAGTGGTTAACTGATTGTTTTATAGAAGTTTTTATATGATCTCCCTAAGTATGCCAGTCCTAAGAAAATTTATTAATGATAGAAGCCAAAGAAGGTTTATTTCCCACAGTAAAATCTTCAGTGTGTGTGAGTATTATTATTGTTATAGAGCAGCAGCAACATTAGCAAATAAATGTTATATTATCATAGGTAATGAATCAGGGCTAAATAAACAAATCACTAAAGAGGAAGTAACACATGTCCTCGAGTTTCTGATTTACACAGCAAAAAGAGATATCAGAGACTAGAATTAGTGCATGACCATTTTTTATATTCTTCAACTCAAACAATTCTTTCAAAACTGTGAAAATTGAAGACTTATAGTTCTACTCACTGCCAGTCACTTGGTTAATTCACATCATGCAAAAATCCATCACTCTTGTAAGCCATAAAATCATCCAAACAACAAATATATTATATATATGGGGAAAGAAAGACTAACAAATAAACAAATATATTATAAAACAACATAATGTTGTGCCACATGGTAAAAGGAAGTTTAACCCCAAACTATCAGAACCAAAGAGAAGTAAAAACACCATAATGTACTTCTTCCACAGGATAATCTGGAAGTTTAAGCCAAAAAATTAATAGAATTCAAACATTTCTGAACTTCAGTATAACTCAAGTAATAATTTCATTGTCTTGATAACAAAATTGAATCAAAATGCTTCGAATCCTGCATATTCAGACTATGCAAATGCAAGAAGGACATGTGATCTACTGGAGGCTCTTAGAAGAATGGAGCTCGATGTGGTGTTCCCTTTCTTCTTCTCTTTCTTGGCCTTGGGAGTTCGGCATTTGCCTCTGGTCTTTCCTGAGTAGGAATATCCGGTCCTTCCTGAGGAGCATTGTGGTTCTGGTCAGGAATTACGGCAGGAACCAAATCATTAGGTTCTAGCGAAATAGCCTTGACCTGAAAGTTCAGATTTAGATAGTTAGAAAACAGTTAAGTAGCTACAAAGTTAATGGTAGAAGGAGCATGAAGAGGAGAGGAAAAAAATTATTTTGATGATCAAATTACTGTCACCACTCATTACCTTGCAAGAAATGGAGCAGTAGCGATATAGATTCGGTTCATTCAACTTTCTAGTGCAGGTATTGCATGATGCCTCATTGTTGGATGTCGAACCACTGTGCGGGAGAGGATTCAGAGAAATAACCAATCGCTTGTTGGATTTGTAGCGCTGCAGCCAAAGACAAATGAAATCCACACACACAGTATAATATTTGGTACAGAAGATTCATTTATATAATCCAAAATTTCAATGTTTCAGGAATACAAAAATGCAGTAAGAATTGTTCAGATGTATTAGACATGCAAACTACTAACAATGACAAACAATGAAGAATATAAAATAACAGAGAATATAAGCCCAAAAGTTCCAACACGTAATTAGTTCCACATTTAGGAATTATTGAATGTACTAAATGCACGCTACAATTGTTCTGGCCATCAGCCGAGCCCATGGAGTGGGACAAAGGTTTGTCATATTTTTTGTTTACACTTTACAATTTATAATCATTGATGTTTGTGATTTTCAAGGTCAAACGATGAAACAGAAATGGAGTATTTTATTAAGTACTAATAATATTTGAGCGTCAAATGCCATGTAGAGAGGAAAGAAAGTACACAAAGACTGCATGAATTCCGTATGTAGAAGCTGCTCAACAGAGACTAGTTTACATCAATATGATGAAATAAATACACATGAAAATTATTTGGATATCATACAGAAAATAGTTAGTAAACACTTTTAAACAAAGGTAATATCATATCATACCTGAATTTCTGAGCAGTCAATATACTTATCCATAGTACCAATGGAGACAACATCTTTGTAAACATGTCTGTAGACCTTAAGTGTGATGTGGTCTTGATGACCTAATGAAATGCAATACTGGCAAACTGCCTGATCACAGTCTATACAGTATTTGTTCAACTCATTCTTGCGCTCTGGATGATCCTTGCACTGCTCAAAAAACTTGTTTCTCAGGAAAGCATCAAGCCATCTAGGCTTCTGGATTTCAGGTTGGGCCACTTGCTTATTCTACAAAGTAAGACCATGTAAGTTAAGAAACCACTTTTCAGTCTTTATTTTTTTTTAGTCAAAACTTGATGCAAATGTACACAAAACAAAGAAATCAAATCTCAAGTATTTTGGTCATTCTAAGGCGATTAATTGACTATTAATTAAATGTAATTACAATTAAAAAAAAGGGGACTAAAATAGGATTGATATTGTTCTGCACTTTTTTCCAGGCACCAAAAGCAGTATGACCTTTATGAATTTTTAATGAGATGAATTGCTGTGAACAGAGAATTCACCTAGAGAGTGACCAGGACTACCCTTATCAAAATAACAAATTCTCTTCACTAGACTCCAAATAGAGAAAATCATGAAAAGGGATATTTAAACATGATTAACAAGGTTCCAAATCAAGGAAGACAATTGCTACTAAAAGATTAGCATATACAAAGTATCCAAGCAAAATTTTCTGGTCCATACCTTGTTCACTCTTTTAGAGGAAGAATTACTCCTCAACACCATTTCCTAAGTGTGGATCGAAACGGAAAATAAACTCTAAGTTTCAAGAATGAAAATACTTTTGAGGATTAATTGGATGAACCTAACTAATCGACCACAAAGAAAAGGTAAATGCAATACCCTAGAAAGCGGCCAGTCCGATACGATGCTAGGTCTTTTTTTTTTATAAAAAAAATCTTAAAAGTGAGTTTTTATACTCATTGAAGAAATACAAAAAAAAAAGAAATTAAAAATCAGAAACAGATGAAATCAAAGCATTTCTTTTGAATTTTCCTTTTCAAGATTCAATGAAAGTTGTCACTAGCAGAAATCTGTTTCATAATCTTCCATATAGAGATAGCATGAAATTCCACAAGGCTCCATGTCACTAATGAGTGAAAAAAGGTATTGAGACAGAGAGTACAAGGGTAAGGAGGGAACAACACATTTCAATGTAACGGTAACTGAAAATCGGCAGAAATCGATGTAATTCAAATGGAAATTCTCAGCAATTTCCAACTATGGCAGCGGAGGCTAGCACAAAAACACCATACTTTATTGAAAAAGCATATAATGGAAATAAAGTATCACTGAAACATTTTGCTAAGACTAAATTTGCAAATTTAATGGCAGATTTAACCAAATTTGCAATTGCATGACCTTAAATTTCCAATATAATGTTCAATAATTTAATCACCAGCTGCAAACACTAAACTGTTGCACTATTACCTAACATCCATAGAATGGAACTAAATTTAGCACAATGCATCTATTATCTATTATCTATTATTAGCACTAATTACAACAATGCAGAAGGTTTAAGCTGTTCTACAATGGCACACTCACTGTGGCAATCAAATATTACTAACATCAAGCATTCTATCTCAACTAGCAAAATATTAAGTAAAGATAGAAACTTTATGAAACAAAAGAGTGTTTCAAACACTTACCTTTGCTGACATGAGATTGCATGTCGATTGAGGCAACACCATGATATTGATGATGATGATGAAGAACCAATGGTACAATGAAACTGAAAAACATTGAACGAGAATAAGTGGAGGGAAACTTAGTTCAACTTTTAGAAGCAGATTATAGACTTGAAAAAGAAAAAGAATGTAGTTGACTAGTTGGAACCGCGAAAGAAACTAACAAAAATGAACACAATCAAGAAAAAAATGAAGAAAAAAAAAAACCAAACCCCTCTTCTGTGAAAAAGAAATTGTAACACTGAAAGAGACTGTGTTAAACTGTTAATTACTTAGGATTTAGTGATTGGGTAAGGTCCTATTTTGTTTTCTTTTTTAATACAATTTCAATTTTTCTTTTTAAAAAAAGTTAGTTGAGATTTGAGAATTAACACGATCACAAGTTCACAACCACTTTTTTGAATTTATGGTGACACTAGATAAAAAAGAAAATAACAAATAAATTTAAATTAAAAATAATTGAAAATCTTAACTCGTTCGGTTAATTATCATCTTAATTCTTAAATAATAAAACTTTTATTTTTGTTTTTTATATTTTAAAAAATAATATAATATATATATTATTCATTTAAATATTAAAAAAATAAGATTTTCAATCATTACTCATTTAAATTTAAATTTGATTATAGGATCGGTTTAATTAAATACTTACATTCAATGTTATCCTTCCTGCCTTTAGGTAGAAGATAAGCAAACTTCATTCAATGTTAAGAAAATTGATGTGCGCCCATTAACCCACCCGCCAAAGCAGCCGAATGGATTTGGCACGAACATTTTTTTATGAATTAAACTTTTAAATTTAATTTAAATGGAATTCGTACGCGACGAATTAGTCTTTTGATTTTTCGAATTGGGAGATAAATTGTGGTTAACCGAAAAAAATCTAATCTGCCTTTTTAAAATAAGGCTTTTATTTTTGGTCAGGGAATAAGGTTAAATGGACCGATTCAAAATCAGGGTAAGGAATGCTAAGTTGGTGTTTCATATCTACGTTATAAAACTTATATTGCATTGCTATGCCAAAAGGAATTACTCAGTTAATCATCCTGTGTTTGGAATTTGCTAATTAGATAGAATATTAAGGAGTGTGTATAGATTATAATTTGTAAATAGAAGTTTGTATAAAATTGATTTTGTAAATTTGATTTTGATGAAGAGTAAATTTGTGTTAACGTCATTTATATTTGACAATTTTTATATTAAAATGGATTATAGTAAATTTTTTATCTAATTTTTTAACAGTAATTAACCTTCTCCAATGTGAATATAAAAACTATAATTTTTAGCTTCACGTAAACGTATGTTCAGAAATAAAAGTACTTCTGAGTTCAGAATTTCAAAAAGTTGCCAAATATAAAAATGGAACATTCAAGATATTCAAAAACAGACTTCTTTTTTTTCAAACGCAAACCCCGAACACAACCTTTTTTTTGTAAAGAAATACAAGGTGTCAATGTATTATGTATTATGTATAAAACTTTATTTAAATAGAATAAATAAATTGATAGAAATACCAGAGAATTCAGCAAAGTTTCCTCTTGGACAAAGATGCTATATGTATTCACAAGAATATCAACCTTTCGTCAACACTTGAATAAAATTTGTTGAAGGGAAGAAACCTTGTACTTAAGAGTTATACCCAGGTTTATTAATCAATGGTTGCAAATATATATAGAGGCCTAAAAGATTCAGTCTTTTGTTATCTTTTCATCACTTAATTTTGAATATTTTAAAAATTCTTATCTTATCTGTGCAATAAAAAAGATTAATTCAAATGAAGATTAAATTCAATTTAACTTCTGAATTTTGAATTTTAAATCTATATTTAAAATTTATTATCAAGATATATATAATATAAACACAAAACAACTGAGTTTTGTGATAAGTAGATTTATATATATAAAAAAATCGGTTCAATCTTCCTACAGATGCAGCTCAACTCAACTAACCAAGATGCATTGATAGTTTGATTAAATTATTAATATTTTATCTACTGTTTTTTTACATGTGGATAGTTATTGTAAAAAGTTTTAATTATAAAAGACCATTTCCATTATTTAGGAAATAAAATATATATGATTAAATATTAAATAATAATCACAAAGGATAAATTTATTATTTTTTAGAAAAAAAATATAAAAAATAGATTGCATAAAATATTTTTTATCTTTAACATTTGTGATTTCTTTTAAAAATATTCATGTTAAATTTTATTTATTTTTGTATATAATATTTTTTATTTGTGTCAAAATGATCATAGACATTAACATTATTTAAAATATTAAGAATAAAATTAAAAATATTCATAAATAATTTTAATATAAATAAAAAATATTAAAAATAAAAAGAATTAATTAAAAATATTAAAGATAAAATTAAATAAAATTAAATTAAAAGTATTTTTTAAAAAAAAATGTAATAATTAAAGACAGAAAACATATTTTACTTAAATATATTTCATCCTTACTTTTAGTATTTAAAGAATTGTTGTAATATAATATTATATTTATGATAGCAAAAAAAATAGTATCAATAAAATATTCTAAAAATTAAACCAATCGAATGGGTAGGATTGGAAATCGTCCGGTTGATAAGTTAAAATCACTTGTTAGTAAATCCTTAAATCAAGCTAATAGGATCAAACAAAAAATAATAATGAGTCAATGAAATATTTGTATAATGTATATAATAGAAGTTTGGAAATATCTAATTCATTATTAAAAATATAACTATTAGTATTATTTTTTCATCAATTTAAACTTTTGAAATGAGTGATTTTATGACATAAAATGTTTATTATTCCTCGTACTCGGATAATTATTCTGAATAATATAAATTATATTTATTTTATAACTCATATAACCTATTATACATATTGTATAAAATATTCCATTTACTCTCTAATAAGATTTTTTTTTTATAATTCTTGTGTGGGAGTCGCTAGTGAATTATTCAAGTACATCACAAAAATAAACAAAAAAAGACTTGTTTTATATATGATAAATTATCTTTATTTTTTAATAACATAACATAATGCATTTAATAATACTTGAAAAATAATACATTTAATTTAAATTAAATATATATTAAAATTAAAAGATATAAGATACAGTAACTTTTAAATAAAATATTTACAAATTAAGGTATATAATTTTATTATTCCAATTAAATTACTATTAAATCGATTGAATAAGTAACTAAAATGGGTAGATAAACGGTTTTGAAAATCTTAACCATATCCTAGTAAGGGAGGAGTACATTGAGTGCGCTTCCACTAGTAAACGCCTGAAATCATATCACATTGAACACTTATTTTTATGTAGCGTTTGTTTTAAGATATTGGGATGGAGGTTAGGAAATTGAAATTCAATATTATATTTGTTAGTTGTAAATTTGGAATAGTTAATGAATAATTAGCTAATAAATTAATTATTAATTTAAAAAATTAAAAAAATTAATTTTATAGTTTAATAAAGTAAAAATAATTAAAATATAAATTTTGATTCTCATCTTAAAGTTTTTTACTCAAAAACAGGCTAATGAACAAAACCGAACGAACCGGACTCAAGTCCACCTATACATCCATATATATATACTTGCTTGAGCTTCCTCCTTCCCCAAACATTCATGAAACATGCTTAAAGCAAAAAGAAAAACGTAAAACCTTAGCTTCTAAATCCCTTACATCTTCAAATTCACGTAACTTTTAATCCGGAGTTTTGATTGACGAGTCGTCAGCGGCGTTCACCTTGGAATTCTCTACAAAACCCCTCTAAAATTTGGTAAGAAATTTGAGATTTCATTTTCAGATCTTCTCTTCTTTAGTTCGTGATTTTGGGATTTTGATATTGAGAGATTTTGTGAATTTGATGGTTTAGGGGTACTCTAGCGGTGGATAAATATTGGGTTTTACCCTAATTTCGAGTGGATACGGTAAGAAAGCACTTAACCCTCTATGAATAATTAATTAGCAAACTCTATGTTAATTATAGTGAATTTGGATTGTATTAGATTAAATTCGGTATTTTGGAGTTAATTTGGTGGATATTGGAAGCTTGAAATTGAATTCTGGGAGTTGAAAATTCAGTTGGTGAGGAGTTAGAGTTTTGGAGCTTGAGAAACAGTAGATTATTGAGGTGTTTCGAGCTTAGGGAGGAATTGGTTAAGGTATGGTTCCAGTTTCTCGTAATTAAAATATAATGTATCGTGAAAACTTAGGTTAGTTAACCGTAAGATAGGATTGGATTGTTGATGTTGTGAGGGTTGATATTTGTTGGTATTTATGAGGCTTGGTGATTTTAAGGTTGACGATTATTGATATGTATGATTAGGTATTGTATTGTTGGTGTGATATTGATTGATGATGATGTATATTTAGAATGAGCATAATTGGAATTGTTGCATTAGAATGGGAATTGTTGAATAAAGGTTGAAAAGGGGGAGTTTGAATAATGTTTAGATATTGGAAAGGTTGGAGAGTATTTAGTATAGTATGAAAATGCTTGATATTGATTTTGGAATGATAAATTATTGATGAGATATGATTAATGGATATATGATTGATGAATAAATGAGATTGGAATTGATTAAATTGAGGCTCTGGGTAAGATGCAGTAGCGTGGTCCACTTACTCCGACTACAGTTTAAGACACCGGGTAAGATGCAGTGACGTTGTCCACTTACTCCGGATAAAGGTTCAAGAAAGTGAAGATGATGGTTAGACAGTTTGAGAAGGAGGATGTTGGCTATGAAAATGAAGAATGATAAGGGTTGATTTGATTATGATTTATGAATGAATTTGAAAATGAAACTGTTTTTGAGCTTGACCTGACAAAGATCGTGGTGGTTACTGCTTGTCCAGTGTCGAAATGTCTGTGAGGATCGTGGTGGTTTACCATTTACAGAAGGTGAGGATCGTAGTTATTTACTGCCCACGTGTGTGTTATTTTTCCAATTGAAGATTTTACGAGGTTCGTGATGGTGTACCGCTTGCAATGGTGGGGTTCGTGGTGGTGTACTGCCCACCGTTTTTCAAGAGGATGATATCTGGATTAGCTACCGGATGTGTCAGATTCTGGAAACGTAACCGCCACGTGAGCTCACGGCCAGTAGGAGAGGCATGCATCATATACATTTACGTGTCTTGTTTGGTTTTGCATTCTTGGATTTGCGTAATTGATATTCATGCTTAACTACTATATGTTATGTTTGTTGTATTTGTATCCTACTTGTGTTTGCTTTGTCTGTATTGCTTATCCGTGCACTGGAGCTTTGGAGGATTGGAAAAAGGCAGAAATTAGGGCTTAAGTTAGAAAAGAATTAGAAATAAGAACATTAGATAGCCTACCCTGTTTATGGTTTTCAATTTTAGTTTTAAGTTTGAATCTGTTGTCGGAAGTTCTACAATCGCCTCTGGCTTTTCCGAGACATTATATATTAGTTATGTGGGCACCGTTCCCATGCTGAGAACCTCCGGTTCTCACTCCATACATATTTGTGATTTTCAGATGCAGGACGTGAGACACCTCGTTGAGGCATACTGGAAGCTTTCTACAAGCGAAGAGCTCTACCCGTTTGGGGTTCCATTTTGGGTTTTAGATGCATATGTACATAGTTATATATCTTCACTGTGTATGTATGTATGTATGTATGCTTTAGCCGGTTACAACTTTGTGAGCCGAGTCAAAAACTTTGTTATCTTTATCTTAGAGCTCTGTTTTATGTATTTTTGTTTTTGCTTTACTCTTATCCTATCCGGTTTACGTTTATCGCTTGCGTAAGTGATGCGCTTTTCTATTCAACACTTTTGTTTAACTTTCTTTCAAAAGACTCCTGGATATAAACCATTTTCAACTATATTATATATATACATATTTTACTTTTAGAGATCGTAGTGCCTCGCCACCTCTGTTTTACATCCTAGGTGTAAAGCTGGTTAAGACTAGAACTAAAATTTCAGTCTTGAGACACAAAATTTTAATTCCTTCAGTATTTTCAAAAAGTAGAGACAAAAAAGACTGAAATTTAAATAACAATTTATGTCTAAAATACCCTCATTCTAATTAATTAATTTTAAATTTATCCTTTTGTCCAAATCAAATTAGGGTTCAGTTCTTTTCATGTAATCATCTTCTTAAACCTTGGACTAGCATTGAAGACTCTGAAGCTGCAGCCACTGCCCCATCGCCGCCGCCAAGACCACTACCTCGTCGTTGCCGTCGTAGCCATCGTGAGGTAGGTGAGTCGTCTTCGTACATTCATTTTCGTAATTAGGACATCCTCTGTTATTCTCACCCTCTTTTCTCTCAATTGCAAGTCACCATCGAAGAGCTCCAATTGAAGCCAAGCCCTTATCGTCGCCGTCAGTACCACCACCACGTCACCATCGTCGAACCATCGTAAACAAGGTTAGTCGCCGTCACACTTTCATCTTCGTAGGCACGCTTTTCAGTTTATGTTATCCTCGTCAAGCTTTTGTTTCTCTTCTTTTCTCCTCTATGTTTCGCGTTTTTGTTGTCTTCTCTTTCGCAGCTTGTCTTTTCTTTGGTGTTTGTGTTTATTTTTGTTGCAGTTTTATATGAAATTGTATGAAATTATATGAATTTTTATTGAAAAATTCTGCTACTCTATTGAATTTTTTGGTATATTTCAGTGTGTTCTGCAGATTGTCTTCTCTTTCGCAACTTGTTTTCTGTTTTGTGTTTGTGTTCTCAGTTTTTGTCATGGTTCTGAAAATCGAACAAAATCGGCCGGTCGGATCAGTCCAACTGCAAACCGGTAATATTAGCAGTCTAGTCAGACATACAAAATCATTGAAACAAAAATCGGTGGAAAATTGTTGAACCACCCGGTACTGAACCGGAACTTGGCCGGTTTAATAAAACGCCGGCGTTTTATGGTTCGTTTAAAAAAGAAAAGGCAATCAAATTCCTTCATTTCTTGTTCTCCTTCTCCTTCTCCAAGCCCCTATCCGAATAGCATCCACCACCATCTTCATAAGGAGTGAGACACTGTCGCCGTCCGTCACACTCAAGAGCTTCCCTCATTGTCCTGTCGGTGTGCTCCAAGTCTCCGACCCCTATTCGCTCTCACCGATCGCAGCTTCCTCGAGGTCAGCTCGGCGTTCGTTCTCTTCGTCTGCTCAGTCGCGCTTCCACCGCCTTCCGTCGCGCTTAGGAGCTTCTGTCCTTGTCTGGTACTTGTGCTTCAAGTCTCCAACCCCTCTCTACCATTGTCGTCGTCTAGTCGTCCGTCGTGCTCGTCCTCGAAGGTAATGGTTTCTCGTCCGTCGTGCTCATCGAAGCTTCTTCCCTTTTTTTTTCAAATCATATTGAAATACTTAATGGCTACTCTTGAGTTTGTTTTGTTCAGAAATCAATTCTTTGTGATCAATGCTCATATTCTGAATGTTGTTCTGTTTTGTTTTAAGGCCGTGTTTGGAAGAGGTGATTGATTTTTGAGTGTTGTTCTGTTTTTGTTTTAAGGTCATGTTTTGTTCTCAATTTTCATTTTGTAGGATATAAGAATTAAGAAGGAAGATTATCCCAAATGTACTACTCTGTTGATTCTGATTCCCCACAAGCTTGAACCAATGTTTTGGAAACTGGACCGAACCAATCGGTCGGACCGGTTTAACCGCGAACTGACAATATTAACGATCTGATCAGACATATAAAACCGATAACAAAAAATCGGTAAAAAACCATTGACCGGAGGAGAACCGGACGGTCAGACCGAACCGGAATCCGGTCGGTTTACAGAAAAAAGGGAAGCTCCTTCGTTTCTTTCTCCTGTTCTCCCTTTCTTTCTTTCAGTCAGAGAAATCACACAAAATCACACAAAACCCTAGCACTGCAAGCCTACGCCACCGCCGCAAGGAGTGGCATACTGCCGCAGTCCGTCGCACTCAAAGTTCGCCATCCGTCATCTAGCTTCCCTCGTGCTCCAAGTCTTCAACCCCTGTTCGCTGTCACCGATCGCGGTTGCTTCCTCGAGCTCGGCGTACGTCGTCTTTGTCTGCTCAGCCGCGCTTCCGTCGCCGTTTGTTTGCCGTTCACGTTCGCGTCTTCGTTCGCGTTCTTCGCCGTTCGCGTTCGCTCGGCGTTCACCGTTCGCGTTCACTCGCTGTTCACCGTTCGAGTTCGCGTTCGTCTGGAAGCCACGTTGCTCTGCTTCAAACTCTGCGACCAACCCGCGCCTCCACTCTGCCGTCGAACTGCTCTCTTTTGTCCCCGCCGTGAGTTCCCTAAACCCGCCACCAGACAATACACTCACACAACACCAATACTCTTCTTCAAACTCTGCAACTTCTGATTTCTATTACAATAAGTAATTATTTGATTTGGTAGTGGTTTGGATTTTTTCATAGACTAAATTGAAGTTACAATAGTTATGTTCTCTTCTCTGTCACATTGAAATTAAGCTTTGAATTCTCTTATTTCGTTTTAATTTTACCGCACTCAACATGTTTGATGAAATGCTTTAACCATATTTCTGGTTGGTTTTATAATTTCTAGCTTTTAGAAACTTAGTAAGTTGATTGCATGTGAAATTAGAATAATTGGATCATAGTAATTAGGAAATTTTAGCTGTACAAACGCATGGACATTACTTGATTCTATATTTTAGCTAAGTGATCATGTTATGTGATGTTTCGTTTAAGAATGTTGTTTTGATTATGTTGTAAATATAAACTTTCTTACACATTATATATATGTATATTCTTTTTTGGTCTAAATTAGCACCTATCTCATATGTAAACACAAACATCATGACAATCACATATGAATGATGCGTATAACTTTTACAATGAAACGAGTGAAGCTTCTGTGAACGCACCACATATTAAAGCCTTTCTCAAGTGCAAAGAAATTAATCCTTAGAAGAATCCACTCAGAAATAAATTAAGGATAACCGATGAAGAACTAAACCTGCGAACAGGAAAGTTGATAATTTGGTAAATTGTTGGGCTGCTGTTGTTTTAATTTGTCAAATTGTTAGGTTGCTGCGACTTAATTTGTTGGATTTTCTATTTAGGTCTTGTTCTTGTTTATTTGCTAAATTGTTGTTGTGTATTTATTGTTTATTTGCTGGATATTGGTGATCATTGTCTTTGAGATTATTTACTATGCAGGTTTAGTGTCATCACTGTTTTGGAATGTTTTATAATGTACTCATGTTTGTTGCTGTTTTGTAATTGCTGGTTGCAGGTTTAGTGTGATTATTGGTTAATGTTTTGTAATGTTTGGTGCTGAATGCTGATTGTTGAGTTCAGATATGGTTGTTTATTTTGACTTGGGTAAAGAGACTTATGGTCATTTTTTCCTGCCTTATACCGATTCAGATGATTATTTTCAGAGGATGAGCACTTATTTATTTATCTTGAGAAACTGTCTTTCTGTGTGTTATGAGCATTTGGTGAAGCCTGTATTGTACCTATTCAAAGCTTAGTTTTACCAAATTGTCTTCAAAGCAACTCATCCAAAATGCTACTGCACAAATCCAACTCTATAGTCTCTAAAAGCCTGTATGCACCTTCATTTGGTGAAGCCTTGCTAGCACTAGTCCACTACCAACTTTGTTATTAATAATGTTATCAAAGTTATTTATCCGAGTACTATGTTTATTTTTTAGTTGGATTTATGATAATTCATTTGATATTCTTCCTATTCTTGTCAGATATTTCTTTTAACATTTTGTGTACTGATGAGGAATTGTACTTGCTTGGTGTCATGCTTTCATCTGGCAATTTTGCATTTAATATAAAAAAAAGGAAAATCCTAAGAGAGTAAGTCACCACTCCATTAGAAAAACTTCATGCTACCTTATACCCTTAACTTAATACTTGCATATTTATAATTTATTTATTATTCTATTCTAAAACGGTTTTTCCGGTTGAACCACCGGTTAGACCGGTTGGACCAATAAACCAGTAAACCAGCAATTAAAGCGGTTTGATGACTGGTTCGATTCTCAGAACCTTGGCTTGAACATAGAATTGAAGAGAGAAACCCTTCATTTGCCGTTGCATATTATTGTAGTTTGTTTATTCATTGAACTTTCAAAGAACCAGTTGTTTATGATCCCCCTTTTGAAGTAAAAAATGCAGTGCTCACTGCTAGTGATTGTTCTTCCTTTTTTTATGCTCTGTTCAGAAATCATGTTATGTTTTGTGTTTTTATTGAATGATTAATTGATTATTAATTAGCTCTAGCTACTCTGTTATGCCGCTGTTTTGTGCCTTGTGCATTTTTTGCATAGTGATGTGCTGCTGGAATATTATGTTGTGCTGTTACTTGGTGTACAAAGTCTAATGTCAAGATTCAAGAAGAGAATATTAAGATCATGTACATGCTACTATTTCTTTAGTTCAGTTTCTATACAATGTTAATGCTCAGTTCTCATCTCGAGTCTTCATTTCTTTCTCTCTAATTCGTTAGTTTTACAGATTCTGTGCTCAGGTTTCTTGTTACTCGAGCATATAACTCAGAATCACTTTAGCTGGGTTTATGTTTGGCTTAATTGTGCTTAGATTGTGATTGTATGGAAGATTTCAACAGTAATATAATGTGTATTAAATTGTTAATATTATGATGAACTTTTATGTTGCCATTTTATATTTGGATATTTTTTTTTTGTTATTTGACTTTGTACTTTATCGTACGACTTTGGTTGATGACATTTTATGTAGTGCTTTAAATTTGGAAGATATTTTAAGGTTTATATTAGATTATAATTATGCTTTAGGGTATTTATATTTATTTTATTTGTTATTTTATTATAAAACGGTTTTTTCGATTGAACCACAGTTGAATTGGTTGGACCAGTAAACCTGTGAACCAGTACTTAGAACGGTCGATGACCGGTCCAATTTTCAAAACCTTGGTTTTTGTGTTCCACCTTGCTTATATTTACTTTTGTTTTATTTTTATTGCATAATCTAAATTTGTATCCTGATGAACTTAGTTTTGTGTCCTGATTTGTTGTTCTAAACCGGTATGATAATTATTAGATTGATAATGTTGACAATTTGATAATGTTGTGTGGTTACCTTCCTGTGATTTGTTTTTATTATTAGATTGTTTAATGAGGATAATGTCGTTGTCTGGTTAATGTTGCTTTGATGTTTTTGAATCTTTTATTATGTATGCATGAATCTTATTCCAATTTTAGGTGTGTTATCTATTTCTATTTATTTTTGGTGTTTACTGGTGAGACTTAGATGCAAAGTAGGTAGACTTGGAATTACTCATGCAATGTTTTTCGGCTTAATATGTTTGATTTGAGGTACTGATTTGAATGGAATTAAAGTGAAGTGCCAAATCTGTGTTGAAACTAAAATGTTTTACGCCGTTACCTACTGCTGAGACAGAGTCTAATATGTGCTGTTATTAAGCATAACTTTCTCATCTTTATTCCTACTATTTAGTATTTGCACAAATAAATTGCTCATCATTCAAAATTTGCTATCATGATCTGAATGCTCTTCTTTAACTTATGAAAACTTCTCTTTTTGGTGCTAGAGTTGGTGAAATTTGAACAGAAGGAATTGAATGATTATATCTAATTTAATTTTTATTTGATTAAATTGAATATTTATGCCTATTTTGTATGAAATGATTTTGCTAGGAAGTAATGGAGCGGTCAGAAATTATTAAACAATGTGTTTCTTTCTATGAAATGATGAGATTGAGGCATGATAAGTTGATGTTGTTCTTTGTTCTTTGTTCTTACTTTATTTTTTATGTTGTTCTCTCTGTCTCCCAGCTCAGTCTCTCTACCAAACGCTATCTCAGTCTCAGAGAAGAAAATGGCGATGTTGGGTTCGTTTCAACGCGCACGAGCCACCATGCTTTCTTCTTCATCCCTCAAGCTACGCCTCTGCCTCACTAACACTTGCAGGTCTCTAAGTACCTCCGCACTTCCAACCAACGACTTTCACAGATTCCCTCCCAACTCTGATCATAACCGCCATGGTGTTGAACCCACTTTCAGAGATTCCTCTCAACATTTCAATCCACAAACCCAAAATCACCATGGAAACCCTCATCCTATCAATAATTTCCCTCACCAGAACCAGAATCAGAACCCCTATCAACCTCACAATGCGACTCGTCAGTTTCCCGAGCAGGGTCAAAACCATACTCATAATCAGTGGAGTCAAAACTATCCTCAACAGAGACCAACACCACCACCCACATCCCAAAATCAGAACTTTCAGCCACCCCATTACCAAAATCAATGGAACAATCCGAACCAGGGTAACCCTAACCAATGGAACCCTAGGAATCAAGGCTATCCACAACCTCCCCAATTTCGAAACCCTAACCAGTTCAACCCACAAGGTTCTCTACCAGGGCAAGCTCACGTTCCCGTAGCTCCTCCTTCTCCTCCTCCTCCTCCTCCTCCTTCGCCAGCCCCTTCAATTGTTGATTTGAGACGTGTGTGCCAGGAGGGGAGGGTTAAGGAAGCAATTGAGTTGATGGAGAAAGGGGTGAAAGCCGATGCTTCTTGCTTTCATTTGCTCTTTGATTTCTGTGGCAAATCCAAGTCCCTTGAGGATGCCAAGAAGGCACACGATTACTTTCTGCAATCAACTTGCAGGAGTGATCTCAATTTGAACAACAAGGTCATTGAAATGTATGGGAACTGCAAGAGCATGACTGATGCACGAAGGGTGTTTGATCATATGCCCAACAGGAATATGGATTCTTGGCACTTGATGTTGCGCGGTTATGCCAATAGCACAATGGGGGATGATGCCTTGCAGCTGTTTGATCAAATGAATGAGTCCGGTTTGGAAATTTCGTCGGAGACTTTGCTGGCTGTGTTATCAGCTTGTGCTAGTGCTGAGGCTGTGGAAGATGCTTTCCTTCATTTTGAGTCCATGGAAAGCAAGTATGGGATTAAACCTGGTTCGGAGCACTATATGGGGCTTTTGGATGTTCTTGGACAATCTGGATATCTCGAGGAAGCCGAGGAGTTCATCAAGGAGTTGCCATTCGAGCCCACAGTGACTGTTTGGGAGACTCTGAAGAACTATGCTCGAATTCATGGGGATGTTGATCTTGAAGACTATGCAAAAGAGATAGTGTTGAGTCTTGACCCATCAAAGGTTGTTGCCAATAAGATCCCCACGCCACCGCCAAGGAAGTACACTGCAATTAACATGCTTGATGGCAAGAATAGAATTATTGAGTACAAGAACCCGACGCTTTACAAGGATGATGAGAAGCTGAAAGCTTTGAGTGGGATGAAGGATGCTGGATATGTTCCTGATACAAGATATGTTCTTCATGACATTGATCAGGAAGCAAAGGAGCAAGCATTGTTGTACCACAGTGAACGTTTAGCGATTGCTTATGGCCTCATTAGTACTCCACCAAGAACACCTCTTAGGATCATCAAGAATCTTCGAGTGTGCGGTGATTGTCACAATGCCATCAAGATCATGTCTAGGATTGTAGGAAGGGAATTGATTGTTAGAGATAACAAAAGGTTTCACCATTTCAAGGATGGAAAATGCTCTTGTGGGGATTACTGGTGAAGGAAAGCATATAGACTCCAAATTCTACTAATTCTACTACAATGATATGAATATATCGTTATGCTATTTGGTGGTCCCTTGTGTACAAAGAAAACAAATGGAGGCTTCAATAGTGATAGGGCTAGGATATTAAGTATGCACTACGCGGTATGCAGTGATTTAAACATGTATTTTTGCTTCCTGTTTTAATATTCATCAAATTCATGTTGCTCTCTCCAATTTTGCTGTGTTAATAATTTCCTATATGAGGCTTTTTTTTGGGCTTATCGGTGCACGTATATTGATTGAGCAAGTGTGAACCTTGAAGTTGAGCATTGATTGGTAGAAGTGTAACATATTACCCTGATGAGCGGTCTAGCTTTCAACCGTCAAGAAGTGAGAAGGTGAGGCTTGGCACATATGGAAGATTTGTTGTCTTCCATCAAGCTGCACCTGGGTTCAAAACTTGGCTGGGTATAAGTGGAATATAGGAACCCGTTGTATTGTGTGTGTGTGTGTGGGTGGGTGTGTGTGTGTGTAGGACTGTAGGTAACCCTAAAAGAAAAAAACAAAGGAGTCAAAGAATAACCAAGATCAGCAAGGAAAGTGACATCTAAGTCAAAAAAAGAAAAACCAGCTTAGCGTCCGCCCATGAGCAAGATTTAGTATAAGAGTATATACATAGACCATGATTTGGAATTTGTGGCAACACAAAATGATAATAAAGCATGCTATGTAGTGGAGTGACTCTTGTCTTCCATCATAGAAACTTAAAAATTTCAACACTAAAGAGGAAGCAAAACATGTCCCAGTTTTTCACATTGTCACAGCAAAGCTACACCTAAGAGATATCTCCAACTAGCATTAGTGCATGACCACCTAAACAGTTCTTTCAAAAATTTGAAAATTGATAACTTTGAAGACAACTAAGAACTAACTACTCAGTCACTTAGTTTCACATTATTTCTCTCTGAAATGACAGAGCATAGTTAACCATAATAAGAGTGCATATATCTTATTTCAGCCATCAAATCATCAAAAAAGTGTTGATAACATAAACTTCTTCCTCCTTTTCTTCTTTCTCGCAGCATTCCAGGTTCAGCATTTTCCAGAAGATAATCTTCAGGAAGTTTAAGTAAAAAAATTACAAGAATTAAAAGGAAAAAAATTCAGAACCTAAATGCAACACAACTAATAAATTTACTATCTTGATAACATAAACTGAATCAAACTGCTTCCAATCCTGCAAGGATGTGTCCCACTGGAGGCTCTTAGGAAAAAGGAGCTCTATGGGGTGTTCCCTTTCTACTTCTCTTTGGCCGACTCGCTGGATTAGCATTTTCCACCTGTGTTTCCCGAGGAGGAATCTCCTGTCCTTCCTGAGAAGGATTCTTCTGTCTTCCCCGAGGAGCATTTTGGATCTCGTCGGGAATGATAGCAGGAACCAAATCTTTTACCTGAAAATTCAGATTCAGAAGTCAGAAAACAGCAAGTTGCTACTAAGTTAACATCATAGATTCATAGGGAGCATGAAGAGGGGAGAAAATAAAATGATTGTGATTCTCAAATATCTGTCACCACTCATTACCTTGCAAGAAATGGAGCAGTAGTGATACGTTGTAATCTGACCACCCAATAGTATGAAAGAGCCTAGCAGCGGAAACGACACAAATGTCCAACACAAGAACAATATGGAAGCACTCACAATACAATATGGCAGCAACTATAACAAACAAATATAGCAAGTAAAGCAATAACAAGAACACACCAAGATTTTAACGTGGAAAACCCCCTCAATGTGAGAGGTAAAAACCACGGGTCGTCCAGACCAATGAAATAACTCTACTATAATCAAATGAGGTACAAGAGAGTCTCAAACAAAGCACAAAAATGTGCATATAACCAGCCAAAACATCAAAGCACCAAAGCTCACAAATAAGAGGCAAGAAGATAAAATATACCCAAAAAAACAGAGCTGCTGTCGAAGCCAATTTCTCCCTCTGAGACCTTCAATTAAAATCTTCACCGTCCAGAGTGAAGAACAAGATGTGAAGAATCTACAGTTCAAATTTCACGTCGATCCAACGGTGAAAGAATGAGAAACTGTCGTTCCAAAATTGCTGCTCTGTATAAAAATGGAAAACCTAATTTCTCTCTTGCGAAACCAATTTCTCTCACTGAAAATCTCCAATCAACATCTCCACCGACCAGAATTAAGAACAAGATGATAGGAATATGCAGTTTAAATTTTAAGCCGATCCAACGGTGAACAACTGAGAAACTGCCATTTAAAATTTACTACTTTGGGCAAAAACGGGAATTCTGTTTTTTCCTCTTCTCTCTCACTTGGTGGCTATTCTCTCTCTCTCAAAAAAACCTCAAAAAACTGAATTAGGGTTGTGACACTAGGGTGCAAGAATACACCCCCAAAATGTTGGGCTTGGGCCTCACAAAGGAGAGAAAAAAACCCAACAAATCTCCCCCTTCACGACTAGGTGGAGGCTCTCGCTATTCCGGCGATCAAACAACATGTTTCAAACTTTTCTCTTGACAATGCTTTTTTCATCATATCAGCACCATTGTCATCAGTGTGAACTTTCTCAAGTTCCAACAACTTGGAATCTAACACATCTCGTATCCAGTGATACCTAACATCAATATCTTTAGATCTTGGATGAAAAGTAGAATTCTTGGCAAGATGAATAGCACTTTGGCTATCACACAACAAGACATAACGGTCTTGCTTAAAACCAAGTACTGTAAGAAACTTCTTCATCCACAACAACTCTTTACATGCTTCAGTTGCTGCAATAAACTCTGCCTCTGTGGTAGAAAGTGCAACACACTTCTGTAACCTTGACTGCCATGAAATAGCTCCCCCTGCAAACTTGACCAAATAACCTGAAGTAGACTTTCGAGAATTAATATCTCCTATCATGTCTGCATCAGTAAAGCCAACTAGCAAAGGTTTCTCACCACCAAAACTCAAACTCAAGTTAGTTGTACCTTTGAGATATCTCATAATCCATTTAACAGCATTCCAATGTTCTTTACCTAGATTAGAGAGAAAACGACTCACTGTACCAACCGCATGAGCAATGTCTGGTCTAGTACACACCATAGCATACATCAAGCTTCCAACAGCTGAAGCATAAGGAATTTCATTCATTGCTTGTTTCTCCTCATCAGTGGTTGGACACTACTTGGTACTCAACTTAAAATGAGGAGCAAAAGAACTAGCAATACATTTGGCATCATTCATGCCAAACCTTTGAAGCACCTTCTTTATGTACTTCTCCTATGACAAATAAAGCTTCTTGGAATCTCTATAACGAGTAATAGTCATGCCCAAAATCTGTTTGGCATGACCCAAGTCCTTCATAGCAAAGAACATGCTCAACTGTTTCTTCAATTCATTAATCCTCAAAGCATTCTTGCCCACAATCAAAATATCATCCACATAAAGCAAAAGAATGATAAAATCATCATCAGAAAATTTTTGCACAAATACACAATGATCTGAAGTTGTCTTACGGCAACCATGCTCCCACATAACAGATTCAAACTTCTTGTACCACTGTCTTGGAGCTTGCTTCAACCCAGAAAGACTCTTCTTAAGCTTGCACATAAAATCTTCCTTTCCTTTAACAACAAAGCCCTCCGGTTGCTCCATGTAGATCTCCTTATCTAAATCACCATGAAGAAAAGCTGTCTTCACATCCATTTGCTCAATCTCCAAATCAATAGACGCTGCTAATCCAAGCACAGCACGAATGGATGACATCCTCACAACAGGAGAAAAGATCTCCTCATAATCAACACCTTTTCTCTGGCTAAAACCTCTAACAACCAATCTAGCCTTATACCTAGGCTTAGAATTGTGTTCTTCATTCTTGATTCTAAATACCCATTTA
>NC_029778.3:14903663-14905197 GCF_000817695.3 Arachis duranensis | reverse complement strand
GAAGGCTTCCTCTCTCTTGTAGACCTTCTGAGAGCATTTGCAGGAATTTCCAAAGTTGGTTCTTCATCTTGATCATCATCACCAACTTCATCAAGTATCGGATCAACTGTTCCATCTTCACCTGCACTTGTATCATGCTCATTATTTTGAGCTTCAACTCTACCATCTTCTACCATAGGCATAGAGGGAGTAATATCCAAGTCAGAAAAAATCATCACTAGGCTGAACTATTGGCTTCTCCGCATGATCAACATCCTTCAATGTTTGGTCTTCAACAAAGACAACATCTCTACTCCGAATCACCTTCTTGTTAACAGGATCATAAAACCTGTAACCAAACTCATCCATGTCATAGCCAATAAAAATACACTGCCTAGTCTTTACATCAAGTTTAGATCTCTCATCTTTGGGAATATGAACAAAAGCTTTACATCCAAAGACTCTTAAATGATCATAAGAAACATCATTACCTGACCATACCTTCTCTGGCACTTCAAATTGCAAGGGAACACATGGTGTCCGTTTCAATACATGAACAACAGTGCTCAAAGTTTCACCCCAAAAGGATTTTTCCAATCCAGATTATGACAACAAGCACCTAACTCTTTCAACCAGTGTTCTGTTCATCCTTTCAGCCAAGCCATCCAACTGAGGAGTCTTTGGAGGAGTCTTCTGATGTCTTATACCATGATCTTTACAATAAGCATCAAATGGACCTAAGTACTCACCACCATTGTCAGTACGAATGCATTTCAACTTCTTCCCAGTTTCTCTTTCAACAGAAGCTTGAAATTGCTTGAACACATTCAAAACTTGATCTTTGGTCTTTAAAGTGTAAACCCATAATTTCCTAGAATGATCATCAATAAAGGTTACAAAATAGATAGGCCCTCCAAGTGTTCTTGTCTTCATCGGCCCACATACATCAGAATGCACCAAGTCAAGTATCTCCAACTTCCTTGAAGGCGGATGGCTTTTGAAAGAAACCCTGTTTTGTTTTCCAGCAAAGCAATGGTTGCACTTTTGCAAAGTAACCTTACAATCAGATAAAAGATTCCTCTTGGATAACATATTCATACCCTTCTCACTCATATGACATAATCTCTTATGCCATAAATCAGTTTCATCAACAAACTCAGCAGCATTAACAACATCTTTTATAATCTTTGCTTGAGTTAAATAAAGAGTAGAGTGTCTTGTACCTCTAGCAACAACTATGGAACCCTTGGTGAGCTTCCAGCTATCATGAGAAAATGAGCTATCCAAGTCTTCATCATACAACTTACCAACAGAAAGTAAGTTCAACCGAATATCTGGAACATGTTTCACATGCTTCAAAGTCAAATTGGTACCGTTGGAGGTTTCTAAGCACACCTGTCCAACACCAGCACATTTTGCAACACCTTGATGAGCCATTTTCACGTCACCAAAATCACCAGGAGTATAGGACGTAAACAAATCCCTCCTAGATGTAACATGAATAGAAGCACCACTATCAATCACCCAACTAGTGCTATTATCAACAAGGTTAACA
>NC_029778.3:14896938-14903653 GCF_000817695.3 Arachis duranensis | reverse complement strand
TCTTTACTTGCCTTGACTTTCTCCTTCTTTAGCTGCCAACAAAATCTCTTCACATGTCCCTTTTGACCACAATGATGACACTCAATATTCTTATACTTTCCTCGAGACTTGCTTCTGTTTTGATCTCTACCTTTAGGACCTCGACTTTTGCTTCTCTCCCTAGACTCAGAAACAAAAACATCTGAATGTGTAGTCGATGTATCTTGTGACTTTCTTCTCATCTCTTCATTCAAAACACTGCTCTTGGCAAGATCCATAGAGATTACACCATCAGGAGCAGAACTGGACAATGACATTCTGAGAATTTTTCACGAGTCTGGTAAGGAGCCAAGAAGTAACAATCCTTGAACCTCTTCATCAAACTTGATGCCCATGGAAGATAACTGATTCATAATTCCTTGGAAATTATTCAAGTGATCTGTCATTGATGTCTCATCTGTATACTTCAAAGCCAATAACTGCTTGATCAAAAACATCTTGTTATTTCCAGTTTTCCGAGCATACAACTGTTCAAGTTTAATCCAAAGGGTCCAAGCATGTGTCTCTCCAATAATATGGTTCAACACATTATCGTCAACCCACTGCCTAATATATCCACAGACTTGTCTATGCAACAAAGTCCAATCATCATCAGACTTATCATTAGGCTTCTCTGTACCAAAAACTGGTTGATGAAAATTTTTGAAATAAAGCAAATCTTTCATCTTTGACTTCCACAAATCATAATTAGGACCATTAAGAGTGATCATCCTACTAGTATTAGTATTAGCTTCCATTGTTCACAGAATCACAAGTCCAGAAAAATACCAACAAGCTCTGATACCAGTATGAAAGAGCCTAGCAGCGGAAACGACACAAATGTCCAACACGAGAACAATATGGAAGCACTCACAACACAATATGACAACAACTATAACAAACAAATATAGTAAGTAAAGCAATAACAAGAACACACCAAGATTTTAACGTGGAAAACCCCCTCAATGTGAGAGGTAAAAATCACGGGTCGTTCAGACCAATGAAATAGTTCCACTATAATCAAATGAGGTACAAGAGAGTCTCAAACAAAGCACAAAAACGTGCATATAATCAGTCAAAATATCAAAGCACCAAAGCTCACAAATAAGAGGCAAGAAGATAAAATATACCCAAAAAAAAGAGCTGCTGTCGAAGCCAATTTCTCCCTCTGCAGACCTTCAATTAAAATCTTTACCGTCCAAAATGAAGAACAAGATGTGAAGAATCTACAGTTCAAATTTCACGTCGATCCAACGGTGAAAAAATGAGAAACTGCCGTTCCAAAATTGCTGCTTCGTATAAAAACGGGAAACCTAATTTCTCTCTTGCGAAGCCAATTTCTCTCACTGCAAATCTCCAATCAACATCTCCACCGACCAGAATGAAGAACAAGATGATAAGAACATGCAGTTTAAATTTCAAGCCGATCCAACGGTGAACAACTGAGGAACTGCCATTTGAAATTTACTGCTTTGGGCAAAAATGGAAATTCTGTTTTTCACTCTTCTCTCTCACTTGGTGGCTATTCTCTCTCTCTCAAAAAAACCTCAAAAAACTGAATTAAGATTGTGACACTAGGGTGCAAGAATACATCCCTAAAATATTGGATTTGGGCCTCACAAAGGAGAGAAAAAAACCCAACACCAACTTTCTAGGGTTGATGTTGCATGATTCTAAACCCGAGTGTTTCATAGGATTCAGAATAAGAAAATTTTTGTAATTGCATACGTAGGGCTGCAACCGAAGACGGATGAAATCCACAAACAAGGTAAGGTATTTGGTTGAGAAGATTAATGCATTCTACATTGTCTAATCAACAGTAAGGAATGCAAGATGGTCTATGAGTTTTTCCATTTGCAGATAAATATATACCTGAGAACATCACAACTATCTCGTTTTCGATTAACTGATATGCCATGGGGGAAGAGAAAAGGACAGTGACAAACAATGAGGTTGGGAATGATTAACATCAGAGAGTATAAGCTTAGAACGTCATGCATATAATCAGCACAATATTCCAACATTATTCAATGAAATATTTTGTTCATAACTAATAGTAGATAGTCACTTGAGCTAAAGACAGAGTTACTCAGGTTATTCAACAAAACTATAATGCATACAAACCACTTCTCCACGTGAAAGTAAAAGATAGAATATCATTTTGTACCAATATTTCAGAGCAGTCAAAGTACTTCTTCATATCAGCAACACAGACAGAATCTTGTGGTCATGGTGAGGACCTGATGATGACAGACAATGTTTGCAAGCTGACTGAAGACACTTTATACAGTATATATTCAACTCATTTCCTTGCTTCGAATGCGCGGTACACATAGCAAAAAAGATTCTTTTAGGAAAGCATCAAGCCAACTAGGCTTCTTGATTTCACACTTAGTAAATTAAGTTTATACTAGAAGTTACAGCTAATTGGATGAACCTAACTGATAGATAACAAAGAAAAGGGAGAAAGGGGTTAAAGGGCTACCATAGGATGCGACTATTCCCAATCATGCAAGCTTTCTGAAGAAATATAAATGAATCAGAGATGAATAAACCGATGAAAGAAAGGTGTTTTTGTTGAATTTTCTCTTTCTTGTTTGATAACTGCCTAGGAAAGGTGTTTGATCAGCAATGAAAGTAGTCTGTCTCTCATGATTCAATGAACATTGTCACGCTAAAATCTATTTCATCATATTACAGCCACAATTACGGCACCGGATTCGATGGTCCAACATTTGGACCATTAAATGGTCATATAACAAAACATGTTTTTTAGGTTTTTTAATAACTATAAATAGTTTTTATTTAATTTTAATTATAAATTAATTCTTTATATATTATTTAATTATAAAATTTATTTTTTATTTTATAAATTATTATTTTATCATTCATCTATCAAGTTTATTGAGAATAAAAACTAAAATAATAACAAATTAAAAATTTCATTAATTGCAATAAATATTTTACAATTTTAATGATCATAATTTTATCATTAATCCAGTTACATAAATATTGGGTTGAAAAAATCGTGTTTGTTAAAAATTCTATCGATTGGATGCACAAATCAATCGATTGAAATTCATACTTCCCAAACTTTAATCGATTAGAATTGAAATCATCAAAGCAATTTGGGTTTAGTTAATTCAATCGATTGGTTCTATTATTTCCTGAGTAAATTTATCTCCAAAATCTTGTTCGGATACTAGCTCTTCTTGTTGGTTAATGTCATCGTCCTCGGAGTATTGTTCATCTATCTCAATGTTCATAAATATATCTGACATCTTCAAAATTTACCAATGAAAAAGTCATTTTTTTTAGAATTTGAAGTGGTTAGGCAAATTCTATAAAAATTATAGTACGGTAAAAAATTCATATTTGGAGAATTAAAGTTGAAAAATGGGGTTTTCAAAAATAATAATTTATTGAAGGTAACAGAACCAATCGATTGAATTAACTAAACCCACATTACTTTGATGATTTTAATCGATTGGTAACATAGATCAATCGATTGAATAAGAAAAACTCTACATGCTTTGCAAAATCAATCGATTGTCAATTCCAATCTATTAAGTCTGGGAATACGATTTTTCTATTCCAACACGTATGTAATTAGATCAATGATAAAATTACGATCGATTAATATTGCAAAATATTTATTACGATTAATGGAAGATCTCATTTATTATTATTTTAGTTTTTTATTTAAGTTTTAGTTTTTGATTCTCAATAAACATAATAAATGAATGATAAAAAAATAATTTATAAAATAAAAAATATATTTTATAATTAAATAATATATAAATGACCAATTTATAATTAAAATTAAATAAAGACTGTTTAATAATTATTAAAAAATTTAAAACCATGTTTTGTTATAAAATCATTTAATGATCTAAACGTTTTGGGACTATCGAATCTTTTGCCCACAATTACTACTCTTAGAAAATACTATTGGATGCAAGTGAAAGAATTGTGTATTCATATTGGCATATGTTCAGGAGTACAGGAGTACATAATAAATTACATTAGATGTAATACATACAAGGCTACATTTCAATGATTTGTGAAAAATATACTAAGCTAGAGTATAAGGATAAGGAGGGAATAACACAATTTCATGTAGCCATTTATGACAATTGCCCCCAACAAAAAAAAGGGACTTAGAAATTCAATTAGAAATTCTCAGCAAATTTCTACTTTAAGATAGGAAGCAGAAAACTGCATACTTTATTGAAAGAGGTAGATATGATTTTGATAGTCGCAAATGGTTATAGTCGAATTTTTTAAATTTTAAATTTGAAAAAACCTTAAAAAAATTTGTTGCAAAACTGAATTTTTTGTTTATACTTTACGTTCATAAAATAGAACTGAATTTTGCAACATATATTAATTATTAGTTCAAATTACAAGAATGCACGTGTTTTAGAAGCAATTTATGAAGCAAATCATGTTTCAAGAACTTACCCTTGAAAGAAGGAGAGTGCATGTTGATGAGAATCACCATCATTACATGAAAAAAAACCAATGGTGTACCAGTGTGTCACTAAAAACCATTGAAGAACAATAAAGAAAGGGAAAATTAGGTAAATTTAAAAGCAGAGAAAGATATCCAAGGAGAAGGAAAATTTGGTAAATTTGAAAGATACCCAAAGAGAAAGAAAATTGGCTGCATGTTTGTTTATTATTTGTAGTGTTAGAATCTTGAAAAGGAAGAGAACAAGAAGGTAGTTGGATGTTGGAAAGCGAGCAGAAAGAATAACAGAACCAAGGAAAAGAGAATCAAATAGCCTTTTTTTTCTTTGTTTTGTTTTGTGAAATAGGAGTCCAAACTCCAAAATAAAGTGTTATTTGACGCGATCACTGTTTATTTAATGAAACTAATTTTACATGTATTTTTTTATTTTAATTCAAATTAATAAGCATGTTTGATACGTAATTAGGTGTGGTAAAGCGGGTCGTCCCGCCAAAGCCCGCCCCATAAACGGGTGGATAGTTCCGTTCTGCCAACTAAATGGGTTCAAAATGCTAGTCTGTTTTGCTGGACTCTTTTTTTAAAAAATAAAATTTATTAAAATTAACTAAAAAATAATAATTAAAAAATAAATAGAAATAAAAAATAGTCAAATTATAATATACTTTTTTTACTATTTTTTTTATTTTTAATTTCAATAAAATTGTTCAAAATGATATTTGTTAATAGAATCATTTTTATTTTAAAAAACAAGTCACATAATTTGAGCATATATACGAAATTGTAAAATAAAATAAATAAAGTTAATAACTAATAGAAGAATAAAAACAAAAAATAAAAAAAAGGTGTTTAAAATTTCTATAATTATTAATTTTATAATAGTAATCAATTTTTTATTTAATAAAAAAAATAAAAATCTTCGGCCCAGCGGACCGGCCCGCCCCGTCCCGCCAAAACCCGCTAATTTAGCGGTACGGGTTTGGCGGATTATTTTAATTTGGCGAGCTCCAAATTCTAGACCAACCCGTCTTTTTTAGCGGGTTTAGCAGATCGGCCCGACGGGCTCGACGTGTTTTGCCACCCCTATATATAACAATGTTTTTTTAAATATTAAATTTTATCTCATTAGGTGGAATCAATTATATGAATTAAATGATGTCATTACATTTTCTAATGTATTATGTTTATTGTGAAACTATTTACACGTCTCTTTCGACCATATCATATATGATCATTAGAAGTAGGTGAATGCTATGGTGCCTATGAGATTGTGTCTAATTTACTAAAAAAGATAAATAGATAATATTTAATAAATTTTAAATATTTTATTTTTTATCTTTAAAAACAAGTTAAACAATCTAGGCACAATAGTAAAAGGCACCATAGAACTCCCATTAGAAGTATTCTTCTACCATTCTCTATCTATCTTTTATTTCATTCACCGTTCTAATTAAATGCTTTATCGATTTTTTTCACATGTCCAAATTTCTTGAGCCAAAATTCTATTATTTTTTCTACAATAGACATTACATTAATTTTTCTTATATTTTTCTTATATGTACGGTCATTTATTGATCTTAACATCTTTATCTTTGTCATACTTAATTTTTGTTCATGCTCATTTTACTGTCTATTTCTTCCAGATAACATAATCGATTTAATAGCAATACGATATAGTTTTTCTTTTAAATTTTAAGAAGACTTTTTGTTACATACAAAGTTAGATACACTCCACCATTTTAACAAGTCTGTTTGTATCTTATGATATTTTACATCCTTCTCAATGTTTTTATTATTGTATATAATACATTCAAGATACTTAAAACGTTTTACATATAATAAAATAATTTTTCCAAGTTTTTGTTTTGCATTACTGTTTTCCACTCGCCTATCAAACTTATATTCCGTATTTGTACTCCTCTAGAGTTCATTTCCATAACTAACTCTAATTTCTGATTTAAATCTTCCCTTCTTTATTTTATAAGGACAATGTCATATGTAAAAAACATACGCTATAAAACTGATTTTTGGATATGTCCAGTAAATACCTTTAAAATCAATTTGAGAAATATGAGATTATAAATGATCCTTAGTACAACTTTACACCAATAGAAAATTCAGCCATTGTACTACTTTAAGTCTTTATACTAATTGTAAGTTATAATAATTCTGTTGTACATATTTTTAATTACGCAAATATATACATTTTTTTTACACTCTTTTTTC
>NC_029778.3:14896590-14896827 GCF_000817695.3 Arachis duranensis | reverse complement strand
CTAATAAAAAGTATATGAATCTAAAATTAAAGAATTATGTACATCAAAAATTTTAAATTGGGAGGTCATTGGCTCCCTTACAATGTATGAGGCTCTCCCTTGCTATTGTTCATATCACTAAGAGACCCTATATTATTTTATTATACATAGTTAAATATTTTAACATGTGACACTACCGATTTATGTCAACATACTATATTAGCACATTATTAATAAAAATATTTAAAATTTAAATGA
>NC_029778.3:14887228-14896511 GCF_000817695.3 Arachis duranensis | reverse complement strand
AAACAAAAAAAAAAAAAAGAAATGAGCACAAATAACTGAATACGGAGAATAATAAGTAACTTTTGAAATGAGACTCAAAACTCACAATGAAAATAGATAGGAAAATAGTCCTAACTCCAAACTAATCATTTTTGTGCTAGCTTTGGTAGCCACTCCTTTTTCCTAAATTATTCTTAAGATTCTGATTTAAATAAATTTTTAGTCTCAATAAGGTATATAAGGTATGTATGTGGTTTATATTTTTGTTATTTTCTAATTTTGGTCTTGATAAATTGTTGTTATATTTTATTTTTAAAAAATATATGAAACCAAAAGGTTATCAACAAAAAATTAAACAAAACCATATTAATTTATATTAATAATTAATTAATTTTAAATTTTTTAAATTCAAAATTTAAAAAATTTAAAATTGATTAGGTAAACCTAATTAAAACTTATAAAAACATTCTTCTTCTCTCTCGTATTAACCTATCCACCTCCCCCTCTCTCTCACCGTCAGGCCCTCTTCGTCTCCTAATCGCGACTCATTCTTCTTTTATCACCGACATCTGGTTCGTCGGATTTGCCACCGTGGACAAGAACCACTTCCCTTTCGTAAACCAAATATGTTACCGAAACTGCCGTTGCCGTTGGAGTTGAACTTGAGCCACCGAGCCGCTTCCCTTGCTGTTGAGAGGACTGAAGCATTTGCTGCCCATGCTGCCCCATCATCCCACCGGATTGCATCGCATGAGCCACAGGTATGGGCGCCATGTTGGGTGTAGAAGCAGCCAGAGCAGGGCCCCAAGGCAAAGGGGGAGGTTTCTCATACTGGGTGACATTAGTTTCAGGGTTCCAGTAGTACAAAAAGACTAGTGCTTCCATCAATTAGCCCCTTTCATGGCATAGGGAGGGTGGGATCATCGGGTGCATACCGCGGACCAGCGGCAGCTTGAGTTGCCTCTGCTGCAGCCATGTCTTATATGTATCTCTACAGCATCATCACGATGTATGTATTTTGGGATATTAGGTGCCGTTTTGATGATTAAAAAGACGGCAAATTACATACTTGATATTAGCTAAAAAGAGTTTTTGAACAATTATAGAAATATAAAAAAAACCTTCATTTAATATTAAAAAAAAACATTCTAATACTTAGTAAAAATAATTAAATATCTATAAAATTTTAAAAAAATTATGAAATTCTTAAAAAAATAGAGATATTCACATTTATAATACAAAAGAATTCGAAAAATATATAAAAGAAGATACATTTAGTATAAAAAAAAATATTCTGATATTTAATAGAAGAAACATCCATATTCTGATATTTAGTAGAAGAAACATTCATATATATTAACTCGTAGAGATTTTGGATTCACCTGATCTAATACATTTTTAGTTCTTTAGCATTGTTCTTTTTTTTTTCATAATATACGTGGTACAGATCAAAACTAAAAAAACGTGTATCTTTTTTATTTGGTACAAAATGTGTAAAAATTTGTTTAAATTTATCATTTTTAACTATATAATTTTCAATCAAAACAAATATTAAGAAGCAAAGAGTTGTAAACTTCTTTCATGTTACTGTTCAAATTTAGACTTGACGAACTTCTTAACTGTTGGTTCAATGGGGCCTTCTATGGCGGTTTCAAATATGGGATCTTGATTTGAGTGTAGCTATGTATATATGGATTCAGGTGTCCAAGCAGAGAAAAATAATGAATAAGAGATAAAAGGTATAATTTTGTTCTGAACTTTTTTAATTTTGATATTATTTCTTAGAATTTTGTGATCGATCACTTTTGTCACCATCAAATTATATTTTGTTTAGAAAAAAATATTTTTCATTCACCAAATATTTTTAACATCTATATAAAAATATAGTTATTACTAATTAATTGTATTTAAAATATTTTTTAATTAATAAAATAAAGAGAATGTATATTTGATTGTTAAAAAAAAATATTATTATTCAAACAATTTTTATTAGAGAGGGTGTAATTGTAGTGGGGTTGGTTTGTTTATACACGTTACATTATATACAGAAGAATGCTAGCGGATAGATTTTATAATTTGTATCCACTAATTAGCCATTATTAATATTTTTAATGGTATGAAATTATATTTAATGGTGTAAATTTTTTTTTAATTTATTAAGTGTTAATCAAATTTTAATAAAAATAGTAACTCTCTAGACTTTCCCTTGTTGCTGTTTTAAAATTGAATCAGTAATAAACTGGCATTAACTATTGAGTATTGAATGTTAAAAATACTTCCAAGATTATTAGACCAAGTTATTTTTATTTATGAAAAATGCTGAAACATAGCTGAGCATAGCATCACAATCACAATTATTGTACTACACGGTAACATACTACTCTCCTAAAACAGCACTACATCTCTCCATAGGAGGATGGCTTAGTTTATCAGCTTGATTATGAACAAAAGAGAAAGAAGAGTCATATTGGTGGTGCTAAGCCAATGCAATTAAGCTTTTGGAGCAGTGCATTGAGGAGATTTTCCCTGAATCATCGGCTTGGCGTTACGGCACACGGCGGTCGCCGGAGAACCGTTGAAAGTGAGGTCGACATCACTTAGCACCACTCCCTCGCAAGGTACACCGCTGCTGCATATGAGACTCACTCCTTCCTGTGTTCCTGAAGTTCCCCTAATGTTCTTGAAGGTAACATTGCTTATCTTTATTTTCGATGGACTCTATACAAAGCACAAAATTGTATAAGAATATATATAATCTGTTAGAATTGATTAAAAGATGATTATTATTATTAATACCTGTTTAGAGCACTGATTCCAAGGACAATACTCCTGATCAATGATAATAGGATTCTTGACATTAATCATGGTAATATCTTGATAAGTAAGACCAGTAATAGGAGAAGTGCCAGGGGCACTAGGCCAAGTCTTGATCCTGAGGCCATTATCAGTGTTTGTGAAAGTGACCTGCTTCACCATAAGATCTTGCACGGGAAGCTCAGTGGTGAACTTGCCAAGGCTTCCAACGCTGATGCCATGGCCGGGTCCACATTTCACATTGGAGATGGTGGTCTGGACACTTCCGTCGCCGATCGAGATGCAGTCGTCGCCGGTGGCGATGTTAGTGTTGAGGATCTTGACGTCGGTTGATCTTCCCATGTGGATTCCGTCGGTGTTGATGCTGTTTCCAGGGTTGCTGATCTTGAAGCCATCAAATGTGAAGTTCTGGCACCCCAAAACGTTTACGTTGAAGTTTTTGCTGTCTTTTGAAGTTATTGATCCTACAACTGAATGCTTCACGAAATTGAAACCGAAATTCTGTTCCAACAAACACACCTCGTTAATAATTAGGAATCAGATATATATTTTTTGGTGGAAATTTACACCAGTTGCCTTTACGTACTACTTCAGAATCGTCATCTAATTTACATATTTGAGTATCAATTTAACATGAAAACAATCATTACAAAGTGTATTTTTCACAAACTCAAGTACAGTAGATTTCACGTAATTGTAAATTGTTAGATAAAAATTTAGTCAAATTAGTCAAATTATCAACTTCACGGGAAGCTACTAAGTTTCTCCCATGTTCACCATATATTTTTTGTTTAAAATGTAAAAATAATTTACAACACACAACTTCAGAAAAATATGCCAAAATACACTGTATATAGTTTACAATCATGTTAACTGTTAAGTGTTGTAAAAAAATTGGTTAAAGTAATTCGTATAAAATATTAATACAAAATTTATATCGAAAATAATTTACACATATATTCATATAAATATACGTAACTAATTTGATGTTTAATTTTTAGTGTATATATATATATATAGTATTTTTGTATTTTATTATAAAAAAATTCTCAATGGATACCAAAAAAAAAGATAAAAAATTTTATTGTATATTGTTGCATGAGAGAACAATATTACTTATTTATACTAATTATTAAACTGATTTTAAATTTTAAAATAAATTAAAATAAACTAAAATCTCTAAATGACTTATTAGAAAAAGATAAACATAACTAATTGAAAAAAAATAAGCATAACATATTTTTGTTTCTTGAAGAAAATAAAAATAATAAATAAAAATAAAATAAAAATTTAATAATCTTTAAGAATTAATCACTTCAAATAATTTTAGAGAAAATAAATCAAACAAATTAAAGAGGCAAATTAGAAATACCAATTTTTTTAAGAAAAAAGAATAATTATTTATTACCATTGAAAGCCTAGCGCAATTAGGGTTCTTTCCACAATCATTTAGTTTCCAAGCGGTTGCACCTTGACCATCAAAAACACCGGAGCCAGATATTGTGAGGAAGTCAACATATTCAAACTTAACCCATTGCCATTCATTGTTAAGGTCTTTGGGGTTTGGTGGAGCTATAATTGTGCCATCAACATACAACTCAATTGGTGCCTTACAAGGCCCTTTCACTGCCACTGCTTTCATTCTGTATTGCCCTGATGGAATCATAATCTTGCTTGCTGTTGCTGATTGACATGCTTCATTCCAAGCATTTGCAAGAGCCTTTAAAAAAATAATTATTTAAAAAAATTGAAAATAAGTAAAAATGAGTAACAATGAGAAATTAATTAGTTAGAGAAAGTTTGGTTTATCTTTAACAATGAGAAATTAATTAGTTAGAGAAAGTTTGGTTTATCTTTTTGGAAAATTACTTGTAGATGAACACTTTTAAAAAGAATTGAATTGTATTTTGTTCGAGTGTGTTAAAAGTAAGTTAAAAAACTAATTTTTATTTGGATATGATAGAATATTTTTTAGTCATATGATAACTACAAAAGAAAATCTGTAATTAACTTAATAGAAAAATAATTATGAATATATATTTTTTAAACAAGAAAGCTCAACACCAAACGTAGAACAAGAACAACAATCAAACAAAAAAATTAAAAAAGAACAACAAGAAAAATAAAAGAAAAAATCGCAAAACAGTTCATCAACTATTTTTGCACTTCTCCTTTCTATGATGTACTCCTGATTTTATACTCTTAATTCTTAATTTTGTATTCGTGTAAATATCTCCGATCATTCCAAACATACTAAAATTCCGTCAATCCGATTGTAAGATCGCCCAGTCAAATATTTTTGACAATTTAAAATGAAACTATATATATATATATATATATATATATGTGTGTGTGTGTGTTTCTTGACAAATTAAATGATGTCTACGGAAGATCTTACCTGAGTTATATCTGAATTAGGTACCCCACCAAATTTTGAAATAGGAATATCAGCAGATTGAACAATACCACTAGATGTAGCCAGTAATATGAATAAAACAAGTGTTGTGATGCTAGACTTCATCATTTTTTTAAATTTTTTTTGTTTTTTTGTTTTTTGTTTTTTTCTTTATTTTGGAGACTTTAGTCTTTATTTGAAATATACTAATAACTATGAATCTTACTCTGTTGTGTGAAAAGCTTATATAATGATTTTGTGAAGCTTCAAAGCCGTTGATCATGTTAACAGACTTTTTTCAAATTAATTTTGTCCACAAATATTGGTTGGTTTGTTGTTAAGTACGAAAATTTATTTTTAGCAATTATTTTATTAAACGTCATATTTACTAAATATATATTTCTATTGTTTTAGAGGATAATTTAGTTGATAGTGAGTGAATCTTATCACTTTAGTTCCAATTAATTTAGATCTACGCATTTTAGTTTTCTTATCAAATTCAATTTAATTAGAGTTTGATTGATTTGGATGAATTAATTGGATTACTCATTTAATTTAATTTAAAAAAATATTTTCTATTATAGTTTATTAAACAAATTTAATCAAAAAAATTATACTAATTTATGTATAATGTGAGACAATACAATATAATTTAGTTTTAAGTTCATGTATTCTAAAACGATTTATTTTAGTAGAAAATTAATGGGTTTCGTTAGGAAATTAACTAGAGCCAACTAGTTTTAAAATAAAAGATATGCTATAAGAAAGAGAAAAAAAATCCACTACTCCTAGTTTTTTGAATTTTAAAATTGAAAATTTTGAGTTGCTCGTGATGTAGTTGGTTCTCTAGATTTTTTAAAATTAATTAAATTTTGTTATCTTATATAAAATTTAAAATGAACGGAAACTAAATATTAGAATAATAAATCTAACATTTAATCTCAAGTTATTTTTAAAATAATTTTTTATAAAATCCAAAATAAAATTCAACTCAAACCATTATTAAAGATACTCATTAAATTATGTAAACAGTGGTAAAAAATAATAATTAAAGGGAGTCATTATTAGTTTGGGTTATGTACGCAATTTTGACTTTTTCTTTTTTGATAAAAAAATCCAACACAATAAAATAGAAATCTTTAATTATTTTTTATATTATCATCAACAACTTAAGTACTCTACTTTTTATAGCACATAAATAATTTCAATAATTTCTAATATTTGTGTTTTATTCTAAAAAAGAATTTCATTTTTTTTCAATAAAATATTTTATATAAAAAAAAACTCAAATAATATATTAGATTTTAACACGTATATAAGAGTGAATAAAACTCAAACACAAATGAGTTTACTTGTTAAAAAGTAAAATAAGTTAAGTTAATTTAATAATATAATTTAATTGGTCTTTTAATTTAATAATATTATTTAATTATTTTTAGTTGAGTCGATCT
Organism: Arachis duranensis; assembly: GCF_000817695.3. Taxonomy (NCBI): domain Eukaryota; kingdom Viridiplantae; phylum Streptophyta; class Magnoliopsida; order Fabales; family Fabaceae; genus Arachis; species Arachis duranensis. The sequence goes on along the minus strand of NC_029778.3, from coordinate 14,889,872 downwards.
CCTCCTTTTTAGGTAATTAAGTACATTGTTAATTAGATTTAATTTAGATCTTATCATTTAAAATCTTTTTAACTTCTTCCACAAAAATAAAAAAATTTACTTTTTTTCTTTCTCTTTAGATCTTTCCTATCTCAACTTTTTTTGTCAATATTTCTTTTAATTTTTGTCTTTTTACAGTAAAGTTTATGAAGTCTTGTATGCGGAAGTCTTATTAGTTAAGATGCATGGACAAATATAAATACAGAATACGATACGACACTAGATACAGCCAATTTAAAATTTTTATAAAACACAAGAATACGGTATATATAAAATATAAAATATTTTTTAGATAAATTTTAATAATATTTTAATATTTGAGTCATATTAAAATATAAATTATTTTTTTTAATTATACAAAGTATTTAAAATATTTTTTATTTTAATAATTAATAATATGTACTGTTTATAAACTTATTTTAAGAGTACATGTTAATAATAAAGTTGAACATGTTTATACGTGATAGTATTTAAGTGTGTCCAAACGTATACAGTGACATTTTTTTTATTAAAATACAGTCAGTTGGACATAGAAGACATGCTAGGGAGGATGGAAGGAATGGTTTGGCGTTGGTTAGATGGGAAGTGGTTCAAGCGCCAAAAAGGCTAGGTGGGCTAGGTGTTGGAGATGCCATGATACGTAACACAGCACTATTGTTTAAATGGTGGTGGAGGTTCTCAAAGGAGGATTGTCCGCTGTGGAAGAAGGTGGTGTGTTCGTGTAATAATCTCAATCCTAACATGATGCTATCCACTCAGACATTGCCCACTAAAGGAGGTCCTTGGAAGGATATCTGTCAGCTACAGATTAAAGAACAACATGTTAGAGAGAAGATGATAAATGGGTTGTCCATGGAGGTTGGAGATGGGAGAAGAACGCGTTTCTGGGAGGATGTCTGGCTATACTGTGGTCCCCTAAAGGATAGGTTTCCAAGGCTCTTCTCGATTTCAATGCAAAAAGGATGTGTCATTGGGGTCTGCGGGTTCTGGGACGGGTTAGATTGGGTTTGGAACTTCCAATGGAGGCGTGAACCATTCCAGTGGGAATTGGAACTTTTGAATCAGTTACATGAAACTCTGAGAGTGGTTAACTTAGCGCCAAACAGGGAGGATAGGATTGTGTGGAAGTTTGATAAACAAGGTGTGTTTTCTACTAACTCATTTGTGCAGGTATTGCAGGAGGATACGCTACTGGAGGACATAACAAGTTATAGTTTTACCAGTTCTATTTGGAAAGGATTAGTTCCACCAAGAGTGGAGTTGTTTACATGGTTTGTCTTGATAGGCAGAGTAAATACAAAAGACAGATTGTGCCAGTTTGGGATAGTTGGTCATGACAACAACATGTGTATCCTATGTAGTAAGGAGGCTGAAAATGTGTATCATTTGTTTCTTGGGTGTGATTTTACTTGGCAGGTATGGTGTGCATGGCTGAATCACTTTGATAGGAAGTGGTCATTTCCTGGTACTGTAAAGGAACATTTTCACAGTTGGACAGGTGTAACGACGAGTAAGGAAGAGCGAAAGAAATGGCTAATTTGCTTCTTTGCCATTGTGTGGAACGTCTGGATGGAGAGGAACAGGAGGATTTTTCAGAATGCAGGAAAAAGTGTAGAAGACACCATCAATGCATCTTTTCAGAGTTTTCAGGAGTGGAGGCATCAGAATCTCTTATGTTGTTGATGGCAATGCCGAAGATGACAGGGGGATATGATTTTGTTTGCTACCTAGTTGTCTTTATTTTATATCTGTGTTCTTGTTGCGCTCCACTCTTGTGTTGAGCTCCTTTGTTTCAAAAAAAAAAAAATAATTATCAAGTGCAGTTATATATCTAGCCTACCACTTTTATTGCTAACGATGAACTGAATTAAATCCTTCGCTGCTAATGCTAAATCTGCATCTTGACGATTGTCATCAACAATGCCTTTCCATCCTTTTGGATAAGTAAACATGACCAAGAGACGCATTACAAGTGATGTCACAATATTTAAATTCTGAGCACCTGAAATGCATTCACTGAACTCTGAAAGAATGGAGAAACCGAGAGAAGTTAGCCTCCGTGCCTGGTAAATCCATATTCTTCTCTCTTCAGGTGTACCAATTGCCAGAAAGCAAAAGTTCTGCTTTGAATCTAGAACCACATATACATACATTAATAATATATTTCATAGGTGTGTTAAACAAGAAAGATAAAAATGGGTCGTTAGACCTCTCAGCTGAGAAAAAATAATAAAGCAACCAAAACATCTTGAATCATATTTGGCATGCCATCACATTGAAATGCTTGACACGCTGATCGGACATAACAAATCAAGGAAGTATGTTTATTAGTTATTGCTTTCTCTTTCTTTGGACCAGCACAAGTATGTTTTTTATTGGCATTGTAATTTTAGACTCAATTTTCAGAGCATCAGTTATATTTATTTATAATAATTTTATATTTTCAGTCAAAACTTAATTAAAAAATTCATAACATTTTTAGTAGAATGTATTAATTGTTGGAATAATTGATTTTCAATAACCCAGATCATCCATATTGAATCACCAAAAATATAACATAATGCGGAAGCGTACCTGAATTCATAAACATGAATCATACGATCGG
>NC_029778.3:14882661-14886045 GCF_000817695.3 Arachis duranensis | reverse complement strand
GGGTGTGTCCATTGGTCTACATCTTTCCATGCCATGTCTACTTAAAATCTTTTCAATATAGTTCTTTTGTGATCATCCAAGAATACCTTGAGAGCGATCTCTTAGTATCTCGATTCCTAATACAAAAGAGACATCACCAAAATCTTTCATTTCGAATTTGTTCGATAGAAATTTCTTAGTTTCATGTAACAAGCCTATATCGTTACTGGCAAGTAGAACGTCATCAACATGTAAGACCAAAAAGATATATTTACTCCCACTGAACTTGCGGTATACACATTTATCTATAATATTTACCTCAAAACCATATGAGGTAATAACTTGATGAAACTCGTGATACCATTAACGGGAAGCTTGTTTGAGATCATAGATGGATTTTCTCTTTTCTCTATTGGATCTCCTTAATGACACTTCTTGAGGTTGTTGAGCTTGCTGTATGGATTGGGATTGAGGAGGATTCTCATTATTTTACTATGCTGTAGCAGTATCTTGAGCAACAACGATATTCTCATTGTTCTCTTGTACTGTAACTGGATCTACAGTAGGATTCTCATTGTGCTCTTGTACTATAACTGTATCTTGAACAATAATAGGCACAAGGACCTAATCATTGTCAGTTACAGAATCCTCATCAAAAGCAACATTCCTAACATTTCCTTCCCCCCAAACTCAACATCCTCAAGAAATCTCGTATTTCCTGTTTCAAAATAGACCTTGATGCAGGATTGTAAAACTTGTACCCCTGTGAGCGCTCAGCGTAACCAACAAAGTAGCAACTAATTGTCCTTGAGTCCAAGTTTCTTTCATGCGGCCTATAAGGTCGCGCCTCAGCTGGACATCCCCAAATGTGCAGATGCTCTATACTGGACTTTTTTCCAGTCCAAATTTCATATGGGATTTTGTTAACTGCTTTGCTTGGCACCCTATTAAGGATGTACACTTCGGTCTTTAAGGCTTCTCCCCAGAGTGATTCAGGCAAGGAAGAATGACTAATCATACTTCTCACCATGTCTTTAAGAGTTCGGTTCCTTCGCTCTGCAACACCATTCATGCTAGGTTTGCCTGGCATGGTGTATTGCGGAATAATACCACACTCCTCTAGGAAAAGAGCAAAAGGTCCGGGACGTTGCTCACCTGAACCATCATATCTTCCGTAGTATTCACCACCACGATCAAATTTGACAGCTTTGATTTTCTTTCCAAGTTGAAGTTCAACTTCAGCTTTGAAAGACTTGAAAACATCCAAGGCTTGGGACTTTTCATGAATTAAATATAGATACCCATAACGAGAGTAATCATCTATGAACGTAATAAAGTACCGTTGTCCATTCCAAGATACAGTAGGGAATGGGCCACATATATCGGTATGTATCAGTTCTAATACATCTTTAGCTCTCTCGGCACCTAATTTTCTTTCGTTTGTCCTTTTTCCCTTTATGCACTCAATGCAAACTTCAAAGTCCGCCAAATTTAGGGGTCCGAGAATTCCATCCGACACAAGCCTCTGAATTCTCTGTTTAGAGATGTGGCCTAAGTGCTTGTGCCATAATGATGCTGAATTCTCATTAAGTCTTTGTTTTGTACCCGTTTGCAGTATTTCATTATTATAGGAATTTAAGCTAAGCCTATATAGATTATCCACCAAATGACCAGAGCAAATATTATTCGAATTATAAAAGAGACTGACTTTGTTATCTCCGAATGAACAAAAATAACCTGATTTGTCCAAACGAGAAACAGAAACCAAATTTCGTCTAAATGACGGTACATAAAATGTCTCTAATAAATCCAAATAAAATCCACTCGTGGAACATAATCTAAAGGTTCCTATAACTTCGACTGCAACTATATTGCCGTCTGCCACGTAGATGTATCTTTCAACATCACTTGGCGGTCGGCTCCACAGGCAACCCTGCATAGTGACACTTACATGAGTAGTAGCAGCAGAATCTACCCACCAAGTATCAACAAGTGCATAACTTAAACTAGCCTCAGAACAAACGAAAGTGAGAATTATACCCTTCTTCACACGCTAAGTGGCATATTTGGTACAATCCTTCTTCATGTGTCCCACCTTCTTACAGAAGAAACAGGTTGAAACTTGATCCTGTTTCTTAGCCTTTTTCTGCTGAGAAGGCGCATCCGCAGTAGTATCACGCTTTTTTTTATACTGAGAAGATAAAGCCATGTGAGCACTGAATTTCTTAGTAAAGAATTTCTCAACATCCTTTAGGAACTGTTTGGCATCTTTATCCTCAGTAATTGAGCCCCGAAACACCTCAGGAATTGAGCGTTTCATGATCATAATGCTCATTCGATTGGATTTCTCCCACTTCTCTATTTTAACCTCATTGAGGTTTTCCGGAGTGGAAGTGGGTTTCTCCTCTCGAAGAGCTGTGTCTAGATCCATATAACCGAGGACAATCTCCACAGTATCCTTCCAAACTTTAAAGTTTGAACCATTCAGCATAGGAATACTGCTAATTTGCGCAGAAACATTGGTAGCTAAAGCCATAGTTTCTGGATTAGAACAAAAAGAACATGTAGTAAATATTAGATATTAATGGGTAAAAAATCCATATTGAGATATCTAGCACAACATTAATTTTCAATCTTTGGATAGAAAAATTAACTGTAAGTGATACTCTCATTGCAGTAATCAAATATTGTCAAAATTCATGTCACACATTAAGTCTTTCTTTGGACCGACTTAATGCGCACATGGAAACTTAAACTTCGCAACCTATTTATTACCGCATATATTTTCTATTAATTGGCCAAACAATAACCTTCCTTTGGGCCGATTATTGACCGCATAATTAATATAAAATAAACAAAAGTGTGCAATGCTTATTATTTGGCCAAACAATAAACTTCCTTTGGGCCGATTATTGTTCGCATAAATAATAAGTATTACTTTATTCTTGATCAGTTACCCAAATATTTATTTACCATTAATATGTGTATGTAATTCGGCCAAATATAGGCCTTCCTTTGGGCCGACCAATATTCGCATGAATTACATATCACCATATTCCTAATGTTTTGAATAAATCAATTTTCACAAAAGAGGCTACTTTGGCAGCATAATGTTCAATCAATTTATTCCAAAATCAAATCTTTATAATAGATGGGTATAATAATCCAAATTGTTACTAGTTTCCTCACGTAACAATTAAAAAAAAAAAATTTTTTTTGTGCTAATTTTCAGAATAAATCAATTACTATATAAAAAAAAGTTCGATACGGTAAAATATATATATCTAAGCAGCCGAAAGTATATATATATAAAGCAATCCAAATGGCAGTAATAAACATGTAATCTGAAACAATGCCAAAATCATATATATATACATATTCATAATGATAATACAATTATATATA
>NC_029778.3:14867259-14882638 GCF_000817695.3 Arachis duranensis | reverse complement strand
GTATGAGAAAGTATAGGAAGTCAATTGCCTAAGCGTACAATGTGTATAATGGAGGTTTAGAAAGTATTAGAGATATGATCATTAGTGTTACATTGTCCTATCTGATTACGCTTTTTATCGAAAGAATATTACAAAAAAACTGATATTTTTTTATGACTAAATTATGGATGACTCTGATACCACTTGTTGGAATAAATTAATTTCAATAATCCCAGAATTCATAAACATGAATAAATTAATTTAGATCTTGTGGTTCTTTCGATCTTCCTCGACCAAAACCTTCTATATTCCTAGCGGCTGAATTGTAACTCTTTTGATGGGGAAAGAGCAACAAAGGCGGCTTTGGTATATTGGGGACCGAAACTCTGAAGGTCTATTTATATTTTAGCATGGCACCCATTAAACCCTTAAGCCCAAATAAAATAGTATCTAAAGCCCAAAAGATAATATATCTAAAATCCAAAAAGATAATTATCTAAGGAACAAAAGATAATATCCGGTTTTATTCTCATTTAATTCCAAATCAAAAGTAATAATGACTTATTCAATTAGCATTTATAACAATAAATGAGATCATCATTATATAAGTCATTTAATTTGAAATAGCATCATTTGTGATTATAATTGATATATGTATTGCCCACAAATAAGTTAGGAAATTAAATAATTTCCTAACATTAATTTTATAATATATTATTTTATATTTATTTATAATAATTTCATATTTTCTATGCATTCATATAGATTAATATAATGAATACTTAATTTAAACTAATCTTTTATGTTTTTGTTAATTCATAAAAGTTATTATATTACATAAATTACAAGATACAAGTACTACCACGGATAACATATGCTGAATAATTATTACAATAAAATGATATAAACTCAAGCCTTAAATAAATAAAATGTAATTTACATAAAATTCAAGCTATTGCTACTACTTCTTCCTACTTATTAACACGAATAACAAGAACAAGAATAACATTATTTGCGAAATTCACTCTAACAGCAACAATGGTGATATCCTTTTTTTCCTAACACTGGTTTGTTTTCTTTTTTTTTTTTTCAGCTAGACTGTTGGATTGTTCAATACATCCCTCAAAAAATGTTAAAAAAAATAGATGGAACGTAAATTTTGACACAAAAATAGAACAAGATAATCACTACATTGACAAGTACAGAATCTAATAACAGATCAAGCTCATTTTTTTTAGTAACGGAAAAAATGGTGTGTAATCCAATATTATAATTAACAAGTTTAATCATCCGTGTCATGCATGTGATAAGATTGAAATTATAATTTTAAGTTGTTATGTTAAATTTTATTTTAATTATAATAATTTAATTAATAAAAAAATAACTTGTATGCGTTGTTTTTCTTTTCTTAATATAGTATTAATTATATTAACTATAAAATAGTTATTTAATCTATTTTTTTATAAATCAGACATATATACTCAATATGACCATAAATAATTTAGTAATACTTAAATCTACCAACAAAGTTTTATATGTTGGTATATTGTGAAGTAAGAAAATATCAAAATCAGTTCAAAATAAAGAACAAATTAATAGAGAATCCTAATGCAGAAAGTTTTGTAATAAACAATAAATAATTTAAACCTACTGAATAACAATTCAATGCTATCCTTTGATACCTGCAAAATATATACATGAAATAACATTGTATCAATGTTTGTATATAAAATTATATGATTAACGTAATTATAAAATTGTTTGTCAAGAGAATAAAATTATACGAATTTTTATGATAATTTTAATATTCTCAAACTATTAATGTACAATAAGAATTTATCTATTAGTTCCTAGAATTTCTAATTTTTTTTAAATGATAGTAATAAATTTTAATAAATAAATAGATTTAGTAAGACATTTTGTTATTACCTTTTTATTATAGGCTCTCAAAAATTTCTCTATATACCACATTTATCGTGTAGTAATTTCCAAGTGTATTAACCCGTGCCATGCACGTGATAAGATTAAAATTATAATTTTAAATTATTTTGTTAAGATTAATTTAGATTATAATAATTTGATTAATAAAAATATAACATGTTATGTATTATTTATTTTTTCTTAAGCTAGTGTTAAATATATTAACTCTAAATAGTTATTAATTGGTTTTAGTAATCTACTTTCTTCAATAAATCAAACATATATACTCAATGTGACCATAAATAACTTAATAATACTTAGACCCACCAACAAATTTTTATATGTTATTTTACTGTCAAATAAGAACATATCAAAATTAGCTCAAAATAAATAATAAACTATTAGAGAATTCTAATACACAAAATTTTCTAATAAACAATGAATAATTTAAATCTACTTAAAAAATAACTCAACACTTTTCTTTGATGCCTGCAAAACATATACCTAAAATAATATTATATCAATGTTAGTATATAGTTTTACAATCATCGACCGTATTTACTATACATGAATCCTTCTTAAAAGTTATTCTATACACGTGTACAGTCGGAAGATAAATTACTGGACTTTATTTTATTTTTCTAAATTATTATAATTATGCATTATTCATTAAATGCTAATTGTAATATTGTAATATAATCAGGACAAGCACTTTTGTTGAAATTTCGTCAGTATTTAACCAGCAAAAAAAAAAGTAATCCCACACCATTTGATGAAATCTCACACCATTAAAAACACCAATAATGACTCATTGATGGCTATAAATCACAAAACTTACTGCTCCCTAGTGCTCCTCTTGTAATATAATTATAATAAATATATTTTTTCAAAGTAAATTAGAAGAAAGAATACTGCTTTTATTTTGGAGAAAAAATGAATCTATGAAAAATTGATACTTCACTTTCATTAGTTGATAATATATTAAATATTGATTTTATATAATTATAATACATATATTTTTCTAAATTAGTATAATCATGCATTATTCATTAAATACTAATTGTAATATAATTATAATAAAGATATTTTTTAAAATAAATTTAGAAGAGAGAATAATGCTTTTATTTTGAAGAAAAAATAAATTTATGAAGAATTGACACCTCACTTTCATTAGTTAGGAAAAAATCAATTTTTAGTATATTAAGTAGATTGAATTTATATAATTATAATAAAAATATTTTTCTAAATTAGTATAATCATGCATTATTCATTAAATGCTAATTATAATATAATTGTAATATAATTATAATAAAAAAAACAAAATAATACAGAAGCATGCTACGTTGATTCTATCATTAAAGGTAAAAATTCGATTTTTATATGATGATAGGATAGAAAATATAATAGACAGCAAAAAAGAAAAAGATAAACATTTTAGATCCTAAGTTGTTTCATTTGAATGTTGCAATGTGGTATCATATTATTTTACTTATTCTACCCTATGGACTCTTTTGTAACTTTATTTCAGTATCAATAGAATTTTACAACCTTTGAGTACTAAATTAAAATTCAAAATGAAGCTAAAAAAAAGTAAAGAGTATAAAATTATTAATTGAAAAACACTCTAAATAATAAAAAGCCAAATTAACTTTAATATTAAATTCATTAATACGATTTTAATTTTATATAATTGTTAGAAAATATATTAGTAAAAGCAAATGGAAGAATAGCTTTAATTGGTATTTGATAAAATATTCATTTAGAATAATTAAAAAAGATAAAATTATGGAATGGAAGGATGGCTTTAATTAATATTTGATAAAATATTCATTTAGAATAATTAAAAAAAGTAAAAGTATGATGTTATTAAAAATAATACATTTTTATGTTTAAAATACATTTAAATAAAATATTTGTAAAATATAAAATTTAGAATAACATACCTTCATGAATATTAATCATTAATCAATTATGAACTAACATAAAATTATAATATAATTTATTTATGAAAAAATAATCAATAATTAATATTAATAAATATAAAAATCATCCAAACACTTTAATTAAAAGTATGAATGGTTAATTATTATTCATTATTAATAATATTTTTTCATAAAAAAATTAAAAATATAATTATTCAGATTTAGATTTTAGAAAAATAAACATATAAGTAACAAATGATCTATTTTATTATGTATATTATAAATGAATGAATTAAACTAACTAATATAATGTATTATAATTAATTAATTGGTATAAATTATAATAAATTATATGATATTTAAAAAGAAAATAAAATGAATAAAAGAATAAAAAAATAGAACAATAGAAGACTACAATAAAATAAATTGAATGTAAGTTTTTTTTCTTTTTACAAATTTTATATCACATCTGCTTCAATAATAATAAATAAAAATACATCAACTTAATATCTAATAAAAAAGGATGAGATAAAATCATAACACAATTCTAAAATAAAAGCTTAAATTCAACCATAATATCATTGCACAACACAAATTAAAAGTAATTTCACACTACAATATACCACACAAATAGATAAATGACTTAAGCTTAATTATGGATTTTTTATTTATTTATGCAAATATGATAACACCGTGGTCTATAAATACTTAATGGATAACATATCATATATTGCTCTAAATGATGAGCACGGGAGTTGAAGAGTGTGTGCTTATTTGTGTTCATGATAGTTGCCTTCTTATGACGGCGCCTCATAGGAAGAAAAAGAATTGTTGTAAAAGCTACCCAATGAAAGAATAATTGGTAAATGAATGATATTTTCTTCTAACATATATGGTCTTTTATAGTGATAAAAGAAAAATAGAATGAATAAAATTTTGTATTTTTATATTAGAAATAGAATTTAAATTAGAAAAAATTTGATTGAATTAATTAGTTGATATAATTAATTTATTATAATTGATTGGATTTAATGAATTAAAAAAATAGAAAAACATAGGAGACAGTGATTTTTTTAACTAAATTAATATGTATTTATTGTATTTAATCAGTATAAGTAACAAATCATCTATGTTATTATATATCTTATTTAATCTTGCATGGCACGAGTAATTATAAGTTATATTTTGATTTCTAATTATTTACGTACATAAATGATTAAAATATATAACATAAATATCGAATTATTATAATTCTATGATATAATTATAATTAATATATTTTATCATAATTAAATATTGATTTGATATAATTATAATGAAAATACTTTTTCAAAATAATATAATCTACTATTATTCATCCACTAATTATTTGGCAATAAACTTTAATATGATTTTTTACATCTCCGCTATGAAAAATAACTACTTAGATATACCAAATAATATGTAACATATTACTACCTCTATAAGTTAAGGTACAAATACAGAATTTAATTAAGGTGATTGAAACTTTCACCAAACAGAATATGACCTCAATCGAATAAAAAAGGGTACTCAATTTTGCATTAATTATCTAGTCGAAGAAATAATATACTCGTTCATTATTCATGTTTCATTATATTTTTTAAATAATATATAGAAAATATATATTCTGTGTTGTGACTATTAGTAATTTTATTAATAAACCTTTTTTTAAACTATTACTAATTTCAATTTTAATAGAAAATCTGAGAAAATAATTTTGTTTGCCATAAATAATATACTAAAACTGTTAGTATATTATCTTCTATATGGTTAATTGAATTTATCAATGATTTTCCCGTGTAAATCGTTATTACCCATTTTTTAATAACTACTTAATATACAAAATTTGAAATTGGCAATTGTTATTACTAATTCAATTAACTGGTTAATTGAGTAATAATTGTCAAATTATTAAGGTGCAAAATCATTGATTTACTCAATAGATTTTTATAGATTATTTATATTTCAAGTAATAATTTGAAATTATATTATTTACCCAATTAATAATACTATTATTAATAATTATTTTTTTGCATTGATTTTTAAATTAAGGGTAAAGTATATTTTTTGTCCCTGAAGTTTGTTAAAAGTTTTAAAAATATCCCTAAGTTTTGATTTGTTTCAATTTTGTTCATCAAGTTTTCGATTTGCATCAATTTTATCCTAATTACTAATTTTCTGATAATTAATATTTTTCTTTCCAAATATACCCTTCCCTTATACCTATCATCATCACAATTCTCTGTTTCTCTTTTCATCCTCACCGTCAACTCCACCACCATCATCATTATTGAGCAACCACCGTCAACCTCTTCCTTTATTGTCGCCGGCCAAATTCCTCATTCTCCTTTTTTCTCTTTTCTTTTCCGACTCTCCATCTCCATCACCACCATCTCCGTTGAGCCCCATTCTCAATGACCACCACCCTTTTTCTTCTTTTTCGCAAAAACCAGCACCATCGAAACCATCACTCTTCCTCCTTCTCTGTTAGCAAACCCAGCTTAGGAAAAAAACCACAGCACAAGATCAAAGAACCACAACCACTAATAATAATGAGAAAAAGTTTGAGTGCCAATACTGAATTTGCAAATTTACAAGCACTTGGTGGGCACCAAAATGCTAACAACAAAAAAGAGGATGAAGAAGAAAAGGTTGCAGCTTCAAGCAAGGAAAGCCACCATAAACTACTATCTTCAACAGCCCAATTTCCCAAACAACAATCATCATAATTTTTCTTACCATAATCATAATCATAATAACAGGAACACACCTTGGTTCTATGACCCTTCTTCTTGCAACTATTATTCTAACTTCATAGTTTGTGAAAAATCCCAAATTAGCTTCAACCCCAATAATCAAGATTCAAACTTTTTGGTCGAGAAAGTATCAAATAGTAATTGGTATTCATCTCTACCATCATCATATCAAGCTGCTGCTTCTTCACATCAAGATTCTTGCATATTCAATTTCTCTAATACTAGTATAGATAATAATAATAATAATAGGGCTTACAACATCTTCAAGCCTTGCAACTTTCTTGATTCTTCAAATCATCAAATACAAAGCCATGGTAGTAATAACAAAGCTTTGGATCTTCAATTAGGCTTCAATTTACAGTCAAATACAAGAGGGGCCTAATTTATTAGTATTATTATTGATTAGGGTATACAGGATATATACATGCAATGAAAAGATAGGAAGCTGGGTTTGCTAATAGGGAAGGAGGAAGAGAGATGGCTTCGACGATGCTGGATTTCCGCGATGAAGAAGAAAAATGGTGGTGGTCATCGAAAATGGAGCTTAATAGAGATGGTGGTGATGGAGATGGAGGGTCGGAAAAGAAAGGAGAAAGAAGGAGAATGAGAGGTTTGGCCGGCGACGATGAAGGAGGAGGTTGACAGTGTTGCTCAATAATGATAATGGCGGTGGAGATGATGGTGAGATGAAAAGAGAGAAAGAAGGAGAGACAGAGAATTGTGATGGTAATGATGATGATGATGATAGTATAAGGAAGGGGGTATATTTGGAAAGAAAAATATTAATTATCAGAAAATTAGTAATTAGGGTAAAATTGATGCAAATCGAAAACTTGATGGACAAAATTGAAACAAATCAAAACTTAGGGATATTTTTAAAACTTTTAGCAAACTTTAAGGACAAAAAGTATACTTTACCCTTAAATTAATTATTAAATAATTATTTTTGTTAAGATAATTGTTTATAAATTATTTCAAATTATATTTTGTTAAGATATAATTATTTAGATTATTACTCATGGCACGGGTATAATTTTATTTTATACCAATTAATCAATTATCATTATATGACACGGATGTAATTTCAAATTTGTTCACGGATTATTTTTGTAATAATATACAATATATTATTTACCGTGATAATTTGATTTGATTGATTTCTATTTTATTTACGTACATAAATGATTATATAGTATAGAATCATTCTTGTAACGACAAGACAACCAACTGAAATAACATCGTAAGTTTTAATATTTAGAATTCGTGCAAAATCAGACCATCCTCTTGTTAGATAAGCTTCATCATCCGCTATCTATGCAATGCGGCAAGATATAGAATTGTCACACCGAGAAACCAAACTAACTCTTATTCCCCTCAATGGCATTGCATGCATGCAAAAGAAAGCTGGTAATTTCTAAAAAAAAATCAAAATATGTTAAAAAAATTATTCTAATAATGAACAACTTAAACTAAAAAAATTTAAATATATTACCAATCGTTGAAATTGCATATCTGAATTTGTCACGAATTTAGCAAAACTGAACTGAAACTGAGGGAATTCAATTTCATTATGTGCTCCACTTCGAAGATTTTCGGACAAACGTAAAAAGTATGGAGGGGATGTAACTTGAATTTGCCCTATAAAGTTCCGTGGATGCAATTCCTCAATCAAAAATCGAGCTCATCCTAAGAAATCTAACTTTAACCACATTCCATTAGGTTGGTCATAATAGGTGAGTAGATCCAACCATCTTTCGGTAAAGTAGAGACTATTGCCTCTTCTTTGAACGCTTACATCCATGTAGTTGGAACCCGAATCAGTGAAGACAACTCGATGAGGTATTTCATGGATGTGATGCATTGTAAACGATTGTGGCAAAAGACAATCGAACTAAAATTATGAATTGACTCACAAATTTAGATTCATGTACCACAGGAAAACACTATATATAGACTTTAGTAAAACAAAAATAAATATGTAAATTATCTATTATTAAGGTAATTTTTTAATAATGCATTAAATTTTGATTTGATACAATTATAATGAAGATATGTTTCTAAATTAGTATAATTATATATTATTCATTAAATATTAATTACAATATAATTATATTAAAGATATTTTTTATAAAATAATTTAGAAAAATTATTTGACATACGTGAATCGGGTAACAAAGATTTTTTATTATTATTATTACTATTATTGATATTATTATTATCATTAAAATTATTAAAAGTATTTTTAATTGATAATTGATAAGTAATTAATAGTGCATTAAATATTGATTTGATATAATTATAATGAAGATATGTTGCTAAATTAGTATAATTATATATTATTCATTTAGTATTAATTATAATATAATTACAATAAAATAATTCAGAACAGAAAAAAAAATTTATTCGTTTTGGAGGGAAAACGGAGGCACGAGAGATCGACACGTCACCTTTAGTAGTTGGAAAAAGATCAAGTTTTAGTATATTAAGTAGATAAAACAAATAATAGAATATTAGAACTTACCTATTTTTTCCATTTTTTCTCATTATTACCAACATATTTACTGTCAGAAGCATAAATCCACCGGTAATTACTTGATCCGACGAATTTCACACTAAAACTGTTAATAAATTTGCCAGTAATGTGGGACGCTAAATCGGCAAATATTCATCATTTTTCTTGTAGTGGAGAATAAGCCACGACATCATTGGCGAGATAAGGTTAAACAAAATCGACATTGCAGGGGAAAAATATACAAATTGCTTCTGTGGGTATCACGCAAGAATATGCAAGTCGACTGTTGCGGAAAATTCTGGAAGATTGTTTTTGGGTATCCTATGCATAAAGTAAAAAATGGAATCATTGCATAAAAAGTTTTTTGGATTTGTAGAATGGTTCTGAGCATTGGGTTCATTGCAGGAAAATTAACTATATTTCAAGTTTTTCGCTTGGGTTGATACTATTTTTTATATGTCTCAGCTACAAAAAGGCCGCTATGGAAGACGCTAGTGAATTGCAGGAATTAGTGGGTATAGTTGGTGGATTCTAAGATAGATTGATGGACCTGCAAAATAGAGTGTATGCACTAAAAAGGTGTCAAAATACAAAGTCAAATAAAAAATGCAAGAAGAGTTGGTTTAAGGCAATTTACTTTATGGTTGTATTTTGTGCTGCAGGTTGTGTTGTTGTGTTTAAGTGGATTGTTAGATTTTAGTTTTTTCAAAATGTTAGTTATTGTAATTTAAAACCTATGAACGAATGAAGTCCTTATCAATTTGACTCAATATATTCCTCTTTATGAGCATATGAGTCCTTATCAGTTTGACTCAATATATTCCTATTTATAAGCATATGTGATCAGCTGTTAATTGAATGATATAGAACCCAAACTATTGAAACTAAAATAAATAATTCCAGAAACATATATAATAGTTGATACCATATATTTAGTGGTCCAAGCACCACATTAAAAGTAAATAGTAATGTCATATATTTTTAGTATTTCTAGCTAGTATTGGATAACTATATAAATTAATAGTGTCTAATAATCATAGATCATTACATGCAGTAGCATGAATATGAACATGCCAAAATAGAGAGTTTTATAATATTTTTGGATGATCAAAATGAGAAACTAAATTATTATTAAATTACATCTTTTACTATGAAATTTTAACCCAAGAAAAATAAAACAGTTCATGTCATCACTTATTTCTTGGAGCTTTGAAGTTTGAATTTGGCATGAATTGAAACATCCTTAAAGAAGTGCCTTTGCTTAAGCTACCAGTATTTTTGTTGAGATCCTTTCATTGGCACGAGGAAGTAGAATAAGAGGTGGAGTGCTAGATTGGACTGATAGAGGGTGCTGTGGCCCAATAATTGAGGAGATACATGAATATATATTGGGTGCTAATACTTCACCCCTTATCTATAGGTGAAAATTCAGGTGAAGTCGACTTCATGTGAAGTTGATATTTAAAAACCGTTAGATGAAAATTTAGTCAAATCAGTCAAATCATCTAACGGCTCTCAAATATCAACTTCACGTGAAGTCAACTGTACCTGAATTTCCACCTTAATGATATCATCTGTTTTTTTTTTTTTGTTTGAATGCACAGAAGCCACATATTACCTTCATGCATCTGAGTAATTTCCGTGTCTCTTTTAATAGGATGCAATCCAAACTCTATATTACCAGTAGTAGGATTATATCAATACATCTCGTAATTTAGATATCCTAAACTTTTAAATAGAGTCAACAGATCAAAGGAACACATGAGATCAAAGTTCGTCCTTAAAAGTCTCTCCACTTTACTATCAATATACAGTAATACTCCATTGTTATCTCTCAAAAAATGATCACCATGGTAAAACACAAGGGTCACGAAATTCTCCATCAAGAACAATTCATTAAAAATAAGCACCACAACAGAATTTAATAAAAATTCCTACTTCTTGGTTCATTTTTTATATTTTATGTTATAATAATCACTAGAACAGAGTCAACTAATAAAATATTATAACATTCTATCACAAATTTCTAAATCCTAGGCCAAATAATAAACTGCTCATCACTGTTACTATAATGGTAATTAAAAATAAACCATGAGTTTCTAACCTTCTTTAATGCGAGTCTTTAATTGTCACATGCACTTATTCGCTGTGTTTGAGTTAGTGCTAATGGTAACCGCAACGAATGGAATAGTAACGTCGGAGGTGACATATTTGAATGTAGGGAATGAGAAGTGAAGGTGACATGGATGAAAGTGGGTGACGGTGATGATGTGAGAGTTTAACGTTGAAGAAAGGTTATTGTTCTCTCTATAAATTGAAGAACACATGGTTGGGTTTGGAGTCTTTTTGTTTTGGGGGATATACATGGAGCATTTTTCAAAAGACGCTGTTTAAGTCCAGAGACTAATTTGTCTTGTTTGCACATGTGGATAATCTGTCACTCCAGCTAGTTTAGACTTTTATATCAGTATTTTTAGTTTGTTATTGAGGGAGAAACAAGGCCAGAGATTAATTTATTTGTCGAAGTTAAAGTTTGGAGAGTTTTTTTATGTATTTCAAAAGTTGGAAGACCAAAATGTCTAATTTTAAAAATATTAGAAACTAATTTAGATAATTAATCAAACAAAAATTTAAGATTTTTTCTTGCAAGACTCAAAAATTGAAGAAATTGGCTAAAGCTTCCCAAACATAATTGGATGATGCCAACTAAATTGTTGAAAGATAAATCAAGATACACAAAGGATTGCAGGTTACATATCAAGGGAAATATTTCTCCTATCAATGAATTGTTGGAAATAACCAAACACTCAAGACTTGTTTCATTCCATATCCAATCTGATATTGTCTTTATATAATTGTTTGTCAGATGAACTGTCAGCTCATGTAAGTGTTCAATAAGTTACAAACTTCTTAGAAATTAAAAGAAAGAATACATCAAATCCGAAATTGTCAATAAAGAATTTCAAAATTTCCTTTTGAATGTTAGGGGATACAATTTGTATCTTTTGTATGTGTAACTATATGTTTTTGTACAAAAGTATGTGATTCCTATTTCTATACAGAGAAAAAAAAGGAAATCAAATCTTTCATCTTTTGTTGATCAATAAAATTAATTAGAATGGCTTCTTAAGGTGCTGAAATTCCAAAGATGTATCAACACAATCTACCTTGCTTCTATAACCATTCAACAACTTCAACAACTCAGTGGCCTTCTCCTTTGTGCTCTCACCACACCCAACTTGCAACAAAACAAGAAGCTTCTGGAACACCCCAACTTGAAGTGCCTCAACAAAAACCCCTTCTTCTTCTTGGGCCTTATCACAAATCTTCCAAACAATTGAAACCGCAAAGCTAGAACTCAATTCAGAAACCCTCAGAAGTTTCTTAACCACAAGTGGAATTGTAAGAGCATTAGCCTTGGCAATTTCCTTCCCTTCTTTTGTCCCACAAATTGAATCCAATACTCCTAAGGCCTTCTCACACACCCCTTTATCACAATCAACAATTGTCTCCAATAAAACTTCAACCAAACCCAATTCCACAAATCTTTGTGAAATTACATCTTTACCCTTGGAATATGTTACCAATTTAAAAATCATTGATAAACATGCCTTTGTAATTGAGGCACTCCCAATAGGCTCCTTAATCATCTTAACCAAGCCTTCAACAACACCTTGGGTATTTGCCAACACTTCAATTGGAACTTCCTTGAGCAACATGGCAACACTTTGCTTTATGGAAAGGTCTATATTACCCTTCAACAAGAACCAAACCATGCAACTCATTGAATTCTTTGAACCCAACATGGACTTACCCTCCTCACCAATAGGCCTCATCCATGCCAACACACCCAAGATCTCCTCTAACAAACTACTAACATTATTATTCTCCTCAAAACCCCATGATGAGAAAAAGTCAAAGGCGTTGACCAGAGCAAGAGGAGCACCATTTGCAACTATGCACCTCTTGTTCCTATCACTCTCCTTCTCCCAACCCTTGATCTTCCTCACCAACTCCCTGCACTTGTTTTCATCGCCTTGTTTCGCGGCATTCACGATCTTCGTACACGTGTCCGAAACCTCGTACGGTGTAACGGGGATCCTCGGAGTAGGGATCCTCTCGATTCCAAAAGAACGGTGCTCCACGCACCAATCTTGGATCATCCTCCGAAGGGCATGGTTGGGGATCATGTCAAAGGTTGTCAAGACCCTTTTTGTTACCGGGCACGTGTTGTTCCCTTCCTCGATCCATTTCTCTATACTGTCCCTGTCGTAGGTAATCCCCGTGGATACTGTTACTGGATCCTTCATTAGGTCGAGGGTGACCGGACACCGGAAGTGGGAAGGGACTGAAATCTCGACATCTAAATCGTTGACTTGGAGATCCTTCCCCTTCCGAGCGCGCCGGAACACCCTCCCTCTTGTCCAAGACAAAACCATAATTTTTTTTGTTGTTACAACAAATTAAACTCTAATATTTTTGTTGGTGATTGTTGTTTTTCTATGTTTGCAGTGTGTGTTTTTTTGTGTTAGATGAAATAATTGTGAGGGAAGCTTATATATATGGAGAATGGAGAGAGGTGGTTTATCTTGAACGCGGGTCAAAGCAAGGTGAGTGGAATATGTCAAAATAAATGCAAAGAACGAGATAAATAATAATAAAAGGGGTTTAATATAATATAATGTTTGGTTGTATTTTTATGTGCGGTGTAATATGGGCATTGTTTGAACGTTGAACGTTGAATGTTTGAAAGGATGCGTGTGATTTATGAATTTATTAATTTGATGAGAAAAGGTAGAAGTGGTAGTTGATGAGATGGATGTTACGGTGATGGAGTTGTACTAATAAGACGACGACGGTCGAAGGTTTGAACGGCGTGTGGGTATGTAGCTGACTAGGACTCAGTCAACTGGTCGGTGTACTTTGCATGCATGCGTGGATTTTAATTTGGAGTTTCAAACATCACAACAATTGTTTTTTGTGTTATCACTCTATACTAGTAGCAGGCTAGTAATAATTATTTTGTTGTAGTGTGACGGTGACAATGTGAGCATTGTGTTATATGGAAGAGGACGATGGTGAAGAAAAGCTATAATAGTTGCTTGAATAATACTCTCTGTTATATAGATTTCTAATTTGCTTCATTGTAGGATTAATAAAAATCAATCTAAAAATATTTACTGTACAACACTACAATAATACTTATATAATATAAAAACAATTGTTGAAACTTTTGTGCATGGGAATGGAAAGAGAGTGCAGAGAGCGGATATGATATTGGAAGACCAAGACTTGCAAGTTCACTTGGGAGGACTCCGCGATCTTTCTTGTGTGTACTTTAATTTAATACATTGGCAAATTAAAAATCGCCACCTTGTGTTTGTTATTCATTCGTATCGACAACAAGCTAAGCTAAGATGAAGAGCAACAACTGTCAATTTTTTATTAAAAAAATATTAATTTAAATTAGTTTAAAATTTAATTTATTAATTTTTTGACTAAATTAATTTTTTTATTTAATTATGATAAAAATAATATAATTTAATTAATCACATATATTATATTTTAATTATTAAAAAATATTTTTAAAAAAATATTTTAAATGTCTTTATTTAAATATCTTTATTTAAGTGTACTTGTATTCATGATTAAAAGTTTAAAGCTATGAAATCTTCATGTTTTCGGAATTTTTAATTATTATCATTATAAGTAATCCAAAATTACTTGAGTATGTAGTTGTATACTCTTCTAGTGCCAAATAGTTGTCATTATTCAAATGGACAATTAGAGGGTGTTTATATTATTTATATATTTTTTAAATATTCTAAAAAAACCTTGATTTTATTTAATTTAATTTATTAATGATTTTATTGACATGACCTATCTTACTTGTAATTAGTGTGTATTTATACGTATTGAAGTTATAGATAAAGCAGAAAAAAATCGAGATCTTACAAAATAAATAAATAAATAAATAAAATACGTAAAATGTAAAATTATAATAAAATTTAAATTGTAAAATTATATAAATTTTATAAAATCTATTGATTCATTTAAAATTATAATATTAAAAAAATTTAAAAGTTAAATCGAGTAGGAATAAACGTGAATTGAGTTTTACTAAAATTTTGATCTGATCCGCACTAAAATTATCAGATCGAATTCAATATTTGCTGTTTTTAAATTTGGATCCGATCGGATTGGATATGATATTAAATATATTCGCAAAACATAAAATATTTTAAAAAGTTTATTTTTGTTAAAAAAAT
>NC_029778.3:14864714-14866048 GCF_000817695.3 Arachis duranensis | reverse complement strand
CTTAAAAAAGAATTTTATAGTGTGTAAAAAATTAAAAAAAAAATTTAATTTAGATAAAATGTTATTGATCAAAGAGTTGACCATAAAAATTAGTCTAGATATAAATATGCATAAAATTTTTATACGATCAAAAAATAAAATTTTTAATAAATATTTTAAAATATTTAAATTTGATCTAAATATTATTCAAATAAAATTTAAACACAAAATTAATTTTTAAAATTAAATTTTTTTTATTATGTGATACAAACACATAATAATCCTTCTATTTAATTTATAAACACCCCTAAAATCGACATTCTAGCCTGTGAGGTAAACATATTAAATATTAAATTTGATTAGGTGTACTAGATTGCGCGTGTGCAAGCGTGTTTGTATCGGCCATGTTGGGAACATTGTCAACTACTTAACATAAGTCGGTGTACGTGGTTCACTTCTATTCCATTCTTTTTTATTCAATTTTATTTTGCATCCCTTCATTTGACATTGAGCTTATTATGACGGGTAATGCTACTGTACTGAAGAAGGAATCTTTCAGCAGGTAAAGAAATGCGTTGGCGATTATAGTTGGTGAACGCGTGTTAGTGTTGGTACTGTACGCACTGACTGTATATGACATTTTACAGTGGTTGTAAACAGTGCTCCACCTAATAATGTTTATGTAATCCCATATTAACAATGATTATTTGGATTATAAATTTTTAATTATTATAACAACTGAGTTGATTTTATTGTTGGAATTGGGCTTTTTTATAGGTAGAAAGATTGGGCTAATTGGAGGTCATTGGATTGAAATTATTCAAAAATAATCAATTAATTTGACAATAAAACTTCTTTTTTTTTTCCTAATTTTGTTTCTTTTTTCTTTATACACTGATGTCCCTATAGAGTACCAAAAAATAAAATAAAAATTTTATAAAAAATAATAACAACAATAACAACTTTTTATTTTTTTCCTTTTTGTTTCTATTTTTACAATTAAATAATAATAAAAACAAATCTTTAGAACATGAAGTACCTTTTTAAACATAAAATTACACTCGCATAAAAATTTAGTATAAATGTATTATGTTATCTCCTTCATTTCAAGAACATACGATGATAATTCGAATTGTGTCTCTGTAATAAATTAATTTTTTATGGTCAAATTGCATGTCTCAGAATATTTTAATGCTATATTTGGTTTAAAAGAAAATAAGAAAAAAAAGTGAAAATTTTTATTTTTTTTGTTTGAATGCTAAAGAAAATAAAAAAAAATTGATATGGGTCTCACTAATTTTTTTTCATTACAAGCAAAAAAAAAGGAAAATAATATTATCTTTTATGTATTTATA
>NC_029778.3:14852315-14864659 GCF_000817695.3 Arachis duranensis | reverse complement strand
ATATCTAAACAAAACCTAATAAACGCAAATATTTTGTGATGTGTATTTAAAAAAAAAATTCCATGGTGTGGATTGAGAAAACATTCATATATATAGATGGTGAAGTGTGTGTACCAAGCAGTAACGCATGGCTTCGTTCTTCTGGCTCGCATGGAGAACTGCAAATGCAAAAGGTTGTCGTTGTAGGTCGACACAAATATTGTCATAGTATAAAATATTATATACGCATAAGATAAAATTACATTAATACTCTTATAATAAAATAAAATATAAATAATATTTTTATTTAGTTATGTTTTATTGTATTTTATAAATATTATAAAATATTTATAATTTTATATATTTAATTTAAATTATTTATCTAATACATATATAATGTTTAAATGTGAATCTTTATTATTTATTTAATACATATATAATGTTTAAATATAAATTTTTATTATAATAATATATTAAAACTATTAAAACTAAAAATACATAAAAGATAATATTTTTTTTCTTATTTTTTTGTTTGTAATGGAAAAAAAATTAGTGAGACCCATATCAAAATTTTTTTCTATTTTTTTAGTATTTAAACAAAAAAAAAAATTCACTCATTTTTTAGTTTTTTTTATTTTCTTTTAAACCAAACATAGTGTCGCTTTTTAATTTCTTTATGGGGTTGGGGGTTGTGTTGAACTGGTTTATGGGAAGGAGGGGGGCTAAACATAGATGTGGTGTCAGATGTATACAACTCGGACCGTGTGACACATTAGGTGCAACACAGAGGGTCCGATTTGTATCAAGAGAGATGTAGCCAGCAACACGCAGGGTTCGTGTTGAGACGAGCAAGACAGCAACAACAACACAGAAGGTCCGAGTTGTGCCAACCAAGACGGACCATGCGAGTTGTTGCATGGTGGACACGCGGCTCGCAAAGATAGCTCTCCTAATTCGGTGCCCCACAAACCAAAAGGACCCTTACCATCCGAGTTATGTGTTTGAGCCTTCACTTTCAAACTCAAGCAAACTCCATTGTTCCTCTTCACTTCTCTGTTGCTGCTACTTTGAATGGTGGGGAGAATAGAAAAATGCCAAAAAAAATGAAATTAAAGATGTTGATCGCCCTGAACTTCATATTATGCACTATATCAGTCATTTTGATTATGTAAGTTTGTTTAAATTTTTTTTAGATTTTATAATTATAATTATTATTGTTAGAAATTTAGTTATTAGTATTATTGTTAGGATCTGAAGTTAGAAAGATGTATAGAATGATTAGGACTATTTTTTAATCTTTTTTAGATTTTTTTAGAATTTTTGTTAAAAAATTATTATTTTTACTGTGTTAATTATTATTATTGTTAGTTAGTGTGTTAATTAATTATAACATTGTAGTTGCAGTTCAAAACTTTAAAAGGAAAAATGTAATTAGTTTTTTTTTATTTGTTTAATATTTTTTATTATAATTATTAAAATTGTAAAAGAAGAAGTGAGAAATTAAAATATTTAGAAACAAATGATAAAATGTAACCGAATTGTTATTAATTTTTGGATACAACGTTTTATTTTTTTTAAATATTTTATAAATTTTTAGTTATTTATAATGGTTTGGAAAGTAAAAATTATTTAAAAAGGTGATAGTTTATTTTTGTTAATTGTAATTAAAATTCTAAGGGAATTAATTAGTATTGTAATTAGAAAATAAATTAACGAAGATAATGACAATAATTATTAATATCTTTAAGAATTTAGAAATATGTGTTTAATTTTACTAAAGTAATAGGTAATAGATAATTAATATTACAAATAATAATGTCTAGATCGTCAATATATAGATAGATAAACTACATCTGTAATTTACTAATTTTCTTGAGATTTGATTATTAATGTATGTATATGTATGTATTATGATTCTATGTGTATCTGTATGTATTAGTTAATGTTATTAATATTTCATTTTGGAAGTACTAATTATTTGTTTTAGTCGAATTAAGTCAAAAAATTCATCACATATGCCTAGTTTGAATTAATATTTGTTGTTGACAAAAAAGTGCAGATTTTGTTAACGATTGGCTGTAGTTAAAAAATTCTTGCCTTCTAGTAGAATGTTGGTGATGGTTAATAAGTTGACTAATATTTTGTTATGTTTTTTGTAGAAATTTAGAATGTTGACATGTGACCATTTAGTTCCGCCGGATCGGTACAACGATCGGGTGGAGGACCATTTACGAATTACTGGTTTTTATCATGCATCTCAGATTGGTGTCGTACAAAATCAGAAAGCACTCGTGAATGCCCTAATCGAACGATGGCACCCTGATACACATACGTTTCACCTTCCAATTGGTGAATGTGTCGTAAGTCTTGAAGATGTGGCTTTAATTCTTGGTCTTCCGACGGATGGTCTTCCAGTTACTGGGGTCACAATGAGTAGTTTCTCAGCGTTAGAGGCAGAGTGTTTGCATCAGTTTGGAGTTGCACCGCGTAAGTCGGAGTGTAGAGGATGCTGTATAAAACTGACTTGACTGCGGGATCTAAAAGAGAACCTCCAGTTGACTGATGAAATAAGTATACAGAGGTATGTGAAGTGTCACATTATGCTGCTGATTGGAACGATCTTGTTAGGAGATAAATCTGGGGCAGGTGTTCACTGGAAGTTTCTACCCTTGCTTCGTGATTTTGCCGGTATTGGACAATATAGTTGGGGATCCGCATGCCTAGCACACCTCTACAGGGCGTTATGCAAGGCATCTCGTTACAATTGTAAGGAAATAGATGGTCCAATAACACTTCTGCTCTGTTGGGCTTGGATGAGAATGCCCTATCTATCGCCGCTTCCCAGGGAACTCAACAGTTTTCCATTAGCCAACAGGTAATCTTATTTTACAATCTACCTGTATGTTTATCTTTAAAATTCAGTTTAGCTAATTGAATATATCATATTAGGTGGCATAACTGGGAGCGTGGTGATCGACGATATAGATATCAGAATCTAGCTCAATTTAGGAAGGCCTTTGATGAACTCCAGGAAGGCCAGGTGTGTTTTAACCAAGGAATTATGAAGCACTGTTATTGTTATTGGTATTCTGGGTGGTAATAATGAGATTCTTTTTATTTTTTCCAGTTCGTGTGGGTTGCCTATGCTGTGGATCGCGTGGATCCAAACATAATTCCTCCTGAAATCTTTGTCCAGTCGATTGTATGGACCGCTACAGTTCCGTTGGTGTCCTTTGAATGTATCGAGTGGCATGCTACCGATAGGTATAGGCGACAGTTCGATTTCATTCAAGGAGTTCCTCAGCAGGTTACGAACTTGGAGACGGCGCATGGAGAAGTTCTGACTGGTCCTAAGAATCTTAACTGGGCCACAACACCGAGTCATTCAAATTGGGTGATGCATTGGACAAATAGGTATAACTATGTTCTTTCTGAGCTTCCCATGCCTTCACAGCATCCATTGGAAACTTACATGTACTGGTACCGGTCAAATTATGGTCACCGCTTGAACTTGTCGAATCTTGTGGGTGAAGACAGTGATGAGGGTAATGAGGATATCGATGAAGGTAATGATGATATGGATGAGGGTAATCAGGATATGAATGAGGATAATCAGGATATGGATGAGGGTAATCAGGATATGGATGATGACAATGAGGAACTGGAACCACAGTCGCCGCCACCGTCCACTCCGAATCCTCTTCCACAAGAACAACCTCAGTTCCCAAGCCAGTATGTTCCTCAGACACAGTTCACCCCGTCATTTCCAACACCTCAACAATATTGGGGTCTGTCACAGTTTGACCCAGGAGAAGGAGGTTCTTTTAGTCAACTGCTTGGGTTAATGGCTGCAGATGCAAGACAATCACAGTATGGCAACCAGACTGAGTTCCTGCCAGGTAGGTATTCATTGAATGCGAGGTTCCCATGCCATACATCATCAGTCGCCTCTGGCGGGTTTGTATCTGTTGACTCTAGTAGAAGTGTAGGTGGACGCGGAGTCTATAATAGTCAAAATCCTAACCGTGTATCCATGGGAGCAAGAAACCAACGAGTATCTAGCAGATGACCCGGATGATGAGGACGATAATAAGGAGGATGACATAGAGGAGCTTGATGAGGATGAGAAATCCCGCAATGATGGTATTGTTTTTTGTATTTTGCTTTACATGTTCGATTAGCTATTCATAGATGGTATCTTTGTGTTGTTTTACTAAATGATATGTTGTATCCATGTTGGTTTGAGTACCTAATGTCACAATATTTAATTATTTTTACTAAATCATTTACAGGTCAGTTACAAACTCCAGATGACAAAGGCAAAGGTTACAATCTGAAGATTGATTCACCACGTCGTAGCGCTAGTCGCTACACTCCATCTGTGTTCAAAAATGCCGCAAAAAAATGCAAGAACTTGGTAAAGGATGTCAGGTGGACAATGAGAAAGTAGTTGTCCTGTGTGTATCAATCTTATTTTTGTATTTATAATGTAGAGTATGGTATGTGTAGAGCAATTATGTATTTATAATATGGACTATGGTATGTTTAGAGCATTTATGTATTTATAATGTGGACTATGGTATGTTTAGAGCATTCATGTATTTATAATGTGGAGTATGTTATGTTTAGAGCATTTATATATTTAGAATGTGGACTATTGACTATGTTTTACAGGATGGTATGTTTAGGGTATTTATGTATTAGTTGAAGTTAATGAATCGATTATTTGTGTGGACTAATTATTAGTTGATGTCATATTATAAATTGCTACAGATTCAGGATAATCAGGATGGTCATAGTTTATAATGCTGTATAGACCAGCTTAAGGTTCTATGATATCAAACAAATCATGCCACAATGTTACAATGTTACTTATATCATACGTTGTTAACTCAAATGGACAACTCATGCTGAAGCATATAATGCCACATACTTAATATCATCTTGGAATATGAATCTACTGATGATCTCTCTCGGCATTTGAACCACCTGCCTGACGGCATCTGCTACGGCTGTGTCCCTCAGCTCCACATAGCCTACATCGCCTAGGACGACGTAACATTCGTGTGTCCATCTCGTTCAAGAAGCGCATCATTTTGGGGCGACCTTTCGTGACGCGTCTCAGGAACAGATTCGGGATGAACCGAGGTCCGTTGTAAGCAGGCCATGTAGTGGGGTTACCTAGTGGCCTAAACCTTGCTCAGTACACCCGCCAAACTTGGTCCATCTTATACACATCATGAACATACACTTGCCAATCCAGTCGCTGGTTGGCACAACATGCAAATACATGTCGACAGGGAATCCGATCCACCTGGAACTCACCACAGTCACATCGAAGGCCACGTAGGTCCACTGCAAACTCCAGCCCACTTGGCATCTCACGCACCTCAAATACCTCATTCTGCCGGTCAAAGCAACTAACCTGAATGTTTCCTGATGCAAGCTGGTTTGCAACTTCGATGTCACGATCTCAGAAAAGACATGGCCAGCATTAATCTGAGCTTCCGCCTCCGCTCTTTTTCGGGTAAACAACTCGTTAAGCCTGTAGAATGTTGCCTTCACAAGGACAGTGACGGGGAGATTGCGTGCACCCTTCAAAACTGAATTTATGCATTCCACTAGGTTTGTCGTCATATGACCCCATCGATATCCACCATCAAAGGCCAACGCGTACTGATCTCGGGGGATACGGTCTAACCAGTCAGTGTAGGCCGCACCCCGTTCTCGTAAACGCTGGTAACGCATCTCGTACTCTCGCACCGTCCTCGAATGTCCTGCAAGATAAAATGAGGTCAACACACTAATTGATGGGAACGCTGTAGAAAAATTAATTGCTTTAATGATAGTTACCTATGTTGACGACCAGTTTCTGCAAGTACGATGCCTTGAATTTTCTCAGAAAATTCGACTCTATATGCCTGATGCAAAACATGTGAAAAGCTCTAGGAGGTGACCAAGCCCCGTTACTCCTGACAACAGCTGCATTTATGGACTCGTGACGATCAGATATCAGTCCCACACCATCCCGGGTGACTACATGCTGACGAAGATTACTTAGGAAAAAGTGTCACGCATCTGAAGTCTCTTCCTCGACAATAGCAAACGCAATCGGGACGATATTGTTGTTACCATCCTGTGACACTGCCACAAGTAGACAACCCTTGTACTTTCCGTACAAGTGAGTCCTATCCACCTGGACAACTGGCTTACAATGTCTGAATGCTCTAATGCAAGGGTAATAACTCCAAAAGACACGATGCAACACCCGAATATCAGTCACCAAGTCATCGCCTTGATATGCAGGCATAGTCTCAAAATGAACAATAGCTGATGGCTCCTTGTGACACATGGCCTCAAACCAAATAGGCAACGCTTCGTACGATGCTTCCCAGCCACCAAATATTTTTTCCATTGCCTTTTGCTTAGCCAACCATGCTTTTCGATAACTAACGGTGTAGTTGAACTTCGATTGCACCTCTGCTATAACCGATTTGACCTTTAAGGCGGGGTCAGCCTCAACCAACGGCTTAATTGCTTCTGCAATTGTGGCCGAATCCAGCTTCGAATGATCTTGAGAAATTGTGGCTCTGGTACATGTGTGACTGCCATTATACCTCCTTATAACCCAACAGTACTTCCGGCTGATCATACTAACCCGGATAAGCCAATCACACCCAGACCCATATTGTGTACACTTCGCATAAAATGTCAACGGCTCAGACTCATACACCCGGTAGTCTACGCTTCTTCGTATGGTATACTATTTTATCGCTTTAATAACAGTTTCCCTGGAACTGAATTCCATCCCAACGGCAAATTCACCATCTGCGACAAAGAAAATTTCTGCCACCAGGACAGCCATACAAACAATTTTAAAAACAGAAATACATAAACATCATGTATAGAGGTAAAACAATTACGATAAAAATCCACAAATACTAATTTACTAATTATATTTAATATCATTTACTAAATCAGTAATAATAAATACTGGTAAACAAAAACTCTATACTACTGTAACTTCCATTATTTTACTGCTTTACATGCTATACTAATAAATACTAATAATTTACTAATTTACTAGTTACGAATATAATTTAGTAAATTCGAAATAATTTACTAACATATTAATTAACCAATTTATATCATCGTAATTTATTAATTTACTAATTGATATTAGAGTTAGATGCAGAAACAGAAAAAAAATACTTATCGAGTATATTTTCACACCTCATTTAGCTACTTGGTCCAATTATGAAGATAAATTAATCAAAAATTGTAATCTTTCTTATAAATAAGGAGAACTACGTACCTGCATTGATATAATCCGGAAACTCCGGAACATTCATGGCTTCCAAATCCAACACTCGCATGAATGATGGCTCCTCAAACGGTATATCGTTTGCCAGTGCAATTGCCACATCAGACACATCCGGAGCCATAGCTTCGTCACCTTGAACCTCATCTCCATCTGGACCAACAACTTCGTAGTTGCTTTCGAACTCTTCTTCACTATCACTATCGTAATCTTCCCGTAGAATATTCCGGTCGGCCTCAGATTGCTCAAACTCAACATACAAGTCGATAAACGAGAGGTGACTCCGATTTTCAAAATACATGAAAAACATATCTTGCAAGCTTGCCTCATCTGTTACATATTTGGTTTGAAATTGCACGAATCCACCAAACACTTGTATAGGATATCTATATAGAATACATGATATTGTTTTTGCCCTCTCAGAATGAATCTTTTCACAGATCACACCTTTGAACTCTTCAAATGAGATTGTGAAAGGAATCACCACATCCAATGGATTTTCACAAACAAATGTTACTCCTTCAGATGTTTGTAATAAAATCTGACCAAAATAATACACCTTCAATAATACTCTATCACTCATTTCTCTCAATCACATTAACAGGCTTGTGAACTTGGGTTTTAAAATTTGAGTTATGAAGACAAAGAAGAACGAAACAGAGGAACTAACCAGCTGAAGAAAGTACCGTTGAAGAAGAAGAAGAAATGCGAGTTGTTGCTCTGATCCAGCTTTCACCCACTTTTATTTAAATTCACAACCAAATCGGACCATGCGATTAGCTTTCTTGAATTCAAAAAAAATTTTAAATAACAAAATTCGGACCCTCCAAGTTCATAATACAACACCTAAAAAAAATTCAACACTGGTTACAAATCGGAGGGTACGATTACCACCCTCCAAAATTCTTTCTCCTCAAATCGGACCAACCGATTTCCTATGACAGCCAAGCAATATAAACAAGTCGCAAGGTCCGACTTGTAGGGCCTGACACCATTAAAAAGCTTCCCCACATTTCTGTATTACACCCCATGCCTCCATATCCAAATAACACACACACATAGCTTCCGTATCAAAAAAAATGAGCCACATAGTGTTAATAAGATGGTCAAAAAAAAAGTGTTTTGAGACATACAATTTGAATATAAAAAATTAATATATTACAGCTACACAAACCGAATCATGATCTATGTTCTTGAAATGAAAGAGACAATATAATACATTTATGCTAAATTTTTATGTGAGTGTAATTTTATGTTTAAAAAAGTACTTTATGTTCTAAAGATTTGTTTTTATTATTATTTAATTAAAAAAATAAAAATAAGAAGAAAAAAAAAGTTGTTATTATTGTTATTATTTTTGATAAAATTTTTATTTTATTTTTGGTACTCTATAGGGACATCAGTCCATAAAGAAAAAAGAAACAAAATTAGGAAAAAAAAAGAGACATTTTATTGTATTATTATTGGATAATTTCAATCCAATGACTTCCAATCAGTCCAATCCATCTACATATAAAAAAGTCCAATTCCAACAATAAAATCAACCCAGTTGTTATAATAATTAA
The DNA here is from genome assembly GCF_000817695.3 of Arachis duranensis. Taxonomy (NCBI): domain Eukaryota; kingdom Viridiplantae; phylum Streptophyta; class Magnoliopsida; order Fabales; family Fabaceae; genus Arachis; species Arachis duranensis. The sequence goes on along the minus strand of NC_029778.3, from coordinate 14,855,794 downwards.
AAATCTATAACCCCAATAATCATTGTTAATATGGGATTACACAAACATTATTTGGTGGAGCACTGTCTGTAATCACTGCAAAACATCATATACGGTCAGCGCGTGCAGTGCCAACACCAACACGCGTCCACCAACTATAATTACCAATGCATTTCTTTACCTGCTGAAAGATTCCCTCTTCAGCATTGTCCATTATGAATCAAGTTCAACTATAATAATAAAATTTGTAAGCGCGTGCAATTTTGTTTACTTCATAGATAGGGTAAGACGTATGGGAAAATTTTTAAGTGTGCCATTTACTTTATTGTAATACTGGTATGCCAAGTATGGTCTGATTAAAATTCAAATTTTTGTCATATTGTGTACCATGAATTTCATAAATATCCTTTGAGTTTTGCTTAAGAGACCAGCAGCTGCTGACCAATGAGCACAAAGTTAAAAAATTGTTGAAGCCAAGTCTAGGTAAGAAGGGTGTGAATAATATAATCCAATCATACAATGAAACTCCAAAGATTTTAAATACTAATATATTTTTAAAAAGTTATAATATATACAACAAAGCAAACTCAATTTAATTTTAAAATTTTATATTTTTATTAAGAATATAAATAATATTAAGTAAGAAAAAAACTAAAATTATTCAAAGTGTATTATTAATTTAATTATGAAAAAAGAATAAACGAATAATATTTCAAGACATGTGAAAAAATAAACCTATTAAATATTACCATATAGAAAGTGCCGAGAAACATAAAACAAGAAAAGAAAATAAAATAGAAAAGTACAAAGTTTTTTTTTATCAAAAAACACAAGTATTTTAGTTATATAAAATAAATTTATTTTGAATTGTATAATTTTTTGTTGAATAACAATAAAGAAAAACACAAAAATTTTGTTTCATAATACAAAAAGTTATTTTAAATAATGCAAATATATTTTTTTTATCTTTTTTCTTCTTTTCTTTTATATGTTTTATTATTGACATAAAATAATTTATGTGTCTTCATATATTTCTCTAAAAAATAGTAAATTTCATTTAAACAAATTAGTTTTTAAGTTAAATTATATAAAGATATAATAAAAAAATAACACAATAAAAAGTTTTTTATTTTTCGTGTGGGAGAAAAAAACGTGTATGACAATAGGTGTGAGGAGAGAGGTATTTTATTTGGTTATGGAATGACACAAATCGGAGGCACCGATATGTTTGCATTGTTTTGTTTTTTAAAGAAATAATCACAAATTAGGCGGTTCGATTTGTGATTTCGAAAAAAAATTTAATGTTGAAATAGAACCGTCTTATTTTTATTTTAACAAATAAAAAAATACAAATCAGATCCTCTGATTTGGAGTTTATTTTTTTCCTCAAGCAAATCGGATCCTCTAATTTGTAATTTATATTTTTCATCAAACAAATCGGACCATTCGATTTAAATAAAACACCATATAAAAAAATATCTAATTTTTCAATAACAATATATTACACATATATTTAATCAATATAAAAAAATTAGTCACAATAAAATACATAAATTTATTTGAAAATTATAGAAATTATTTTAAATTGTACAAAATTTAAAAAGAACATAAAAGCAGAGAAAGAATGGAGGAAGAGGATGGAAAAAAAAAAGAAAGAAAACACTTATTTGTATGTGCATGTAATTAATACGACTTAGTTAAAATTTAATGATTACAAAAATGAATTTTTCAACTAGTATTTTTGTAGGTTTTGTTTATTAATATTTTTAAATAAAAATTAAAAATAATAATGAATCCACTATAGTAATATGAAAGACAATTAATAAAATAAAACAAGAGTATTGTATATTTGTATTACATTGTTACAAGAACACCTAAAAGAAAATTAAGGTTCTAAGTTATTTTTCAATTATCTTCTTAATATTTAATAAGTTCAATTTCAATATATATTTAAAAAAACCAAAATGATAAGAAATTTAAAGCTTTTAATTTAAAAATTAAAAAATTAATTAAAATAAGTTAAAAATTCAGTATTTTTCAATTGATAAAAGTAGTTCAATTATTATTACGAATAAAAGATAATATTTATTGTGAAATTAAGATGGATAAATAGATAATTTTTTACTAATACTTATGTATGTTTAAAAGGAATTGATAATTTTTTAATTAGTGTTTTAATAAGTTATAATGACCCCACAAAATACATAGGTTATATAATTAATTATTTACCTATTTTGTAGAAAACAATAAATTAAGAATAATATAGTAAATTCGTTTTTAAAATGTTTTGGTCGAAAAATTTAATTTTCAATAAATTTTAATTATTAAATCAGTTACTAAACTTATTACACAAATTAATTTTCATGTTAAATTCTATAACAAATAGACAAATTAACCTAAAAGTCATCAAAATTTATTATTTTTTTTATCATTACTTAGTTCTTGATTCATTTTTTTAGTTTAATCTTTTTAATTTAATAATTTAAGAACATATTTTATCCCATATTTTTAGATATTAATAGCTAAGTAATGGCCAAAAATAATAAATTCTGATAATCTTTTAATATTTTTTTATTAAATAATAAAAATTTGAATATCTATATATAACAAATTAGAAAGCTAACAATACATTTAAAAACTACCTTAAGTTCTCTTTTAGTACATTATTAATAAATGGATAAATAGATAAACTAGTGATTTAGTAGGTATAAAAATACTTTTTAATTTTTTTATTTATTAAATATATATATTTATTACAATGCAAAATTAATAAAGATGATGAGTATATGCAGGGACGCATCCAGGAATCTAAGAGTGGAGGAGAGGCCGAAAATTAAAATATTATATAATTAAATATAATGTTATATATTTGATAATAGATATAACTATAATTAATTTTTTAATTTAAAAATTTAATAAATAGTTGTCAAATAAAAGAATTATCTCAGTTTTTATAATTTTTTCATAATTTTTTATGGTTTTACATCTAATAAAATATAAAATTATATATTTTTAAATATTGTGTTAATTAATTTACTTTATTAAGTATTTATGTGACAGTAATTTATATTTGTATGTTTTATATCATTAAAAAATAGGTTTAATTACTATGTTAGTCCTTATAATTTTGCAAAATTTTTAATTAGGTCTCTATACTTTTTATCCTTTTAATTGAGTCTTGGCACCAAATTTTTTTTAATTGGGTTCCTACACTTTTTTTTTTTATTTGGGTCCTTGCACCAATTCTTTTTTTAGTTAGGTCCCGATAAAATTAAGCTAATTACTGCTAGGAGGGACCTAATTGAAAAAAAAAGTGGTGTAGGGATCCAACTAAAAGAAAAAAAAGTATAGAGACCTAATCGAAAATTTCACGAAATTATAGGAACCACCAACAGAATAATTAAACCTAAAAAATATGACATAAAATAATATAAGTTAATTGCACTAACAATTTTGTTATGTGAATTTAAAATATATTAAAGTATTTTTATATAATAATA
>NC_029778.3:14844132-14851320 GCF_000817695.3 Arachis duranensis | reverse complement strand
TTAAACCACTATACCAGTCTAATGACAAAATCACATCTCTATTTACCGAGGCTCATTTTTTTTTTTAGAAAAGAAATCCATAATAGAGCATTGGACTAAGTCCTAATATAACTAAGCTAGCTGAACCAAAAGCCATTTATAAGCCATCAACGCTACAATAGTACAATAATCCACCAAGAAGAGGAACACAAAATTTTTCTGCAAATATCTATGTACAATCGATAAAACAGGTCTATTATACACTATGTTCTAAATATTCTAAAAAACACTTCAGTTATTTTCTCTAACATCTCAACCGTTTCTATTTTTTTATTAATATCTGAATGGCTATTATTTATTGTATACAGGTGTACCAGTCAAATACACTGATATATATGAAAGTCTTTCCGTAAGATATAAGAATAAAGGCTAGGAAAATGTTCAAGTGTTCCAGTTATATTTGATCGAAACATTTGATTCCATTATTGAAACATTTGATTCCATTATTTTAAATCTTTTAGATATACTTTAAAAAATGTAAATGGCTTAGATTGATTAAAAATCTTTTATGTGGACACTACTTGTAAAATTCACGCTGAGCATACAATCGGTTCATACTTCGGCTTGTTTATAATGGTTCAAAATTTCGGTGCTTGTCCAAGCGAGTTAGGGAAGTAGTTAACTAGCTATGTTTTGTGTATCAAAGGTGTTTTACGAGCTTGTATAGTTGTATCTAAGCCTAGCTGATATAGTGTTGGGCCTTTTAGTTATATTTTTGTTGTTTTTATTGGAAATTGACTCCAAAATTTGTGTGATGCCATGAAATAAAAAATTTTGGTGAGAAAATATTAGCTACATACAGTGATGGATTCAGAAAAATTTAACAGTGAGAGCAAAAATATAATAAAATTTAGGTATAGATATTTCTTTTTATTTCCACGATACCCAATAAGTTAAGAACTAATCCGTCGTGAATTTGATTTCCTTTTAAGAGTCTGCAATTGGCCGACAATGAGTTGCTACACATACGAGACGAAATTTGAACCCCTAATACTTATTTAAACGGACGACTAAACTGATCACTTGACCAAATTGTTTAGATATATTTAAAATTTTAAATTAGAACTATCTATACATATTGAATAAGAACTAAAAATATACACACAATCACTTATTATAGTATTTAAAATAATAAAAATATAATTTCACACACAGTATAATATTTAAAATAACAAAAAAATAATTTATAATAACTTTCTTTTTATTTTTAACATACTAAATATTATTTTTCTATATATTCTTAAACAATTATTTTATTTTTTATTATCTCATATTTAATTGTCAAATCTACTTTTTATAGTTTTTATGATATAAATAAACTTTTTAACCAAAATAATTACAATATATTAATATATAGATAATATATTTTTTATCTTAAATAATTTTTAAAAATCACTAATAATTTAAGTTTTATTTAATTAAAAAACTAAGTTTCAATTTAATTATCAATTAATTAACTAATATAATATAGTTAATTATCACTATTTTTTGAGTTTATTTCTTTTTTATATATCAAATCAAATTTAACAATATAATTATTGTTATGTGTTAAGTTTAACAAAATATTTTTTAATATAAAACACAAAAAAGTTATTTATCTTTTATTTTAAGACAAATATAATATAACAAGTGATATATATAGTATTAGTTTTTTTTAAAAAATTTTGTGGGGCAAATACTCCCTCTTTATTAAGTGTGGGTCCGTCCTTGATTATACAAATAAGTGATAGAACAGCTCAACATTTTGATTTTTATGTAAATTTGGAAACAATTATTTTACATCTTAATATTATTAGAGAAAAGTAATTGAATATATTAAAAAAATAATATTAATAAAGTTAAATGAATTTTTAATAAAGACAAAATTAAGTATAATTAGGATAGACATTCATGCTATATATAAAAATTTTTTATTCAATTCATATTTTTAAAATTTTTTAATTTTATTATTTATTAATTTATTTTATCNTGTGTAAGAACCGAAATTATTAATCGTTTCATCAAAATAAAATAATAAATTAATCGTTTGGAATAAGTTCGAAAATTTAGACATCTTAATTTAAAAATTTAAAAGTGAGATTTAAATTTAGTAAATTTTTTTAAATAGAAAAATGTAATTTTCTGTGAAAAATTACGTAAAAATACGTAACCGATAAAAATAGTTGACAGTTGGTGTGGAATTTATAACCCACACTTACTAATCGGTAAGTGCACCGGGTCGTACCAAATAATACCTTACGTGAGTAAGGGTCGATCCCATGAGGATTGATGGATTAAGCAACAATAGTATTTGATAAGATTAGTTAGGCAAGCAGAAAAGAGTGTTTTGGTATTCAAAGAGCATTAAACACAGACAAATAAATAAGTTGGGAATAATATAACGAGAAGATAGTTAAGGTTTTAGAGTTATCTATTTTTCCGAATTAAATTTTTTTATTACTAACTAATTTAATCATGCAAGATATAATTTCATGGCAAACTATATGTGACTAGGCCCTAATTCCTTAGACCTTCCTAGTCTCCTCTAAAATTCATTAACTGCCAATTCCTTGGCCAGTTAATTCCAATTAGAGGGTAAAAATCAATTTTCAGTTTATATGCTACAAAAATTCTAATTACCCAAAAATAAGGGAATTATATGTCACGTATCCCATTAAATCCAAATAATTAAAATTTAGGATAAAATGTTTTCAAACTGTTGTTCAAGTAAAGAGCTTTTCCAAGTTTTACAAGAACTCAATTAGAACATGGGTCATACTTTCGTTCCACCCATATTCATAAAATAAAGAGCGAAAACAATTATTGAAATATAAATCAAAGCATGGAATAAATTAAAAAGATCAAACGAATTAATCCATTACAAATAGACAGAGCTCCTAACCTTAACAATGGATGATTAGTTGCTCATGGTTCAGAGAAGAAAAATAAGGGTTCTCGTAACAAATTGGTAAAAAATGGTGCCTGTCTAAATGTACTGAGTTTCTATTTATTACTAATCCTAATAGGTTTTAAAATCAAAAATTAAAAATAATATCTTTTCCTAAAAGATAAGATTTGAATTTAAATTCGAATTAATTAACAGATTTTTAGTTGATGGTTGGGGACCACTTGCTTTGTCTATTCTGCAGCTTCTAATCTGTGTTTTCTGGGCTGGAAAGTAGGTTAAAACAGCCCAAAATTCGTAACCAGCGTCATTTGTAATTTTGTAGATCGCGCATGTGACGCGTCCGCGTCGTCCACGCGCTCGCGTCATTTGTGCATATTCCAGTTCACGCGTTCGCGTCAGGCACGCAATCGCGTCATTGCAATTTCTCCATTCCGCGCGGTCGCGTGAGCCATGCGTCCGCGTCGGTCTTTGCTGGGCATCTCTTTGGTTTCTTCTTCTTTTCTGCAGAAACTTCATCAAATCCATCCGAATGCTACCTAAAATAAATAAAATTGCACAAAACTCAAAATAGCATCCATAGTGGCTAAAATATAATTAATTCTCAATTAAACTCAACAATTTAGATGCAAATTCACTAGGAAAAGATAGATAAGATGCTCACGCATCACAACACCAAACTTAAACTGTTGCTTGTCCTCAAGCAACCAAAACTAATATAGGTTTAGGATGTGAATTTGCATGAGAATGAGAGTTCGATTAAGCTCATGTCTCTTTTTATAGTGGGGTTTATAACCGTAATCCTGAATAGGTTTGGCATCTCACTCTCCTTTGAATCAAGAATGTTATTGTCATTAAGAATTAGAATTCGGATGATATTATGAATTCTCTGATCTTTACATTTCAGTTTAATCCTTGAACACAGTAACATTTACTTTAATTTATTTTTCTTTGGTGCTTTGCACCTTGAGCCTAGCCGTGACTTTAAATGTTTTGTCTCAAGCTTTACTTGACACAGAAACACCACAAGCACTTAACTGGGAAACTCTCTTTGAGTTCTAGTTTTTCTTTTAATTACTCCCAGACAGTGGTGCTCAAAGCCTTTGGCATACTCTGTTAAATGTAATTGATCTCAACTCTAGGTGTTCTGTCTCAAGGATTACTTGACACAATCACGCCACAAGCATATGACTAGGAAAACAACTCTTTGAGCTTTTAATCATGTCTGACCTCCCTAGTCATTGATGCTCAGAGCCTTGGACCTTGTTTTTATTTTTTTTTTATTTTTTTTCGCTGTATCTTTTGCTTCAAGGATTAAATTTTTGTTTATTTCAGAGAAGTCATAATAATTCTCTAAATTCCTATTCCTTATACATCAATATCCCTTGATTCAAATTCAAATATGCACTGTTCATATCATGCATTTAAAAATCACAGAAAATACAACCACATTTAAGTAAATAAGACTATTCTTAGAATTAAACTCAATTTCTCATGCAATACATCACTTTTTTTTTCTTTTCTTTTTAGATTCAAGTTTAGTGAGTGGTACATGAAGTATCTTTTCAGCATTAAAGAAATTTTAAAAAAAATTCTAGGATTCTAACTAATAAAAGATCATGCAACAGACAAAGTAAAATAGCAGAAAACCGGAACATAACATAGAAAAAGAAAGGAGGAATAAAAACGAAAGGAACTCAACCACCTTAGTTATCCTAGCGGTCGCTTTATTCTTCAGGTTGTGCTCCTTCGTGAAGATGATTCGCCTCCCTTTTGTGCCAGAAAACCAATAAGCGCAGCGTCAACACCAAACTTAAAGGTTTGCTTGTCCTCAAGCAAAAAAGAACTTTCCAAAACGACGCGGAAGCGTCAGGCACGCGATCGCGTGCCCTGGATTTTATGCTATTCGCGCGAAGCCAGCAGCGTGCCCGCGCGACTTTCTGTTCGCATGGCTTGGGGTGCCTATTTTCATACGACGTGATCGCGTCGTTCACGCTAACGCGTGGATGGCCGTTTGTGCAATCGACGCGATCGCATCGGTCACGCGTCCGCGTGACCAATTCCGTACGTTTAGCACAACTCTTGCCCCAAGCCAGCACAACTTTCTGCCCAAACACTCTTTTACGTCGATTTCGCAGGTCACGCGTACGCGTCAGTGACGCGGCCGCGTGGATGGTGAAAAATCACAAGCGACGCGAACGCGTGGGGCACGCGATCGCGTGGGCTTCTTTGTGCAAAAGGCTCCATTCTCGCGCCACTCCCGCGCAACTCTCTGTCAAATTTATTTTTCACACACATCCATCTGACGCGAACGCGTCAGTGACGCTTTCGCGTCGTGTTTGCATTTTTTTTTTGAAATATAGCTTGAGGTGTTCGGTTCCTGGGAGAACATAGCTGCATGATTAGAAAATTAGTAAGAACTCAATAAAAATAAAATAACTAAGAGAAATTACTACGAAAAATAGTGAAGGATACGAAATTATCGGGTTACCTCCCGACAAGTGCTTCTTTAACGTCACTAGCTTGACGTTCAGTTCTGCCAGTTCAGCAGATGAGTGGACCTCTGGCGGTCAATCTCGCCTCCAAGATAGTGCTTCAACTTCTGGCCATTCACGGTAAATTTTCTGTCAGAATTTTCTTCTTGTATTTCCACATGACCATATGGTGAGGCTCTGGTAACCACAAACGGCCCTGACCACCGGGATTTTAGCTTTCCGGGAAAGAATTTGAGCCTTGAATTATATAGAAGCACTCTTTGTCCTGGCTCAAAGACTCTGATGGCAATCTTTTTGTTATGCAGTAACTTGGTTCTTTCCTTATAGAGCTTGGCATTCTCATAGGCTGAATATCTGAATTCATCAAGCTCATTCAACTGAAGCATCCGCTTAATTCCTGCAGCTTCTGAATCAAGATTCAAATACCTAACTGCCCAATAAGCCTTGTGCTCCAGCTCAACTGGCAAGTGACAGGATTTGCCATAGACTAACTGATAGGGCGACATGCCAATTGGAGTCTTGTATGCTGTCCGGTATGCCCAGAGAGCATCATCAAGCTTCCTAGACCAGTCCTTTCTTGAAACACTGACGGTCTTCTCAGAATCCTCTTAAGCTCCCTGTTAGAGACTTCAACCTGTCCACTTGTCTGAGGGTGATAGGGGGTTGCCACTTTATGACGGACTCCATATCTATGCAGAAGAGAGTCTAGTTGTCTGTTACAAAAGTGACTTCCTCCATCACTAATGAGTGTCCTTGGGATGCCAAATCGGCTAAAGATATACCTCTGAAGAAAGTCCATTACCACCTTGGCATCATTGGTGGGCAAAGCCACAACTTTCACCCATTTGGACACATAGTCCACTGCCACTAGGATATAGTTGTTTGAATGTGAGGGTGGAAAAGGTTCCATGAAATCAATACCCCACACATCAAACAACTCAACCTCAAGAAGTCCCTGCTGTGGCATTTCATGGTTGGCAGGGAGATTTGCAGCTTTTTCACATCTGCCACAATGCTTCACAAATGCTCTTGAGTCCCTGAAGAGAGTCAGCCAGTAAAACCCACTCTGAAGGACTTTTGTAGCTGTCCTTTCACCACCAAAGTGGCCTCCATAATCAGACCCATGACAGTGCCAGAGAATCTGCTGCTTTTCCTCATCTGGGACACATCTCCGGATTATTCCATCTGAGCACCTTTTAAGAAGGTATGGTTCTTCCCAAATGTAGTACTTTGCATCAGTCAATAGCTTCTTCACTTGTTGCCTACTGTACTCTCTTGGGATAAAATTCATGGCTTTGTAATTTGCAATGTCTGCAAACCATGGTGCCTGCTGAATGAGGAACAATTGTTCATCTGGAAATGTCTCAGTCACAGCTGTGGGTGGTTGTTCTCCTGCTTCAGGCTCAATTCTGGAAAGATGGTCAGCTACTTAATTCTCTGACCATTTCCTGTCTTTTATCTCAATATCAAACTCCTGAAGGAGCAACACCCATCTGATTAATCTTGGTTTAGAATCCTGTTTGGTTAGAAGGTACTTCAAAGCAGCATGATCAGTATAAATAATAACCTTAGAACCAAGTAAATAAGACCTAAACTTATCAACAACATACACAACAGCTAATAATTCCTTTTCTGTAGTTGTGTAATTCTTTTGAGCATCATTTAACACACGACTGGCATAATAGATGACATGTACAAGCTTGCCATGCCTCTGTCCTAAAACGGCTCCTATAGCAAAATCACTAGCATCACACATTAATTCAAATGGTA
>NC_029778.3:14840973-14841200 GCF_000817695.3 Arachis duranensis | reverse complement strand
GAAACAGGTTTAGCAATAGCAAGCCTTTTCCATCATCTTCTCAGCAACAGACAGAGAGTTCTAAGCAGAATAACTCTGACTCAGCAACCATGGTCTCTGATCTGATCAAAATCACTCAAAGTTTCATGACTGAAACAAGATCCTGCATTAGAAATTTGGAGGCACAAGTGGGTCAGCTGAGCAAGAAAATTACTGAACTCCCTCCTAGTACTCTCCCAAGCAATACG
>NC_029778.3:14837591-14839119 GCF_000817695.3 Arachis duranensis | reverse complement strand
GGCTGTGATTGATGTTGATAGAGGAGAGTTGATCATTCAAGTGAATGAAGAATCCTTGGTGTTTAAGGCCCAAGGATATCCCTCTATCATCATGGAGAGGAAGCATGAAGAGCTTCCCTCAAAACAGAGCCAAACAGAGCCCCCACAGTCAAACTCTAAGTTTGGTGTTGGGAGGCCACAACCAACTTCTAAGTTTGGTGTTGAACCCCCACATTCAAACTCTAAGTTTAGTGTTGGGAGGTTCCAACATAGCTCTGAGCATTTCTGAGGCTCCATGAGAGTCCTCTGTCAAGCTAATGACATTAAAGAAGCGCTTGTTGGGAGGCAACCTAATATTTTATAATTAACTATTTTCTTTTGTTACTTTATGTTTTTTTTTTGTAGGTTGATGATCATGAGAAGTCACAAAATCAATGAAAAAAGCAAAAACAGAAAGAAAAATAGAAAGAAAAACAGCACACCCTGGAGGACGCACCTACTGGCGTTTAAACGCCAGTAAGGTTAGCAGATGGGCGTTTAACGCCCAGTCTGGCACCATTCTGGGCGTTTAACGCCAGAAAGGGGCACCAGACTGGCTTTAAACGCCAGAAAAGGGCAAACTCTTGGCGTTAAACGCAGAAATGGGCACCAGCCCGGCGTTTAACGCCAGATTTGGCACAAAGAGCAATTTTGCTCGCCACTTGGTGCAGGGATGACTTTTCCTTGACACCTCAGGATCTGTGGACCCCACAGGATCCCCACCTACCCTACCACTCTCTTTCTCTTCTTCACCCATTCACCAATCACCTCAACACCTCTTCCCCAAAAACCCTCACCAATCACCTCAACACCTCTTCCCCAAAAACCCTTCACCTATCAAATCCCTTCTTTCTCTTCACCACTCACATCCATCCTTCATTAAACCCCACCTACCTCACCATTCAAATTCAAACCACTTTCCCACCCAAACCCACCCATACATGACCGAACCCTACCACCCCTCCACTCCTATATAAACCCTCCTTCACTCCTTCATTTTCACACAACCTAAACACCACTTCTTCCCCTTTTGGCCGAACACAAAGCCATTCCCTTATTCCTCATTTCTTCTTCTTCTACTCTCTTCTTTCTTCTTTTGCTCGAGGACGAGCAAACCCTTTAAGTTTGGTGTGGTAAAAGCAATGCTTTTTGTTTTTTCATAACCATTTATGGCATCTAAGGCCGGAGAAACCTCTAGAAAGAGGAAAGGGAAGGCAAAAGCTTCCACCTCCGAGTCATGGGAGATGGAAAGATTCATCTCAAGGGTGCATCAAGACCACTTCTATGAAGTTGTGGCCTTGAAGAAGGTGATCCCCGAGGTCCCTTTTTCACTCAAAAAGAGTGAATATCCGGAGATCCGACATGAGATCCGAAGAAGAGGTTGGGAAGTTCTTACCAACCCCATTCAACAAGTCGGAATCTTAATGGTTCAAGAGTTCTATGCCAATGCATGGATCACCAAGAACCATGATCAAAGTGTGAACCCGGATCCAAAGAATTATCTTACTAT
>NC_029778.3:14836788-14837312 GCF_000817695.3 Arachis duranensis | reverse complement strand
CTCATCTCATTTGTCACCTCTGTTATTCAGTTGGAGTTGACATAGAGGGAGATATCCCTATTGATGAGGACAAGCCCATCACTAAGAAGAGGATGGAGCACACAAGAGACTCCACTCATCATGAGATCCCTGAGATTCCTCAAGGGATGCACTTTCCTCCACAAAACTATTGGAAGCAACTAAACACCTCCCTAGGAGAATTGAGTTCTAACATGGGACAACTAAGGGTGGAGCATCAAGAACACTCCATCATCCTCCATGAAATTAGAGAAGATCAAAGAATCACGAGAGAGGAGCAACAAAGACAAGGAAGAGACATTGAGGAGTTCAAGCACTCCATAGGACCTTCAAGAGGAAGAAAGAGCCGCCATCACTAAGGTGGACCCGTTCCTTAATTTCCTTGTTCTTTACTCTTCTGTTTTTCGAATTCTAGTGCTTATGTTTATCTATGTTTGTGTCTTGTGATCATTAGTGTCTTAGTGTCTATGCCTTAAAGTTATGAATGTCCTATGAATCCATCACCT
>NC_029778.3:14835935-14836584 GCF_000817695.3 Arachis duranensis | reverse complement strand
TATCTTGAATTTGTGGTTCATGAATGTTGGCTCTTGAAAGAATGATGAAAAAGGAGACATGTTACTGAGGATCTGAAAAATCATAAAAATGATTCTTGAAGCAAGAAAAAGCAATGAAAAAAAAAGAGAAGAAGAAAATTTCGAAAAAAAAAGGGGAGAAAAGAAAACGAAAAAAGAAAAGAGAAAAAGGAAAATAAAGTTGTGATCCAAGGCAAAAAGAGTCTGCTTAAGAACCCTGGATACCTCTAATTGGGGACTCTAGCAAAGCTGAGTCACAATCTGAAAAGGTTCACCCAATTATGTGTCTGTGGCATGTATGTATCCGGTGGTAATACTGGAAAACAGAGTGCTTTGGGCCACGGCCAAGACTCAATAAATAGCTATGTTCAAGAATCATCATACTTAACTAGGAGAATCAATAACACTATCTGGATTTTGAGTTCCTAGAGAAGCCAATCATTCTGAATTTCAAAGGATAGAGTGAGATGCCAAAACTGTTCAGAGGCAAAAAGCTAAAAGCCCCGCTCATCTAATTAATACTGATCTTCATAGATGTTTTTGGAATTCATTGCATATTCTATTCTTTTTATCTTATTTGATTTTCAGTTGCTTGAGGACAAGCAACAATTTAAGTTTGGTGTTGTGATGA
>NC_029778.3:14749913-14834855 GCF_000817695.3 Arachis duranensis | reverse complement strand
ATTTCCACTGAGAGGATGGGAGGTAGCCACTGACAACGGTGAAACCCTTGCTTAAGCTTGCCATGGAAAGGAGTAAGAAGGATTGGATGAAGACAGTGGGAAAGCAGAGAGACGGAAGGGAAGGCATCTTCATACGCTTATCTGAAGTTCCTACCAATGAATTACATAAGTATCTCTATCTTTATCTTTATGTTTTATGCGTTTATCACCATACCCATTTGAGTTTGCCTGACTGAGATTTACAAGGTGACCATAGCTTGCTTCATACCAACAATCTCTGTGGGATCGACCCTTACTCGCGTAAGGTTTATTACTTGGATGACCCAGTACACTTGCTGGTTAGTTGTGCGAAGTTGTGTTTATGCCATGGTATTGAACACCAAGTTTTTGGTTTCATCACCGGGGATTATTTGAGTTATGAAAAGTAGTGATCACAATTTCGTGCACCAAGTGTCCTTGGGACGCCAAATCGGCTAAAGATATATCTCTGAAGAAAGCCCATTACCACCTTGGCATCATTGGTGGGCAAAGCCACAGCTTCCATCCATTTGGACACATAGTCCACTGCCACTAGGATATAGTTATTTGAATGTGAGGGTGGAAAAGGTCTCATGAAATCAATACCCCACACATCAAACAACTCAACCTCAAGAAGTCCCTGCTGTGGCATTTCATGGTTGGCAGGGAGATTTGCAGCTTTTTCACATCTGCCATAGTGCTTTACAAATGCTCTTGAGTCCCTGAAGAGAGTCGGCCAGTAAAACCCGCTCTGAAGAACTTTTGTAGCTGTCCTTTCACCACCAAAGTGGCCTCCATAATCAAACCCATGATAGTGCCAAAGAATCTGCTGCTTTTCCTCATCTGGGACACATCTCCGGATTATTCCATCTGAGCACCTTTTAAAAAGGTATGGTTCTTCCCAAATGTAGTACTTTGCATCAGTCAATAGCTTCTTCACTTGTTGCCTACTGTACTCTCTTGGGATAAAATTCATGGCTTTGTAATTTGCAATGTCTACAAACCATGGTGCCTGCTGAATGAGGAACAATTGTTCATCCGGAAATGTCTCAGTCACAACTGTGGGTGGTTGTTCTCCTGCTTCAGGCTCAATTCTGGAAAAATGGTCAGCTACTTGATTTTCTGACCCTTTCCTGTCTTTTATCTCAATATCAAACTCCTGAAGGAGTAACACCCATCTGATTAATCTGGGTTTAGAATCCTGTTTGGTTAGAAGGTACTTCAACGCAGCATGGTTAGTATAAACAATAACCTTAGAACCAAGTAAATAGGACCTAAACTTATCAACAGCATACATAACAGCTAATAATTCCTTTTCTGTAGTTGTGTAATTCTTTTGAGCATCATTTAACACACGACTGGCATAATAGATGACATGTACAAGCTTGCCATGCCTCTGTCCTAAAACGGCTCCTATAGCAAAATCACTAGCATCACACATTAATTCAAATGGCAAATCCCAGTCAGGGGGAGCTATAATGGGAGTAGAGGTAAGGTTTGCCTTCAGAGTTTCAAAAGCATGCAGACAATCAGAATTAAAGACAAAAGGAACATCAACAACCAACAAGTTGCTCAATGGTTTAGCAATTTTAGAAAAATCCTTTATAAATCTTCTATAAAATCCTGCATGACCCAAGAAACTCCTAATTGCCTTAACATTAGTTGGTGGTGGTAATTTTTCAATTACCTCCACCTTTGCTCTATCAACCTCAATCCCTTACTTGAAATCCGGTGTCCAAGAACAATGCCTTCTGTAACCATAAAATGACATTTTTCCCAATTTAAAACAAGGTTTGATTCTTGACACCGTTTCAAGACAAGATATAAATGTTTAAGGCAGGATTCAAAAGAATTACCAAAAACAGAAAAGTCATCCATAAATATCTCAATAAACTTTTCAACCATATCAGAAAAAATTGAAAGCATACACCTCTGAAAAGTTGCTGGAGCATTGCAAAGTCCAAATGGCATTCTCCTGTAGGCAAATACTCCAAAGGGGCATGTGAATGCTGTCTTCTCTTGATCTTGAGGGTCTACTGCAATTTGATTATATCCAGAATATCCATCTAGAAAACAATAAAAGGCATGACCAGCTAACCTCTCAAGCATCTGATCAATGAAAGGGAGGGGGAAATGATCTTCCTTGTAGCAGTGTTGAGCCTCCTGTAATCTATGCACATTCTCCATCCTGTGACTGTTCTTGTAGGAATAAGCTCATTCTTTTCATTCTTGATCACTGTCATCCCGCTTTTTTTTGGGAACTACCTGCACAGGACTTACCCAAGGACTGTCAGAAATAGGGTAAATAATACCTGCTTCCCATAGTTTCATTACCTCTTTTTGGACCACCTCTTTCATAGTTGAATTGAGTCTCCTTTGTGGTTGCACAACTGGTTTGGCATCATCTTCAAGAAGAATCTTGTGCATACACTTAGTTGGACTAATCCCCTACAAGTCACTAATAGTCCACCCAAGAGCTGTTTTACGACTCTTGAGCACTGAAACAAGCGCCTCTTCCTCTTCAAGTTTCAGAGAAGAGCTACTAATAACTGGATATGAATCATTTTCACCCAAGAACACATATTTCAGGGAAGGAGGTAAGGGTTTGAGCTCAAGCTTGGGGGCTTCCTCCTCCTTGCTTAGCGTGTTCATCAGCTTTTTTTGGGGTGGTGAATCATTAACTTCAACTAATTCATACTCAGAAATAGGATCCAGAACATCATCAAATACCTCAGATTCCAGTACTTCTTGAACAAGTGGTTCGATAACATCTATTTTCATGCACCCCTCAGAATCATTAGGGTGCTTGAGAGCTTCAAAAACATTCAGGACCACCTGTTCTTCATTGACCCTCAGGGTTAATTTACCCTTTTTCACATCAATCAGAGCTCTACCTGTAGCTAAAAAGGGTATACCAAGTATAATAGAGGGTTTTACCTCCTCTTCCATGTCTAATATAACAAAGTCAACAGGGAAGATAAATGGTCCTACTTTAACAAGTAAATCTTCAACCACACCCATAGGTAATTTAATAGAAAGATCAGCAAGTTGAAGAGAAATACGAGTAGGTTTTACCTCCTCAATTTGAAGCTTTTTCATCACTGAAAGTGGCATGAGGTTGATGCTAGCTCCAAGATCACATAAAGCTCTCTGAATGTCGACTTCTCCAATGGTGCAAGGAATGACAAAGCTTCCTGGGTCTGGCATTTTCTCAGGAAGGGTGTGTTAAATAATTGCACTGCATTCCTTAGTTAATACCATGGTTTCTTGCTCCTTCCAATTCCTCTTGTGGGTCAACAATTCTTTCATAAATTTGGCATAGAGAGGCATTTGCTCCAGAGCCTCTGCAAAAGGGATGTTGATCTGCAGCTTCTTGAAGACATCTAAAAATTTAGAGAATTGCTTTTCCTTGGATGCTTTCTGAAGCCTCTGAGGATATGACATTTTTGGCTTATATTCAGGAGCCTTTGGTAAGGCGGGATAGTTGTCAAGAGAGTCAGGAAACGGGTTGTCTGCACGCTTAGGAGGGGCGTGTTCTACCTCTTCCTTCTTCTCCTCTCGAGCTTCTCCTTCAACTGGATCTTCATTGACCTTGGTCTCACAACCAGCTACCTTACCACTTCTCAATTGAATGGCCTTGCAATCTTCTCTTGGGTTCACCACTGTATCACCAGGGAATGTATTTAGAGACCTTTCAGGTAATTGCTTGCTCATTTGACCCATTTGTACCTCCAGGTTTCTAACGGAGGCCCTGGTTTCTTGCATGAAACTCATCATCATTTCCCATTTAGAATCTTCTTGGGATTTAGAATTTGCCTGCTGAGGTGGTTGTTGTTGCTGAGACTGAAATTGGCGGTTATTATAGTTGTTCTGTTGAAAATCGCCTTGAGGATTATTGTTGAAGTTTTGAGGTCTCTGAGGTTGATCTCTCCACCCAAAATTTGGGTGATTCCTCCACCCCTGATTGTATGTCTTAGAATATGGATCATTGTTGGGATTTTTAGGACCACTCCCCATGTAATTCACCTGTTCAGAAGAAGGTTGAGCATAATCATAATTATCATTTTGCATAAAATTACCTGCCATGTCATAAGAGACTTCCTGTGTTGGATTTTAGTTGTTGATAGCTGAGACTTGCATGCCACCCATCTGTTGAGTAAGTAGATTTATTTGCTGAGACATCAGCTTGTTCTGAGCAAGAAGAGCATTAACAGCTTCTACTTCCAACACGCCTCTCTTCTGAGGGGTCTCAGAGTTCACAGGATTCCTGTTAGATGAGTATAAATATTGGTTACTTGCAACCAATTCAATCAGCTCAATAGTCTCCTCTGGTGTCTTCTTCTTGTGCAATGAACCGCCTGCAGAAGTGTCTAGGCTCATCTTGGACATCTCACCCAAGCCTTCATAAAAGATATCCAGTTGGGTCCATTTGGAGAACATGTCTGGAGGGCATTGCCTAGTCAGTAGCTTGTGTCTCTCCCAAGCTTCATACATAGTTTCACCATCCTTCTATCTGAATGTCTGAACCTCCAACCTAAGCTTAGTCAGCTTCTAAGGTGGGAAAAATTTTGTGAGAAACTCAGTAACAACCTTGTCCCAAGTATCCAAACTCTCCTTTGGTTGGGAATCTAGCCATAGCTTTGCTTTATCTCTCAGAGCAAACGGAAAAAGCATGAGTCTGTACACCTCTGGATTCACTTCATTTGTCTTCACAGTATCACATATCTGCAGAAAATTAGATATGAACTGATTTGGATCTTCATGAGGAAGTCTGTGATACTGGCAATTTTGTTGCACCAAGGTGACCAATTGTGGCTTCAACTCAAAGTTGTTTGCATTTATAGGAGGCACCACAATACTTTTTCCATAAAGATCTGCAGTAGGGGCAGAATAAGAGCCAAGCACTCTCCTCTGTTGATCATCCCCATTCGGATTTACCACATTGGCATTAGTATTATTATTTACCATAGTGGATTCTGCAGCCTTGCAAAGTCTTGCTTGTTGTAAACGCCGCCTGAAAGTCCTTTCAGGTTCAGGATCAAAGCCTAAGAGATGTTCTTTGTCTCTGTTCCTGCGCATAAACAAACAAAACACAAGAAAGAATGGGAATCTCTACGTCAGAGTGTAGAGAATTCCCAGTGAGGTAACCTGTGTAAAGAGATAAAAATATTGAATAAAATAAATAGAAGAATAATAAATAGGTAACACCAAACTTAATTTCAGAAATTAAAAGAAATATTGGTCCTATTTATTTATTTTAAATTTTTTTTTAAATTTTTTTTGAAGGTTAAAAATAGAAATAAAATAAAACTAATAAAATATAAAAAAATAACGGAAAGAAACAGAATGAAAATAAAAGAAAATAAAACTAAAAAGAAAAAAAAATGGACGCAGGTTTTAAAAACAAAATTCAAACGTTAAATGAAAAAAATTAAAATGGGGGATACGGGTGCTAACGAAAGACAAGGAAATTTTTAAAATATTTGTTTTATTTTTTTGAAAAATAATAAAATAATTTTTAATTAAAATTGAAATTAAAACGCCTTATCTAAACAATCAAACAATTAATAGTTGTTAATCACAGTCAATCCCCGACAACGGCGCCAAAAACTTGGTGTGGAATTTATAACCCACACTTACTAACCGGCAAGTGCACCGGGTCGTACCAAGTAATACCTTACGTGAGTAAGGGTCGATCCCACGAGGATTGATGGATTAAGCAACAATAGTATTTGATAAGATTAGTTAGGCAAGCAGAAAAGAGTGTTTTGGTATCCAAAGAGTATTAAACACAGACAAATAAATAAGTTGGGAATAATATAACGAGAAGATAGTTAAGGTTTCAGAGTTATCTATTTTTCCGAATTAAATTTTTTATTACTAACTAATTTAATCATGCAAGATATAATTTCATGGAAAACTATATGTGACTAGGCCCTAATTCCTTAGACCTTCCTAGTCTCCTTTAAAATTCATTAACTGCCAATTCCTTGGTCAGTTAATTCCAATTAGAGGGTAAAAATCAATTTTCAGTTTATATGCCACAAAAATTCTAATTACCCAAAAATAAGGGGATTATATGTCACGTATCCCATTAAATCCAAATAATTAAAATTTAGGATAAAATGTTTTCAAACTGTTGTTCAAGTAAAGAGCTTTTCCAAGTTTTACAAGAACTCAATTAGAACATGGGTCATTCTTCCGTTCCACCCATATTCATAAAATAAAGAGCGAAAACAATTATTAAAATATAAATCAAAGCATGGAATAAATTAGAAAGATCAAACGAATTAATCCATTACAAATAAACAGAGCTCCTAACCTTAACAATGGAGGATTAGTTGCTCATGGTTCAGAGAAGAAAAATAAGGGTTCTCGTAACAAATTGGTAAAAAATGGTGCCTGTCTAAATGTACCGAGTTTCTATTTATTACTAATCCTAATAGGTTTTAAAATCAAAAATTAAAAATAATATCTTTTCCTAAAAGATAAGATTTGAATTTAAATTCGAATTAATTAACAAATTTTCAGTTGATGGTTGGGGACCATTTGCTTTGTCCATTATGCAGCTTCTAATCTGTGTTTTCTGAGCTGAAAATTGGGTCAAAACAGCCCAAAATTCTTAACCAGTGTCATTTGTAATTTTGCAGATCGCGCATGTGACGCGTCCGCGTCGTCCACGCGCTCGTGTCATTTGTGCATATTCCAGTTCACGCGTTCGCGTCAGGCACGCGATCGCGTCAGGCACGCGATCGCGTCAAGCACGCGATCGCGTCATTGCAATTTCTCCATTTCGCGCGGTCGCGTAAGCCATGCGTCCGCGTCGGTCTTCGCTGGGCATCTCTTTGGTTTCTTCTTCTTTTCTGCAGAAATTTCATCAAATCCATCCGAATGCTACCTAAAATAAATAAAATTGCACAAAACTCAAAATAGCATCCATAGTGGCTAAAATATAATTAATTCTCAATTAAACTCAACAATTTAGATGCAAATTCACTAGGAAAAGATAGATAAGATGCTCACGCATCAACAGTATCGGCTTAAGTCTGTTCGGTATTGCGAGTGAGAAAATAAAATCGTAAAAATCCTTAGAAAAATATTTAGAATTGAAAATTAGGCACTAATTCTAAAAATTTTGGCACAAAATTGGACCAAACGGACCAAAAATACTAAGCGGTTGGACCGGATCCAAGTTGGACCCAAGCGTACACTATATATATAGAGCCTTATTCATGAGCCATTCAGTTCATTCACCACCTAAAACACAAACAACAAGCCAACGAGTTATAGCTCAAATGGCATAGTCTCTTCATACTCACCTAAGAGGTCACGAGTTCGAGTCTCCTATCTTCAATAAAAAAAAAAATAACAACAACATAGCTTGTGAAATCAAAGAGAAGAGAAGAGGGTTACTATTTACCGTACTTTTCATTTTCTCATAACTTCAGTTACAGTGCTCTGATTTGTGTACAGTTTGTGACCACGCGCTCATTTCTAACCAAACAATGTAGTAAGAAACTAACACTTTCTTACCCAATTCTCTACCCTAATAATTTTGTAATTTTGGATTTAGTTATTGAGTAGATTCTTTGATTTTAGTTGTTTATGGGTGATCTAGCATTGGTTATTGTTGGATTTTGCTCCTAATTCCGTCGATAAGGTAAGTCACTTCAAAATTCTTGTGGATTAGTGATTTTGTGAACCCTAGGATTAATTTATGGTAAATTGAATATGTATAGCTTGAATTTGGTGATTATTGGAGTTGGTTTTGGCAATTTGATTGACTTTGGTAGCTGAAGCTTTGTGGAAGCTTGTTTCGAATCATTTTTGGTATTTTGTGCATCTTGAAAATCGGCCAATGTATAATTTCGGTTTCTTTTAGTTAATATGTAATGCTTTACGTTTAAGTTCGTAAATAAAAAATGGTGAAATATTACGACCTCTAAAAATAAGATTACATACATAGGTATATATGAAAAGAAATATAACTAGAAGCCTTGAAGAAAAAGTTAAACAAAACAATCAGAACTCGCATCGCACACAAAACGTAAGGAAGAGAAACACACATAAAAAAGAAGCGAACACGGCTTTAGTTGTGTGAAGACTAAACTGGTAATTAATTCCATTTTAAACAAATGACCAAATATATGTACACAGAATGATAATGTTAAAAAATTTAAAAATGTCAATTTTAGTAATTTAAATTTAATTATGTATTAAAAAAATAAAATTTATTAGTACGTGATGGTGGAAAAATGATTGAAATTCATGATAGACATGAATCATGTTTAGCAATAATTGTGTTAGCAAATCATGTTTAGTGAGTTTTTATGTACAGTTTTAAAAATTCACTATCCTGCCATTATTTATGTGTTAAAGAATATTATTGAATTTATAAGTAAACAGTGATAAGATATCATGTAACATCCTACCACACAAAATTTTATGCTTAAGCCGTAAAACAGAAGTGATGTAGTATTATGACCTCTAAAATAAAATACATACATAATAGTATCTGAAAGAGAGAAATATACGAGGAGTCTTGAAAAGCAGGTAAAATAAATTTGCAAAATAAAAAGCACAATGCTCAAGAAATGAGATTACTTGCGTGCTAAGAAACCTAAAGATTATAGGTGTAACTAAACAAAAGAGAAAATAAAGAGTCAAGGATACAGAATAACTAGCCCCATAACTCAGCCTGTGAAGTCAAGGCTGGCCGGAGAATATTTACATACATATATACATATTCCCAAAATACGCCCAAAATACAAGATAAAACCTTAGCTCTCTTTAAACCTCTAAGAGAGACAAAATAAATAGGTTTCTTGGAGAGAAAGCTAAGTACATATATATATAAGCTACATAACAAAAGAACCCAGAAAATGCTACACTTCAGCAGTCCAGACACCTAGCAAGGTGCCTCTCGACCTGCATCTGAAAACAACAACACAGTATGGGGGTGAGAACCGGAGGTTCTTAGCATGGTAAAGGTGTCACACACATAATATATAAGGTCCTCGAAATGCCAGAGGCAATTCTAGAACGCCAACACTCAGTTATAAAACTTAAATTCTAAACAGAAGCCATAAAAAGAGTAGGTGTTCTAAGGAATTCTAAACTTACTTAAACCTAACTTTATCACCAAAGCGGTCCACCTTTCCTCTGCTCCTCCATCACCAATGATTTAGCAGAGATAGACAACCAAACAATTTCAAGCACGGGTAGAAAACAGGTAGTACAGGTAGCAAATATAACAATTAGCATAGTATATATTCAGTTAGGCAATCCCACGTAATGCATAGCAGACAAAACAAATAGAATGCACATGATGTATGCCTATCCTATGGCTGATGAGGCTCATCTTTCGGTTATCAATCCAACCCGACAAGTCCGAAATCCTTGGACTGTGCCTCGTCGCGCATCCCCATGAGTCTATGCATAGTTTTTCTCATTTCATTCATAATTCATATATTCATTCATTCATATATAACTTACTCAATGGGGGATATCCATTCCCGGGAATTTATACGTCCCTAGTCACCCTTACGACGTAGGGTCAATAGAGTATCGAGTTTCAACCTTGAACACGTGGTGGCAAGCCACGTTCTGTTACTCAGGAAAACTCGTAACTCAGATATCATTAAATCCATGAGCCACATAATATTCATAACCATTCATATTCATTACATAATCATTCATCATAGCCATGACATTATAACTTCTTTCAGCCTTCACATCATTCTCTTATAATTTATCATGTTTACCCTTTTTCTTTATTCCCAAGTTACCTTAATTTTCCAGCTTCAACTAACTATTAGGCTTAGTATTATATTTTACAACTAAAAGGATGAGAATAGAGGTTTAAAAATCTAAAATTTGATTTAAAAACACAAGATCCAGTTTTGCAGAAAACAAGAGCCACGCGTACGCGTGGGTATGCATTTAGGCCAAGATGCGTACGCATTCCCTGATTACGCGTACGCATATGCACCAGGCAGTAGCGCATGGTTGCACATGAGGATCTTGCATACGCATAAATCCCAAGTCATGCGCACGCGTCGGCCACGCGTACGCGTGGGCGTGCAAACTTAGCTCATTACGCATACGCATAGGCTCGTTCGCGCACGCATGTGCAAGAGGCAGTAGCTACCATATGCGAATGAGGGTTATGCTAGCCAAAAGTTTCATGTCACGCGTACGCGTGGACGTACGTTTTTCAAAAAATTTTACCAAGTCTGAAATCTGCAGATTTTCCATTTTAAATCTCAAACTTTCGACGCGCATAACTTTTTCGTCTTAAAACATTTTTCATCCGTTCTTCAAACAGCATAAACTTCACGGACCTAATTTTTATACAAAACAAGTTTGAAACCATTTGGGAGTTCAGAAACTAAGTTATGGCTCATTAAAATTTGGTCAAAAACTAATTTTTTACAAACCCAAACCTCAATTTCATTAACACCAAGTACCATACCCACTTCTTATCTAAATAATCAGCACAAATACATATCATAGCATTTCAATACAAGTCTACTACTTATTTATCAAATCACAAACTCTTTAACTTCATTCTTTTACCAAATCACATCCTTAGTTTCCACTTCCATCAACATTAACATCATTATACTAACACACATGTATATATAATCCATATCATCAACTTCTCAACTATATCCAAACACCAAGAAAGCATCATATTCCCATCATGACCATATTCATCAACACAAGCTTAACTTGAATTATCAGTCAACATCATAGAAACTAATCATTCAATATATTCAACTATTTTAACCTATCCTATAGTTCTCTACTCTAAGTTTTCTCAGAATATTATATGTTAAACATGAGAAACCTAAACCATACTTTGGCCGATTTTTGCCTATAACCCGAAACACCACCAAGGCACCAAAAACAACCCTCAAAGCTCAAAATCTCCAAGGCAAGGCCTCCAAAACTCCACCAAACCTCCAAAGTACTCAGTCAACTTCAACATACACATATACAAGCCTAATTCACATATATCACATCCAAATTCAATACTTAAACTCATACAAACTAGAATTTACAGATTTTGAGAATCCTCACCTTATATATGTCTTGATTGAGCAAAGACTCACAAATTCCTCGAGTTAATTTGATGAGCCTAAACATCAAGACGTCGAATTTCAATAACGAAAGTCCCAAAATTTCGAAATTTCAAGAGACTGAGAGGCTGAGATGAGAGGTGAGACTTACCTATGAAATTGATCCAATAAAATCATAGAGTTCGACGCGCTGGATGCATAGCCACAAACGGTGCGGTGATCAAAGATCGGATGAAGAAGTTATGATGGATTGATTATATGAGTGAGGGTTAGGGCTGTGTTCTTCACCTTCCTCCTCCCATGGATGTTGGAACGGAAATGAGGAATGAAAGGAAAAGTAATGAGCTGAAGCTCATTTAAGTGATGGTTCCGGTTGGGTCTACGAACTCGGTTTGACCGGTTTGGTTCGTCCGACCCAATTTTAGGCTAAATTTTTTGAAATTAGTGTTAAAATTCTCGTTTTAAAGAGTTTTATTTTATTTTAATATAAGATTTTCATTTTTAATTTTGCTTATTAAAATTTATTTTATCGACTAATTATTTACTAATTTAGAGGGATTTACATATCGTGTGATTTGTGTTTTTGTAAAACAATTATCTTACCACAATTTACGTATTAAAACATAGTATAATATTCTTAATAAATTATGATAGAGTAATAAAATTTATGAATAATAATATTATTATCTATATATAAATTATAAAAAAGAACGTATATATAATGACTTTTGATTTACGATAATTTTGTAATTATAATTTTTTAATATTAAAACAGTCAAATGTATTTTCTTTGGACACATAGGACAACAGAATAAGAAAAATCTAATATTATTAGATACTAAATTTAAATATTTATATTACAAACTAATTTTTTTTTGTAAAAACTAAAATTAAAAATATATCGATTGAAATCATTCAAAATTCATGGATTAGACTTAGCGAAGTCATTAAAAAAATAAATATTCTTTCTTTTGTCTTTAAATTTATTGGATATATATTTTTTGTACGAATTTTTGTTTTTAGAAAATTAGATGTTCAACAAGTATTTTAAAAAATTTGAATGAGAATGTTGTTAGAGTTGTATTTTTAAGTTTTTCAAAAGATAAATTAAAAGTTAAAAAATTGATTTAAAAAAAATTAGCAAGAAGAGCTAAATATTTTAATTGTAATGTTAATATTTGAAAAATAAATTTTATTTTGATATATATTATTTGCTTATTTTATATAATATTATTTTTACCAAGGTAGCTGGTAAATATATTTATAATTTTTTACTAAAAAATTGAATAATTTGTTAATAAATGCTAGGATATGTTTCTAATGGTGTGTATTTTAAGGATGACATAAAGATTTAATTCTCAATGAAATAAATAGTGGTTCACGCCCTATTGCTAGCCAAGCCAGGAATTTAGAAACTCAACTATTGATAAATGAGTCATTTTAGTTTTGCTTCGAGAGATAAAATTGTCTTTAAATTCTTCACTACAAGACAAATACATAATAAAAACTGGATAGTATAAAAGAACATAATATTTCATGCTAGTAGAATGGAATATGTGATAATTTTTCTGAATTATAAGAGCAGAAAACTACAGTCTAAAAAAAAGCTGAAACCTTAATAATGATAAAATAGGCTTAACTCAACTGCTATTTGGTAAAAAAATCGCTAACTACACTATTATTGAAAAAAATAACAACTTAACAATAATACCTATATCTATATCCATAAATAATATGATAAAAGACTTGTAGAAATGAGCTTAGATATAGGCATTATAAGTATTATCAGTTATCATCGAGAATAAATTATTATTTTGTCTCCTAAAAAATTTAATTTTTAATAAAAATATTCTTTAAAAAACTTTTATATTGGCTCTAATGATAATCTCAGTTTAAAAGAATACACAGTTCTTTTATAAATAGCAAATAATTTATATATTTGATTCAATTTTTTGTATGATTGAAAAAACACATACAAAAAATCAAGTAAAAGGTTAATTTTTAAAACTTTTTTCAATTTGTTTTTAAAATTTTTGCCATTCAAGTAAAAGAATTACAATGTCTTGCCTAAGTATATTTGCTGGATTTAATTTTCTTGGTATAAGCGTGACAATGTTTTAATTTTCTTGTGTTGGATGTAGTTATTGTATTAGATTGCCTTCTACTGTGTGTGCTTCGTGTATTACATTTATGGATCATATTTGTTTGGGGTTTTTAGTTTAGGAATTGTTAGGTAAACAATGATCATTTTGAACAACATGAATAATCACCAATCAAATAAAAACACACTATAATTTTAATTAAATTAACCATCTAAATTTAATATTAAAATAACCATCCGTAGTTCTTTACACCTACTGAAATAAACATCCGATATATCTATTGTTCATATTGTTTAATATTTTTATTGTCTACCTATAATTTTTCTTTTTTGTTTTTGGGTTTAATTCAGTATAACTTCAACCAATATCCTATCTGTTGTGGGTTGGTGAAGAGACAACATGCCCAATTCATACATGAATTTCAAATTTGTTATTATTATACGCATGATTCTATTATGGAGTATTATAACACAATGATTTTTATTTAAGTAAAAAAAATAATTTTAATCATAAAAATATAAATAAATTTATTGTTTTTATAAATTAAAATATAAATTCTTAAAAAATTTATTAAAATAATAATTTATCATCAAAGATAGATGCATGTATCACATTGTACAAAAAAGCACTCCACTATAATTAATAAAAGTTTATATAATAGATATTTTAATTCATAAAAAGTATAAATTAATTTTATACTTATTGAAATTAAATTAATTTGTTAAAATTATTAAAATGATTTAATAAATATTTTTATTTGGATACCTATATAATTTTACTAACTTAATTCAATTTTTGACAAATATTAAATTATTTTATATTTCCATGATTTAAAATATTTTTGTTTTGTCTTTTACTTGAAAAAAAATTCCTTTCGTAAACACAAACGTTTTAATCAAGGTTCTGAAAATCGAATCGGTCATCGAACCGTTTTATTTACTGGTTCACTGGTTTATTAGTTCAATCGATTCAACCGTGATTCAACCGAAATAACTGTTTTATAATAAAATAATAAATAAAATATAAAAAAGTACATCAAGATTAACAAAAATCAACTATATTTAACTAAGATTAACAAAAATTTCAAACATAATTTTAACAAGATAAATTAACAGAGTTTTCAAACCAATTTTAATAAGTTCAGCACAACGATTAATAGAAAAAAAAAGGCTAGCACTGTATGAAGAAAAAAAAGTAATTTCTAGCTCTCCAATTGCTTAACCTCCTTTCCTTCCCAACACCTTCAAAGTAATCTCTAACTCATCCCACAATAAGTTATATCAATTAGAAATTATCAAACCACATTCATTTTGTATGCAACAAAAGTTAACATGGAAAGCTTCAATCCAATAATGCAAGAATGCAAGTCAGCATGCAGGTCCTCGGACAGCAAATCAATACAAACATTCAAGAAAAAGAAAGGCAACACAACAACAACATAATAAAGAATTAAAGGAACATTTAAAACACAGCAACAACACAACACTTATAGGAACATTTAAAACACAGCAACAAAGAAAGAAATATGTAAGAATCAGTATTGCTGAGAACAATAATTTGAACGTGTATGCTCAAAGAATCAAAGGCAAAGCTTCACTGGGAAAGTGAAGAACACCCCAACGAAGGAAACTTCAATCACAGCTTAAACCAAAATTCACAATCCCTTTAAATTGAAGCAGCAAGGAACTTGATAAGTAATGCAAGGTTAATAAGATTAAGCAGTGAAGTAAATCAGCTTAATTCTAACAAAGATTAAATGAGCTAAATCAATTAATTATTCAATGATTTAATCCAAAAAACATAATAATACATCACAGGAGCAGAGCTAACAATCTGAGTAGCACTAATAGAATCCAAAAAAATCAATGTTCAGGCAGAATCTCAAACAAATCATTGAATCAATGTTCTGAGCAAAGATTAAAAAAAAAACAGAGAATGAAAATTTTTAAAAAATGAAGCCATTTCCTTCGTGAGGTCGAGGAAGCAGCACCAATTGTTGAATGAGGAAGAAGCGCAGAGCCACAGACGACCGGACAAAGACACGATGGTGTCTGAGCGCATCAGAGGCGGCGTTGAGTGAGACCCTTGCGGCGGTGGGGGAGTAACCTAGGGTTTGTGTTTTAGGGGTGGGGGGCTGTATACCTGTATTTGAATGAGGAGGAGGAGGAGAAGTGGGGAACTTGCGCGACGGAGGCTTCCACGCTCGCATGGTGGCTGCGCGATGGAAGGGAAGCAAGGTTGCGAGGGCTGCGGTGAGATGGAGGGGAAGTAAGGGAGCATGCGGTGGCTGTTCGAAGTTCCGACGATGGCGGTAGTAGGTGGTGGTTGGACAGACAACCAGGAGCTCGATGAGAGGAGCCCTGAACTTAGCGTGAGAGAGGCACTGAGGTAGAAGCCGTTCTGGATCTGGATTCGATGCTGGAGTCTGGACGATGGAATTTGGTTAGGGCTGTTAGTGTGCAGCATATAGAAACGACGGTGTTTTGTTCCTTATTCAAAAAACCGGCCGAATCATGGTTTGGTTCGATCGACTGGTTCTCGGCCGGTTCGACGGTTCAATTGCGGTTTTTGAAATTAGCGATTTTAGCATTTGTTCGATTCATTTTTTGTAGTAGTTCATGGTTCAACCGGTTCGACCGGCTGGTCTGAACCGGTTTTCAGAACTGGTTTTAATAGAATATTAGATGACAAGCCATTTAGCAACATCAAGTGAAAGTAAAATACATAGTAGATTTTTTTCTATTTTGGATTGGCTTTTTTTACTCATTGTAATTTTCTCCCTATCTTCGCTTTTTTTACCCTCAAATTTACTATTTTGGCCAATACCACTGATATGTCATCCTTATCCTCGGCCGCCCGAAAAACTCGGCACGTGAGCAGCTAAGATCGGCCTCACGCCAGCTGCACGATAAGCTCGGCACGCAGGCAGATAAGCTCGGCATGCAGGTAGATAAGCTCGGCCTCACCCATTCGAAAATAAGAAACGTGCTCAACAAACCTAAAACAGAAATATCATAGCCAACCTACAAACTAGGACTTATCCACAATAAACGGCAAAATAACTCCTATAAAGCCGAGTTAGTATCCTCGGCCAAGAGTCAATTTCTCTCACTCTCAGTCTTCTATTCCTTATTTTGACTAGTTTACTTAAGATCCTTATTGACTTGAGCGTCGGAGTATCTTTTGCAAGTATTCCCGCCGCGGTGTTCGATTCATGCCGACATATAGCTCTTCCTCTCCGACAGCCGCTTGCTCGGAGTAGCTAAAGCTAGGCCACCCCATAGCCAGGACGAAACACTTGGCGCCCACCGTGGGCCGAATACATCTAACCCCACTTTTTCCTTCGTTTAGCCTTCTACTCTATTTTGCAGGATTCCCAATCCTCGAACATGGCTGACAAGGAAAGTCTGCAACTCACACAAGCTGAGCTCCTGGCTCGAATCACCGAACTTTAGGCAGAAGTGCGAAGGATAGCCGAGCTATCTATGCAAAATAATGGAGAAAGCTCCAAAAGCTCGGCCCAAGGCACCACAGATCCCTTAAACATCACCCCGCCAAAGGAGAAGCTCACCCTCGACAACCCCTTCTCCGAGGAGATCACAAATTACTAGATGCCAAAGAACTTTGCACTACCCTCCGCGCTTGAACCATATAAGGGGTTCGGAGATCCCCGAGCCCACGTGAAGAAGTTCCAATCCATGATGTTCTTCAACAGTCCTAACAATGAGCCCGTCCTCTGCCGGGCATTTTCTACTTACCTCGATGGTGCTGCATTACTATGGTTTTCTAAGCTGTCTGCAGGTTCAATTTCCTCCTTTGAGGATCTAGCCAGGTCATTTATTGATTAATTTGCTGCGTCAAGGATATATGTACATGGATCAGATTATCTCGGCACCATCAAACAAGGGCAGCACGAGAGCTTGAAGGACTACATGACCAGGTTTGCTGAGACCATTATGGAGATCTAAGACCTGGATCCAGCTGTCCACTT
This sequence comes from Arachis duranensis, assembly GCF_000817695.3. Classification (NCBI taxonomy): domain Eukaryota; kingdom Viridiplantae; phylum Streptophyta; class Magnoliopsida; order Fabales; family Fabaceae; genus Arachis; species Arachis duranensis. The sequence continues at coordinate 14,817,660 of NC_029778.3, read as the reverse complement.
GCATGCCCTCAAGGCTGGCCTCAGACCTGGCAAATTCTGGGAGACCATTGCTATAACAAAACCAAAAACACTAGAAGAATTCCGGGAAAGGGCGGCAGGTCAAATAGAGATCGAAGAACTCCGTGAGGCCCAAAAATCGGACAAACAACCACATCGGAGAGATGAAGAAAGAACTTTCAGATCACCAGGTAACAGGGATACTAAGAAGCCTTCCAAGCTCACACCGAAATACAACACATATACCAGATTCAATACCAAGAGAGAAAACATCATCAAAGAAATTCTCAACGCCAAAATCATAAAGCCACCAGCTCGAGTAGGGAGCTACCAGGATCAAAGGTTCGTGGATAAGGGCAAGCATTGTGCTTTCCACCAGAAGTTCAGCCACACCACGGACGACTACATTGTCGCAAAGGACCTCCTAGAAATACTGGCGCGCCAAGGCCTTTTGGACAAATATGTCGAGAGTCGGAAAGCCAGAAGAGGAAACTCAGACAGGGAAGAGAACAAACAAACGGTGACAGACAATAACAAAAAAGAGCAGATAACTCCTGACCCACCAAGAGGAATCATTAGCCACATATCGGGAGGGTTTGCAGGTGGAGGTGAAACAAGCTCGGCCAGAAAGCGAAGCTACAGGGCGATGCTGGCAATCGAGGGAACCCTACAGTCAAAGAATGACAAAGACCCAGACGTCACTATATCCTTCAACCAAGCAGACTTCAGATCGGCAAGCCCTAACCTCGACGACCCCGTGGTAATTTCCATCCAGGTCGGAGAGCTGTTGGTAAGGAAAACATTGCTGGACCCAGGTAGTAGTGCTGATGTTTTATTTTATTCTACCTTTAAAAAGATGAAATTATCAGAAAAACTGATACAGCCCTCCTCGGGAGAGCTAATTGGGTTCTCCAGAGAGAGAGTCCCCATCATGGGACATATATGGCTAAGGACCACAATGGGAGAGATCCCTATGTCGAAGTCCATTGATATTCAATACCTAATAGTAGACTGTTATAGCCCTTATAATATTATAATTGGGAGACCCGCCTTGAATATATTTAGAATGGTGGTGTCCACATTACACCTGTATGTCAAGTTTCCAGTGCAGGAAAAAAGATAGCTACAGTGTACGCCGACCATCAAGAAGCTCGGCAGTGCTACAATGCCTGCCTAAAGTAAGCCCATACGAGGGAGACAGCTTGGCCCCAGGTCTAAGCCATACATAGCTCGGCCCACACCACGACGCTAGCCAATCTCGACCCGAGAGAAGACCTCGGAGAAAGACCTCGGCCAATGGACAATCTTCACTGATTAACACTAACAGCCGATGAAATGCAATACACATACATCGGAGAAGCACTGGAAGGGAACGAACGAACAAGACTTATACACATACTGTGCCAGAACGCCGACATGTTCGCATGGACACCAGACGACATGCCGGGAATAAGCCCGGAAGTCATCTGCCACAGATTAGCAATCGACAAAACAATCCAACCAGTGGCGCAAAAGAAAAGAAACATCGGAGAAGAGAAAAAGCAAGCAGCACTTGAAGAGACCAAGAAGCTCCTTAACGCAGGTTTCATCAGAGAAATCCACTTCACCACATGGCTATCAAACGTGGTAATGGTAAGGAAAAGTTTAGGTAAATGGCGCATGTGCGTCGATTTTACAAATCTAAACAAAGCTTGCCCTAAAGATGCATATCCATTACCTTGCATTGATAAGTTAGTTGATAACGCTTCTGGTTTCAAAGCCTTGAGTTTTATGGATGCATACTCTGGTTATAACCAGATTTTGATGCATCCAGAAGACCAAAGCAAAACGGCTTTCATAACAGAACATGAAAATTTTTGTTATAAGGTAATGCCTTTTGGCTTAAAGAATGCAGGTGCGACATATCAAAGACTAATGGACAAGGTATTCCAACAACAAATAGGCCGGAATATGGAAGTCTATGTGGATGATATGGTAGCAAAAATGCCTACACAAGGGTCACACTGTGAGGACTTGGTAGAAGTTTTCAACCAACTTCGAGCATATAACATGAGGCTCAATTCGGACAAATGTGCTTTTGGAGTCCAAGGAGGGAAATTTCTTGGCTTCATGCTAACCTCACGAGGTATAGATGCCAACCCAGTGAAATGTAATGCAGTGCTGACCATGGCAAGCCCCAAAAACGGTAAAAGAAGTCTAACAATTAGCAGGCAGAATAGCCGCCCTATCACGTTTCAGTAGCCAACCGATCTTATCATTTCTTCCAAACATTCTCTAAGGGCAAGAAATTCACATGGACGGATGAATGTGAAATTTCCTTCACAGAACTCAAACAGCTCTTAACATCACCTCTAATACTCCAGAGACCAGAGGCAGGTAAACCGTTGTATTTGTATTTATCAGTATCTAACCATGCCATAAGCTCGGTCCTAGTGATGGAAACAGAAAAAAAGCAAAAACCCGTATACTTCATTAGCAAGGTATTACAGCCAACAGAAACAAGGTATCCGAAGATAGAACAGCTAGCGCTGGCACTAGTCACAACGGCAAGAAGGCTGCGACATTACTTTCAAAGCCACACAATCATAGTACGAACAGACCAACCACTAAGGGAGATACTAACCAGACCCGAGCTTGCCGGACGATTAACAAAGTGGTCAATCGAACTATCCAAGTTCGACATTCAATACAAGTCGAGAAAGGCTCTGAAGTCACAAATACTCGTCGACTTCGTGTCGGAGATGACTAACGAGACACAACACACAGTAGCAAATTGGAGTATACATGTGGATGGAGCATCAAACAGAGAAGGGAGCGTAGCTGGGGTACTCCTAAAAGAGGGAGAGAAAGTGATAGCCGAACAATCACTACAATTCCGCTTCAATGCAAGTAACAACCAAACAGAATATGAAGCTCTGCTAGCAGGATTGAAGCTCGCCCAGCAACTCGGAATACCTCAAATAATAGTCTACTGTGACTCATCACTTATAGTACATCAAATCAAGGGCGAATACCAGGTAAAAGATCATTTGTTAGAGAAGTATTGGCTCATAACGAAGGATCTCATCTCAAAGTTCAGTAAATTTGATATTATTCATGTAAATCGAGAACAAAACACCAGAGCCGACGTGTTATCCAAATTAGCTACAACAAGGCAGGCAGAAAGCACGCCGGCCCTGTCACAACTAACACTCAACAAGCTACAGTACTTGGAAATACCCTGTATAGACGAGGACACTCCCAACCACTCCTCAAATGCATCAGCAAGGAGGAGGCCGAGAACGTCATGGCAGAAACGCACGAAGGGGTCTGTGGCAACCACATCGGCGGCCGAGCATTGGCGGCAAAGATTCTGCGAACAGGATATTATTGGCCGACGATAAAAAGGGACTGCATCTCGAAGGTCAAGGCATGTGATAATTGTCAAAAACACGCCACCCTCTCAGAGACCCCGGCCGAGGAGCTCCACACCATAGAAGTAAGCTGGCCTTTCGATAGGTGGGGATTGGATATCCTCGGACCTTTTTCGAAAGCGCCAGGCTAGGTAAAGTTCCTCTTAGTATCAATAGACTATTTCTCTAAGTGGATAGAAGCACAACCACTAGCACATATAACGGCAGAGAAAGTGCGATCTTTTTTATGGAAAAACATTATATTTAGATACGGTATCCCAAGAGAGATAATCTCGGATAACAGGAGACAATTTACGGACCATAAACTCATTGCCTTCTTAACAAACTTTAACATTAAACATCATTTCAGTTCAGTCGAGCACCCGCAAACCAACAGGCAAGTCGAATCAGCTAACAAAATTATCTTGCATGGATTAAAGAAAAAGCTCGGCGAAGCAAAGGGAGAGTGGGCCGACCTCATCCCAGAAATCCTATGGAGCTACAATACCAGCATACAATCAGCTACAGGAAAAACTCCTTTCAAGCTGGTATATGGTGCAGAAGCACTGATCCCAGTAGAGGTCAGTGTCCCAACGTTAAGGGCCGAGCTTTATGATCAATTGAACAACTTGCAAGCTCGAACAGCCGAGCTGGATCTTGTAGAAGAAGAAAGAGACATCTCAGCCATAAAGTAACGAGCCAGAAAGCAGTACATAGAGCGAAGACACAACAAAAGAGTAGTCCATAGGTCCTTCAATAAAGGAGACCTCGTACTCAGATGAACAGAAGAAGCTCGGAAACCTCCATCACATGGCAAATTAGCAGCTAATTGGGGGTGACCCTTCCGAGTTCTCCAAAATCTCGGAAAGGGGGCTTACAAGCTAGAAACCCTCAATGGAGATCAGCTTCCAGGAACATGGAATGTCTCCTCACTAAGGGAATACCAGTCATGACACATGTTGTAGATACGCGAATGATGGTACTTTTTTTCCCTTCCGAAGGTTTTTTTCCCCAAAAAACACATGGGTTTTACTCGGAGAGGGTTTTAACGAGGCCGGACGCCACAAACCATCATACCAATGTAACTTACATTGCAATCAAACACATTTTTTATTGGGAGTTAGCATACATCCCACTCAGATAAACATGCAAAATAATCCGAGCTTCATACTTGGAATCCAAAATACGTATACCGAGCATATTACTCGAAGAAATACATACAAGCGAAACAACACTAAGTTGTCTAAATGAAGCCTAAAGGCTCATTCCACCATACCAGAGCTACCGCTCTCTTTATTGATAAGAAATGGCAACAGATGGCCATCTCCAATACATACAGGCAATTGTTATCACAACACAGCATATCATCATCATAACTTTGACAAAATATCATATTCTATAAAAAACTAAACAAGTCACTGTCAAACCGAGCTATATACTCGGAAAACCAAAATATCAAGAACGAGAATGATACTCAAAATCGTCCAAAATAACTAGAACAGTCAGAGACAAGTCTAAAATCCAAAACACCATAAACAAACTCTACAAAAAAAAAGAGAGCATAAAATAAAGGCCTAATCTGCCTTATCACCAATGCTAGAACCACCACTCTCCTTCTCAGCAGTTTCATCATCCACGAGCTCTCTGTTAGCTACCATCTTCATAATATCCAACTTTGAAGCATCAACCTCTGGAAACAGAACCTTGACCTGAGAAGCAGCGCGTTCGAAGCCTTGAGCGAAGGCTTCATACACTTCACCTTCTAATTCCTTTACACGGGCAGATAGTTGACCATTTTCTGACTCCAGAGTCTTCACTCGCGAAGAAGAAGACATATGAACATGCTTCTCCTCCTCAAGCTTCAATTGCACCTGCTCCATGGAGGAAGACAACTCAGAGATCTTTTTCTCTCTCTCTTTAATAATACCAGACAGCTTTTCAAGATATGACGCCTCCTTTTCTTCTCAACCCAAAGCAAGCTCTTGTGCCCTACCAATGGCAACAATCCGAGCACCAATCACCTGCAAAGAAAAAGGATCAGTAGCAACACCACAACAGAATACAAATAACATTAAAAATAGGCAAACAAATATACCTGAAGAAAGCGACTAACACCATCTCGACCAACCTCATCGATCATTTTCATGTAATCCGGAAAATAATAGAGCTCGTCAGCCATTGTACTAAAAGGATAGAGTTTCGCCCACAACGACCTCCCATGCTCGTTCTCATCATATCCATGAAGCCTCTTCTGTGACTTGTAGGCAGACTCCACCATTTGGAGAATCATGGAAGAATCACCCTTACCCTCCAATACCTCAGGAACACTACCCTTCGCCTGACCCCTCTTACGCTTTGGCTTTTGAACAGGATCATACTGCACAGCAGCAGTAGCAGGACCTTTCCCCGCATTGGAAGAAACTTCCTTCTCACTTTTCTTGCATTAGCTGAAGAAAGACTTCAACCCCGCAGTAGTAATGGTGGGAGCTTTCTTGGCTGAAAACCACAACCAAACCAAATCAGAGTCAACATATCAAAGCAGAGAAGGAAACAAACATAGTAAATCAAATTACCTATGTGATTATACACAGCCTGTCTATCGGTATCCCATTTCAACATTTTAGCAACCGACAACAAACCTTTCGGACCCAAAGACTTAAACAAAAAATATATTACAATATCATCATCAAGAAGCCTATCATCTACATCCAGTGCTTGATACGGCTCGGCACACCAGAACAAGGGGAACCTTTTCACTAAATGTTTGTTCAAATAAAAGGGGAAATCCTCGGGTACACTCCTAACCTTCACAAACATAGATTTGAAGTCCTTAAATGATGACTTATACAAGCCAAATATCGCACGACAGGGGTAGCTACTAAGGTTCACCCACAAGCCCCGATTTACCCCCTTTCATCTGAAATAATGAGAAAAACAACCTAAGAGACGGCGGACGATCTAGCAGCTCCATCAATATTTCGAATGCCCGAACAAAACCCCAGGAATTAGGGTGAAGCTGAGTTGGGGCACTGTTTAACCAATACAAAACCCCACACTCGAACTCGGTAAAGGGAAGTCTCACACCCAACTCAGTGAATAGACAACTATACATATAGAAAAAGGACCAATCATCTAATCGGTCACAGACCCGGTCATCCCTCTCACATGGCAACAATTCTATCCTAACATTACTACCATCTTTGACCAAAATATTTGACCCCAGCAACCTCACCGACTCCTCATCATCAAACTGAGATACGCGCTCCCTTACCCTAGCATCAACCCAGTCGGGTCTACCACATTACAGTTCTCCATCAAGGACAAGAAAAGAAAAACACAAGAAAACAAAGAAGAAACGAAGAAAAAATCACAACTGACCTTGCTTGCTCATTTTTTTCAGCAGTTTGAAAAGAAAAAAGAAGTGTAAGCAAAACATAACTTCTATAAAACAAACGATTACCAACCCTGTGCATTTACTCCAGATTGACAAAAAAGGGAAGCATTAAAACTCACTACTAAATCCAACAGACAGGGATGCCTAGAAAAACGGGACAGTTTTCACATCAATCATGTTATGATGGCGCGCAAAACGAAGCCACCACTACATGAAACATTTTGAATTCTGAACAAGACCAAGCCGAGTTTGGGGGCCGTAAGGAGCATATACAACAACAACTCAGCGACCGAGGACTGCGGTACTCCTGGTTCGAAAGCTCGCCTTAGTCCTGTCCAAACCAAGGCAAGTTTGGGGGCTATGATACGTCACCCTTATCCTCGGCCGCCCGAAAAACTCGGCACGTGAGCAGCTAAGATCGGCCTCACGCCAGCTGCCCGATAAGCTCGGCATGCAGGCAGATAAGCTCGGCCTCACCCATCCGAAAATAAGAAACGTGCTCAACAAACCTAAAACAGAAATATCATAACCAACCTACAAACTAGGACTTATTCACAATAAACGGTAAAACAACTCCTATAAAGCCGAGTTAGTATCCTTGGCCAAGAGTCAGGTTCTCTCACTCTCAGTCTTCTATTCCTTATTTTGACTAGTTTACTTAAGATCCTTGTTGACTTGAGTTTCGGAGTATCTTTTGCAGGTATTTCCGCCGCAGTGTTCGATTCAGGCCGACGTATAGCTCTTCCTCTCCGACAGCCGCTTGCTCAGAGTAGCTAAAGCTCGGCTACCCCAGAGCCAGGACGAACAATCACCAAGCCCGCCATCTACATAACAAATCTAAAATATTGTAATTAATCTCTCTTCTAAACAGAAATAGAGAATGGAATTTAACTTTAGGAAAAAATTATACGTGTCTTTATCTCAGCATAACACGTAGAGACAGCATGACATGCATATTTTTTGTGGCAGTACCGTAGAACTTCCCTTTATAATAATGATAAAATCACTAAATCTTTTGAGCTTGAAATTATTTTATCAAAAATTGAATCTTTTGAGTTCAAAATAGTAGTTTACTCTCTCATTAAAATTCGTATGATGAAAACTTATACAGTGAAAGATTTCATACAAATCCAATGATGGAAAATGTTGTATTTATAATTAATTATTCTATATTCATTTTTTTTTGAGTTTAACTATCATAGATAAAATATTTCTAAAAGGAGAGAGAAATAAATTATGGTATTATGAGAGGTTATGAAAGCATGTAACACTTAATTTTGATTGAAAGTGTTTGGGAATAATGAAATTCTATCGAAGAAATTAAACAATAATTGCAAGTGGAATCTGAGTAGTTTCTTTTCGTGCGTGCGTATCTGTGTGTACTTTGCATAATTCTTATATATTATTTATAAATATTAGAGTACATATAAGAAATATTTAACATAAATACTACATTTAGCATAATTCGTTTTTGAAAGGTAAATAATAATAAAATAAATAGATAAAAGTATACATAAAAAATTTATGAGATTATAAAAATACACACAATAGAATCAAATTTCCAATGTATATACCAAAAATGACCAACAATGGACAAAATTAATCTGCCATTACAGGAGTTTTGTTTTCGATAAATTTAGAACGGTGACTTAGCACTCTGATCTTTATCCTTGTTTAGGATATCTGAAATTAAAAAATAACAAATTTCTTTATTTTAAAAAGAGTTAATCATCAAAAACGTCTCTGAATTATTTAAATACCGACAAAGATGCATCTGAATTTTATTATCAATAAAATTGTCTTTAAATAATTTAAAAACGCGATAAAAATGTCCAACGATAAATATTATTTTCAAAAAATAGTTTAGAAACTAAATTTTAATGTGATTTTTTAAGCATAATTAAAAAATGAGATATTATTATTTTTAAAATTTCGCGATTTTTTTTAAGTATATGTTTTTTATGATTTTTTTAAGTATATATTTTTTGTGATTTTTTAAAGGGAAAGTTTAGGGGCCAGCAATTCTATTGAATTTTGGCCAGCATATAACCAGCAGAAAAATGTGAGTCATTGGATGAAATCTTATACCAATCTCACACCATCAAATCATCATTGATGGCTAGTTGATGGCTAACAATCACAAAAATTGCTGTCCCCTTAGCATTGCTCTTTTTTTAAAAGTATTATTAGTTGTTAACAAAAATTTAGAAAAAATATATATACTTAAAGAAAAATCACTAATTTTTTAAAGATAATAATATTTCATTTCTTTAATTATGTTTGTAAAAAATTGTATCAAAATTCAATCACTAATGTATTTTTTGAGAAATACATATTTAATGTATCTAACATTAAATATGTATTTCTCAAAAAATACACTAAAGATTGAATTTTAATGCGATTTTTTGCAAGCATGATTAGAAAAATGAGATATTATTATTCTTAAAATTTGGTGTTTTTTTATAAGTATATATTGTTTTGTGATTCTTTAAAAGTATTATTGGTTGTTAACAAAAAAATATAAAAAATATATACTTAACGAAAAATCACCAAATTTTAAGTATAATAATATCTTATTTTTATAATTATACTTACAAAAAATTGCATCAAAATTCGATCTCTAAGATATTTTTTGAAAATATATATTTACTGTTAGATATTTTTATTATGTTTTTTAATTATTCAAAGACATTTTTATTGATAGTAAAGTTTGAATGTATTTTTGTCGGCATTTAAATAATTTAGAGTGCATTTTTGTTGGTTAACCCTTTTAAAAATAACAAAAGATTATTATTAAAGGGTGGAGTGATTTTATTGTGCCTTAGATTGATCAAACTCTAATTTTACAACCTTCTCCATAAGTGCCAATAAGTGTGAGAGATTAAAGTCATGTCTAGGTTTGAGGTTGGAAGAAAATACCTTTATGAGAACAGTTTAAGTGATACTGGTGGATTATCCACTGGAGCTGCGTCGAAGAGAAAGAAGCAAAAGAAGCAAATGCTGCCATGGCATTGAGGTGCTGTTAAAGTTGCAAACAACGCTAAATTCAAAAAGATGTTTTTTTATTTCCTTTTTTTATTGGTAGTCTTCTATAATACTCATGTCTTGTTCTGTTCATCATCATTGAAGCAGAAATTTAAATTAAAATGTGAGTATTTTGTCCAGCTTGATGAAGTTAAAGATAAGTATACAAAAATTTCTTTGGATGCTAACTTGTTGCAACATTCACTCTTAATGGGACACAATACTATTTTGAGCGAGGGAATAGACTCATGATACAAGTGTGAAAGTGATGTTTAGACCTGAATATTCGTTAGGGTGAGAGCTGAAATTAGCAACCTTAGAAAATGGATAATTAGATTGTATATGGACATGATGATATTGTGTGGGATGGGTTTGTACAATTTGTTAAAGTGGTGAGTTGAGTTATATGGTTTCTATGCTTGAATAATTATTTTTTATTAATTTTTTAATAAGAAAATTGGTTAGTTTTCGCGTCAAATACTCTTAATAATGATAAAAAGTGTCAAGTCATTGTTTATTGGCCACATATACAATAAATTAATGGAAACAAAACTCCTCTAATAGTAAGATAATTTTGTCCATCCTTAGTCATCTTTAATGTATACATTGAATTTCGATTCTGTTTATTTTTAGTATAAAAAATATTAGAATAACTATTGATTTTAGCAACCACTAAAATTGATTGCTAAATTAATTAGTATTTTGTATGTTTAAAAAGTCTCTCATAAATAATTTGTCTATTTACTCATATGGTATGCCTAATTTTTAGGGAAGTTCAAGACATTAAAATGGATCAAATTACAAATTAAATAAATTATTATTTATACTTATAAAATAAATTTATTTATAAAAAATAAATTTAATGTGATACTAATAAAAAATAGGATCCAATGCAGAATACTATTCCAATAATAATAAAATTATTCAAAAAATTTTAATTATTCTTCTTATCCTAGCCTAATCTAACATAAAATTATACCAAGTCTTAAATGTCAAAAACCATAAAAAAATGTTAGAATAGACATTATAAGTCTTTTAAGTTATCATCAAGAGTAAACTAAATTGTGTGAAACAAGTTGTTATGGGAATAATAGGAAGAAGAATGGAAAGAATGAATTGTTTAGGTGAAGGATGTTATTAATGGAAATATTATATATAATATTTCTATTAATAGATGTGGCAATGTTGAATTGTGGGAATGAAGAGGAGGTGGACCCGATGAATGATGTGAGGAAGGAGTAGATCACCGAGCTAAATAGTGTGAAGGTTGGGTTCTAATTGGATCAATAGATAATGAATCAAAGTCATAAGAAAGATGGACACGGATTCGGTATGCGGGAGCACAATGTGCATCGAAACGTCATTTTGGTGTTTGGTGCATCGATTAGTTAAAGAACGTCACAATGAAAATGCATGTTTTCTGGGTTTTTTCTGTAATTTCATATAAAATAAGAGTCACTTTTATGATTTTTAAAATGCATATATTTAATTTAATTGTTTGAATTAGTTGGATACTTAATATTTGGTTAACAACGATTACTGTCGCTCTTTCTTCCATGAGATTCGCAGTTTTTGAACCACGAAATGCTATTTTTTTGGATTGAGAAAGTGTTCAGTATTAACGATTCTGTTTAGGCAGATCCAATCACACCAACAACCTCACCTCTGACAACGACGGTACCTGATCTGCATTGTCGGTTGTCTTCGGAAGTTGATGGATTCGCCGTCTCCATCAATGGAAAGAAGGTACCCATTGTATTATCACCCTTCACTTGATTTATAAATATCCCCAATTTTATGTATTTCGCTAAATTATCGCATTGTTGTTGTTTGGCACAGGGTTGCCAGGGATGAAGATACCCCTGGGGGCGTGCGTGTCGCCGAGAAAGCAGAAATGTAAGATGGAGCAGACCATGGAGTTGGATCGGTTGAGGGCGAAGGCTTTGCAGGGATGGTGTCAGATGAGTACGATTTAGAGGAAGATGAAACAGAGCACGACCATCATGTGGAGGCCGATGTCGACAATGGGGATGCGGTTGAATTGGAAGACAATTTGGACGGCGTCTGGGAAATGTCTGACAATTTTACGAATGATGACTTGTACGCTATTGATTCCAGCGAATCGATGGTTTCGATTGATTTTTTGAACTTGAGCAAGGAGGAGGTTATTCGCTTTAATTTCGCAGATGTTGACATTGCATTTGAGTTCTACCAACAATATGCAAAGCACCATGGCTTCAGTGCGAGACGTTCCAAGGGCGAAAAATGTGGCGAAGTAAGGATACGGCAAGAGTTTGTGTGCCACCGACAAGGGTATTGATCCCTGAAGTTCTACTCAATGCCTAACCGGCAAAAAAGGCCGAGGGCCGAGACACGGTGTGGATGCCCTGCAAGGATGCTACTTCGCATGGACGATGAATTAAGACGTTGGCACGTTGCGTACTTTTCAGACGCGCATAACCACCACGTTCTTGAGTTGCGATTTTCTTCTATGCTTCGAGGCCATCGGAGGATGAGCAAAGCAGACATCGAGCAGATGAACGATATGCGCAAAGGGGGCATTGGCGTCTCGCGAATCCACGGTTTTTGAAGCAACAAAGGGAGGGTGGCCTAGATGCGGAATCTTGCCTAAGATATCTCCGAGAGTGCAAGGAAAATGATCCACCACTATACTACAAAGAAGTTGTTGACCGGGAAGGCGTGCTACAACATTTGTTTTGGTGTGACGGCACCAGCCAAATTGATTACCAGGTATTTGTAGACGTGGTTGCATTTGATGTAACGTACAAGAAAAACGTATACCTTTCACCTCTTGTAGCATTCTCTGGTGTGAATCACCACAACCAAACAGTTGTCTTTGCCGCTGCACTTGTGGCAGACGAGAAAGAAGAGACCTATATTTGGCTGCTTCAACAGTTGCAAACTGCAATGAAAGGGAAGGATCACGTGTCCATAATAATCGACGGGGACAAGCAAATGAAGTCTGTGATCGAGCAAGCTTTTCCAGATCCTCACCATCGACTCTACGCTTGGCACCTACTCCAAAACGCCACGAGCAACATCGGAAAGCCTAACTTCACCAGGATGTTTAAGGATTGCATGCTTGGTGACTACGAGAGTGGAACATTCCAGAGAAAGTGGTTTGAGATGGTGGAGAAATTTGGAGTCACCGATAAAAGATAGGTACAAGACATGTACGAGAGAACGCACATTTGTGCCACAACACACATACGAGGAAAGTTTTTTGCTGGATTTTGCAAGGTGCGAGGGCTTGCACGCTGTGATATTACGGTATGTTAAGTCTCGATACAGTTACCCTGACTTTTTACGTCATTTCTATCGATGCTTGATGTTCGTTCGTGCAAAGAAAGTGGAGGCTGATTTCAAGTGTGCAAAGGGTAACCCTGTTATGACCACCAACTTGAAACAGTTATAGCGTAGTGTAACCGATAACTATACTCGGGCAATATTCTATTTGTTTGTTCCCATTTTTGACAGGGCCTGTGCAATGAGGGTGGTTGATTCTGAAGACAATGGTTTGTATTTTATCCACACCGTCGCTCGATACGACACTTCGGGGAAAGATTGGTGTGTTGTTACAACGTCTGAAATGAGTGAGGTCTGATGCACGTGCATGAGAATGGAATGTTTCGGGGTCCCCTGCGAACATATAATTGCGGTGCTTGTTCTTAACAATGTCCATGAGATCCCAAGGTCTCTGATATTACCGAGATGGATCAAGGATGCAAAAGTGATGGCAGTGCAGTCGATGGGCATGATTTGGGATTCTGTATAACTAACGCAACACTGGTGCCTGATAGATTAGTACCAAAAAGTGTGCAAAATTGCATGTCACAGCACTGAAAAGTTCCAGTTTGCAAGAGACATTGCCATGCTGATGCTGAAGCACTTCGAGAACGAAGATGCAGCAGACACTAGTCTTCCACCCGAGGGGCCACCCAGTGAAGGTGGCAGAGCCCCGGCACGAAATCTACCCAGGCGCAATACAAAGGGCAACGGTACTAACGGTGGAAAGAAAACCTAACGATGTCGTTTGTGCCAGGAGGTGGGACACAATAGGACGACGTGTGTGGACCGCCGCACAATAGAGTCATCCAACGCAGTTGCAGATGACCTGGATTCAATGGACACTAACATGGTGGGTTAGTCGTTTTAAAGATGATCTACTTAACATTTTTGCCTTGATAAATTGTTATAATCATTTGGTTTTTACATTGGTGTCAGCTCTATGATAACCTATTCGAGGATCCGTATGCGACTGCAGAGATTCCTTCATTCTAATGCTCTTATAGTGACACGCAGGCTGGATTTGTTAACAACGACTTTGGTGGGACCAACACGTCCGGGCTAGTCACGTCTCTCGCCGATTGAGCGAAGGGGCCTAGAGTCGTCACCACCGTGTGTTGCAACGGTAGGTTGGTCGAACCTTTTCACATTCTCCGGTAGGTGATAGCCGCAAACTGAAGAATGTCTACATTTCACCTTGTTATAGATCCCTTGTCAGAATTACAAAGTTGATTTTGTTAAACTACATATACCTGAGGATCTCAATATGTTTTCGACGTTAAAAAAAGTTTTTGCTATGTTGGCTTTCATGGTAAGTGGTTGTGCTCTAGACTTAATTGATTTTAATCGTGTATTTTCAGTAAAACCAAAGAAAGGAACCGACAACTGATTCTAGAAGTGGAGGTGTGAAGTGGTATCGTGCAACGAGCTGAAAATACACTATAATACACAATGTATTATATATCCTTCGTTGTTGACCCTTTTATTATGTTTCTACAATGGGTTGCCTATTCTTCGAAACGTATGCGTGTTAATTTGTTTAAACCTCCGGCGTTCTGATTTTTTTTTAACAACTCTTAAAACCTGATTAGACAGGGTATTAATGTCGGTGCAATTACCAAGGGCAATTACCAATTTCCTAAAAAACTGATAAAACCCAACTAATTCAAAATTTAAATTTTATAAATAATCTTATCATTTATTCCATCATCTGATTCAGTGATATTTCACTTTGTATTGTCAGCCTCGGTGATGGATGGACGGAGTAATGTAGTCGATGATAGCAAGTAAATTGTTCATAATTACACTTTTTTGTATATTTATGTATTTTATGTTTTTTTTTGGAAAATAACATTAAATAACATAAGGATATAATAACATTAATATGATGTATGACCTATAATATGATTAGCCCACGAAGACTGTCCATCCATTGATCTGGCCCATCAATTTCACGTGACATACTTGTACTTTTGCATCCAACAACCAAAAAAAAAAATTGCAGTGCATGACAAAAAATGTTGTATTGGGCCACTTCACACGTAGCTTAGAGAAGGTTCCCACGTCTTAAGGGAATCCGCTGCCTTTGCAAGCAATGCACTCCTTTCCTCGTTGCATTTTCCTGTTAACAGTGCAATAGTCATTTTGATTCTGATATTCTCTTCGTCAAGCTGCAATGATCATTACGGCATAGATTAGAAACACACAGTGTAATAGCATTTTACTTGTATGCATGAGTTAACTTACAATTGGCAACATCGCGTACGTGAACCGTCGTCCCATTGCCATCCATTGCATGACCCAAATGCCGGAGCCTGTACTGCTGTTGTTGTTTGGCACCCTGGTGCAGTCATGATGTTCAGTCTGGCAAACTCGGCAGCACTCTTAGAGCGTAACTCTTTATATGCATCAGTTGCAATGATTCCATCGAGCGCAGTCAGCTGCCACAGATTTGCCAAGATAAAAAGATTAGCGTATACAAATAGGATGCTGAATTAACCTATGTACGTCGCTTACCATGCATTGTATGACACGTCTCCTTCTTGCCTTCGAATTTTTAGTTGCATTCATGTTAAATTGGAAGACCTGCTTCTCTGACAGGTCCACCACAGTAAAAAACCAGTGATTGTCACAATCTTCTTCCGATATTGACATATAAACCTGCGATTGATAGACAAGCCGAATACGATAAGATAGTCATAATTCAGTCTATCTAGGTTCAGAACCGGCGTACGACAATTTTATCAGGCGGTAACTTACAAGGCCCAGGTCTTCCGTCGGGTGCATGTGGTCATTGTCGTATCGCTACGCAAAAATATTGGGGGATGCCGTCCATGACATGGGCCTGGTTACTCAGGGAGTAGTTAGCGGGTCAAACACGTCACCGTGCATGTCAACGGTTCATGGCTCGTGTTAAAACAGAGAACGTTAAATCATAGTTATGGATTCAATTAAGCTACAGAATTAAAATTTAGCCATACCGCAAACTTCGGATGTAGGCACCACACCGCTCGAGGGTGATCTCCATCAGTTTCTCCCTCCGATGCAACCATGAGCGTGATCAACTCCATTATTTGCAAATCATCGGATGACAGAAATCTCAGACATCGCATGAAAAGATTAAACCCTAGTCAACGAAAAAATTCATTAATTCGAAGAGGATACGATAGATTGCTACGTGCCTTCAGGGTTGGTTGCCGGCTGTCTACCAGACATTCCATGTCAAAATGAGTTGCATGTTGTGACCCAACAGGTACAACGACCTCTCTGCGGTCAACAAATGGAAGATGTTATACCCGTGAGCCTATTTCAACTGGGGCTTTCCGGCACTTATCACGCCAAAAGACAGATTCAGTTGTTGATTTTCGGATAGAATATTTACATGGGGCCAGCATCATGGTCGTAGACATACTTACAGATGTCCAGCTCGTGCTGAGAGATGGGCCATCCGTTGGCGGTGTTGATTCCTGCCTTGGTCAAGTTTGACGAGAAACATCGTGAAATCTATTTATAGGTGTCAGATGTTTGTCTGTGGCTACTTTCAGGTTTCGATGAGCTCTCGTCGGAAGACGTCACTACCTTGAAGGGAAAACTGCTTATCCTGTCATGTGTGGCTTGCAATCCCTTACGCTCGTTCGGGTTGGTCCTACTGTTGCTCTGCTGAGGCGATACAGTCTCTCGGTTACCGTTGTATAGCTTTGCCTTGAATTCGCTGAAGAAGCATGTGGCCTTGGCACCTCTTGGCACATGTTCCACGTTTTGCGTGTTTGACCTGCAGATCTTTGGATGCACTGTCCGTTTCTGACCGTCATCGTGATCGAAAACAGACATGTTGACGTCTCCGGCGCAGTTCTTTGACGACATTGGGTGTAGTCTCTTCCTCATCGTTCTGGGAAGCATCCTTTGTCTCCCGGTGAAATTGGATGCATGTGACAATGGGTTTTCCACGCATTCCCTGTCGATGACTGGTAGTCTTTGTTTCTTTATTTGGTTTTCATCAAACGTTGCGTTGACATTCAGCGAGCGTTCTGGCTGCGCAGGTCCATTTCGCACCTAGGTGAGAGGCTCTCTGAGACCGCCCACCAACAATCGCATCGTGACCATTTCCGCTTTGACCCTCGCCATTCGGCATTGGTGCTCTTTCATGGAAAATCGGAATAGATCTGTCAAATGGTTCGATCTACCGAAACAGTTATAGTGTAAATTGACATGAGTGTCACTAACCTTAGTGTTCTCAAGCACCTCTTGCATTATTTCGAGCAAAGCGTTGTTCGAAGTGTTGGCGTTTGGGCTGGTGTTCTTTGGTCCTCTTGGCATTGTGCTTTTGTTAATACGTTGTAGTAAACAACTACCTTAGTAGAACCGGGAGCAGCATAAGCATAATTAAAAAAAAACTATAGAAACCCAGCCAATGCACCACAACCGTACCTGAGCCATCACGTCGTTGTTGTCGTTGGATGCAGCGGGAGATCTATAATCTGCCATTGTTGGTTGCAGTATTTCTCGTCGTCGTCCTATAGGTCAGTATGTGTTGGTTGTGTAAGTGGTTGATTGTGTTTCGGCAAGGGCTTGCAGTGTGAAGACGGTTGCATGCTTGTATACATCGTCTGAACTCGCCGCACCCAGGAACACATTACACGTCGCCTACATGTTGAACAGATCATCAATCGAATTTGATGCAACCATCGTGGCAATCCTCGATCATATTTCACGAGGAAGAAGATTCAGCGGACATTCGTCCTGAATGGATACGTTCACTTTCTTTCTGTCCTTTTAGGAAGTTCCAGCCATTTGTAAGGACTTGGTGGAAGAATTATTGAAGATTATAAAGAGGAGAGATGACCTCCAACAATATGCTGTGTGTGTCCATATTATACATTCTCCAAATTTGTAAATGACCTTGTAGCATTTTGCTTTTTAATATACTGCCATGGGGGAGGGTGTTCAGTACCGCATACGTTTTCCTAGATATTTTTTTCATTCACTATCTAGAAATGCGAAAATGGAAAACGTCAATGCTGGTTTGGTTTTTTAAAATTTTGTTTAGCTAGGGAACTCGATAAATTTAATTTCTCATTGAATAACTGTTATCTCTTGTTTTTTTAAAACGAAATAATTTTATTTATTCTTTTAATTATTCCAAAAATAAAAGAGGTTCATTATTATATGAATACAATCTAGTGTTCAATTGGAAAATATGTGCATGTTCATTATTCAACGTTTCATTTAATTTTATGCAACAACATCATTTTTTAGTGCACATATGGCAAAACTTTACGTTAATCAAATAAGTTGGTTTTACAAAGTATTTACTTATTGGGTTATATCCTACAGAAATTTAAATATTTAATACTGCTGTTAAATTGTTCAGTAACTAATTATACATGCAATAACTATTCTGGTGTTCCTCTTCTTTTTTTATTTTGGTCAGCTATGCAATAACTATTTTGGTGTTCTTCTTCTTTGTTCAACTATGTTGGGTTTTTTTCTTGGATATTGTAAAGAGGACCATACCAAACCAGTGATATAGTTTTAACAAAATAATTAATAACCCAACACTTGAGCTCATCATTAGTTTGAGAAAAAAATTATTCTCTACAGGCCAATCTGGATGGAGCCAAGTCCAACCAATAGTGTTCCAACATGACTCGTCTGACCCAAAATACCTTCTGCCTCTCCTTCGTCATTCTCTATCCCACCATCTCCAGGCCGCTTAGATCCTTCCTTATTGATCGTCTCCGGCAAAGCCATATGTACCCGAAACAACACTCCTTGTTATCAACGGCTATCGAAACCCGTTCCGGCGATGATACTATGCAGATCGTCATCCTCCAAACCAATGAGTCACGACAGATGTGCCATTCAGAGAGTCAACTTTGCACTGTGATTCCGCGGGAGAAAACTTCCTGCAACTCCATTGACGGTCAGTGACGGAAACGTAAACATCAAAGCGTTTCTTGAATGCGTCAAACGACGTCCACGGGGCATCTCCTTCCTTTCCAGGCCACCTCCATCATCTCTGATTTAGCGTAAAATAGAATCACTAACTGCCACTAGTTTTAGTCTTAAAACATCGTAAACTAATTCTACATAAACCCAAATAACTTTCGTATGTAAAAAAAATAACCAACTACAAAGTAAATTTTGTAAACTAACTCCTCTAACACAAGATGTCCACTAGCCGATCAAAGAAAGGAATAGATAGAGTGATTTCTGCCATTGAATTAAAAAAAGCAAGATCCGACGGCTATCATCATCAAGCGCACCGGTCAGCCGAAGACAAGAGATATGCGCACCTAAACGCCAAACGTCTTCGGCACATGGACTCTGTCCCCAAGAAAGAGAAATATTGTGCGTGTGGGTTAAGGTTAATGATGGGCTTGATGTGATATGTGGATTAAAATTTGTTGCGAAGGGAAGGACATTTTATTGAAGACAATAATTTTGGAAATTGAAATTTTTTTTGGCAACAAAAAAAATATTTGATCTAAAAAATAAATAATGTATTGATAGGTGTTACTGTTGATTTTGAAATTAAATTATAATAAAAATATGGGAAAGTATAGGAAGCCAATGGTCTAAGCGTACAATGTGTACAATGGAGATTTAGGAAGTATTAGAGATATGACCATTAGTGTTACATTGTCCTGTCAGGTTACGCTTTTGGGATGAGTGGGTTCATGACATGGTATTAGAGTTCTAGATCCGAAAGGTCAAGGGTTCGATCCTTGTTGAACTCCAAAATCAACTTAGGCCATTGACTCCTTAGCACTACCCTAAAAATATATATAATACAAATAATAATCGATTCTAAAATTCAATACAAAAAGATAAATATATATTAATTATAATAAAAAAATAAAGAGTACAGAGAGTACAAGAGAGGAATTAAAATTTTATATCTCACAATACCTTTTTTTTTATCTTTTTTAACAATTTTCATTTTCTCCATCAATCATGTCTCTTTGCGATTATATGTCTCTCCCCACTATTTATGAGTGGAGTTGCTTAAGTGTCAAATAAACAGAATCTGATATTTCTATTACAACTATGCTAGATTACCAAGAAGAAATTTGCCAAAATCTGCCAACTCTTAATGGGTTGGACCAAAGCCCACAACAATGAAAAAAACACCAACCCAATTTTCCCAATTCACTTTTACCCTAAGCTAGAATTTCAGTTCACCGTTTCACCTACTTTTTTCTACCACCACCGTTCTTCTCTTTCCTCTGTACACTAAAGTCACTGAAACACCGCCGGAGCCGTCGTTTTCAAGGAAGCTAATCACCGCCGCCTGTGTGCTTTTCTTATGTAGCTTGTCGGTCTCGTCACTGCTTGAACGAATGCAATCGTCGTCAACGTCACTTCTCATCGCTGCCGCCACAAGCTCGAGCACAGGTCAACGTCGTCGTCACGAATACAAGACGTCACTGGTTCCCCATCCCCATACATCGAGCTGACAACTCAGTCTTCTACCGAGTACACCTCCCCTTCCATCAAACACGTTGCTGATCTTCCATCTTCCCTGTTGTTTTTTGACATGTTAGTAGATTTTTAGGGTTTTGTTTTGTTAGTAGAGGATGTTCTTACATTTTTGTAGGATTCATATAATAGAGTAAGTGGTTCATAAGAGATGTTCTTTGATTTTTATTTGAACTTATTCTTCCATATCTGAATGCTTTGCTGGTTTTTTCTTGCATAAGATAGTATATGTATATTAAGAGATATTTGAAATTGGGTTTGAATTTGTTCATATAAAATTGTAGTATTAAGAGATATTTTTGGAGAATTTTTTTGGTTTTTTCCCTTGATATTTTGGTAACTATTAGATGTTTATATAGATGGAGTCCTGGACGATTCTTTCATATCCTTTTATCAGGGATTGGATATGTCTTTTATTTAAAATTTGTTTGAATGTGTTAGATGAAAGTGTCTTTAATATATGTGTTTTTTATTTACAACTTATTTAGATGTGTCTGAAATAGATGTGTCTTCTGTTGAATGTGTTTTTCAATGGATGTGTCTTTAATGTATGTGTTTTCTGTTTACAATTTATTTGGGTATGTCTTTAATAGATGTGTCTTCTATTGAATACGTTTTTAATGGATGTGTCTTTAATAGATGTATTTTCTGTTTAAAATTTGCTTAGATGTATTTTCAACAGATGTGCTTTTAATTGATGTGTCTTCTGATTAGAACTTTAATATTATTTTTTGAGACTTGTGGACTTTTTTTTGTTAAGACCGTGATTTTTCTCAAACTGAAAGAGTAAATGAAGAAAGCTACGACTACCTTAGTTTCTCAAGTAGGTCAGATAGAGAAACTGAAGCTCCATCTCAGGTTGCGTGATCAAGAGTGTTGCTAGCATAAAAAGTGCACTGCCCTAATTGCTAAGCTCATGAAGATTGACTTGGGGAAGAAGATTGTATAAGCAACACTTATTAATACTAATCTTAAACAAAAAACTTAACTTTTGTTCTTATGCATATGTTTATTTCAATCAAACCTTGTTGATCACCTTTGGAGGTTTGGGTGGTTTTAATTAGATAGTCATCGTAGTTCTAGTTGCCATTAAAATTTGAATTTTCAGCTAAATTTTCGAATATTTTTTTGTTAGATTTTCAACATTTTTTAGATTAAGTAATTTATACTCTTAAAAATTTATTAGATTCTTATTTTGAATGTCAAAGAACCTAATTTATTCATAAATAAACTTTCTAAGTATATATGAATGTGAACATCATTTTTTCAAGCTACTCAATTTCTCTGTCAACATATTAACATCAATATAAATTTCATTGTTTGTTACATCTATTTGGATATAGTAAT
Organism: Arachis duranensis; assembly: GCF_000817695.3. Classification (NCBI taxonomy): domain Eukaryota; kingdom Viridiplantae; phylum Streptophyta; class Magnoliopsida; order Fabales; family Fabaceae; genus Arachis; species Arachis duranensis. The sequence continues at coordinate 14,795,718 of NC_029778.3, read as the reverse complement.
CCTGTAACTATTAAAGACACATCTATTTGGACCTGTGCTTTTTTATTCTCCTCCTTCGACATTTTCTTATTCTTGTAAAAATTCTCATAATCTGCCAAGAAAAAAACAATAAATATCAATCAGAAAACACAAAACTAAACCCAAATAATCCCTGAAGCAAACACAATCATCTAAGTTTAGCGAATAAAGACAACAACTGAAATAGTTCCATTTTCACTACTAATATAGACACATCCAGTATACAAAATGGCACTATCAATAGTTTAATTTCTTAGGTTAACTGGTTTCATATCTAACAATTACCATAAACTAATTTCAGCAGCACAAACCAAAAATTAAGACAAAGAAATATGAGTTAATTTAAAACCATAAGCATAGTTTGAATGTAAAAAAAGCATTCACCAAAACAAAAGTAATACATAAATTAAAATACATAACAACTAGAACAACTCTTTAAGAACTTGATTTTATCTTGGTGCTTATGTCACAATGTAAAGACATGATATAATTCTTATGGTCTACATATGTCCTCAACCAATAAAAAACTATGGTGCTCTCAACTTTTAATTTTTTTGATTTTTAAGAAAGAATATATAATAACAACTAGCCGCTAACTAAAAACTAGTAAAGAAATATAAATATATAAGTAGCCAAAATATGAATATGTAAATCTTCATAATTTTATTTCATAGAAGCAATTAGAATGAATTTAATAAGTATATGAAATATGACAAAAATAAGAAGCCACATAAGTTCCAAATATGAAATACCTTTCTTCAGTAAAAAGACCTACAATTTTACGAAAACAAATTATAGCAAAACATCAAAAAATCCCAAAACATCCAAAACACTTTTCTTCAAATATGAAAAATTTAAGAAAAAATAAAAAAATAAAAAAACTGAAACAACATTGTAGGGACCCCGTTAGTTAGCCAGTGAGAGAGCAGGAGTCTTGTGGAGTTTGAAAGACCCTTGATGGAGTCTTTCCCAAGGCCAGCAGGCTTACTTACGTAAAAAAAAAGGGATTTGAGTGACTACATGCGAAAGCTTTTGCTTCTTTCTTTACTTCTGCTGGCAAGTAGCTCTCCCTTTTTCCTGTAGTTCAGGATTCCCTCTCTATGCCCATATCTATTTAGTCAAAAGGCTAGTTCAATCGCTCTGAGGAAGTACTAATAGTGGCGTTTGTTGTTTTCGAGCTCCCCCTGCCTTCGGAAAGGATACTCCTAATGGTACCTTAGTTCTCCATAGGCGTCTTAAGGGGGAGTGGAGTGAAGGCATTCTCTTGGGAGAAGCCCGCCAGCTTACTATACTAAGAGAAGAGGGCGCTATTTAACAGTAGTGGTAGGGGAAGTCGTCCCGAAGCGCAACCAGACTGAAGTTCTTCCTCTTCTGCGGGAAGGGAAGTGGTGGTCTTGTTTTAGAGTATCCAGGTCTTGAGTGCCCCCTCTTTTGGTTAGGGAATCTTAGCGAATGTCCGGATTAGCAGAGTTGGGCCCCTATAAGCTATTAAAAGCATTAAGCAGTTGTTTTCGTTTCGTTTTGAGTTCTCGAAGGGCAAACTTCCTCACCCGGCCATTGGCGATGAGATAAAGGCTATTTCACGGAAAGCTACTCGACCAATAAAAAGGGAGCCGAGCCGGTTCAGATTCCTAACCACTGGAATAACTGGAGGCGATGGCTTCGCTTTCTGAGCTCGGTTGGCTGCCCTTCCCTCTCGGACATCAAGGCCCGCTGGCTGAAAGGTTACATCCATCCTATTAACTTCATCTTGGCAAAACGAACACGCTCTATGTCAGACATGCCATACCAATCAAAAGAGTCCTCCATGTTATCCAACCAATCTTTGAAGATATGAGATTAGGGTCCAACTTTCCATCATATTCAGGGACATCCACTTTGACTCTCCTAGTAATGTCTCCTAAATCCTCATGACCATACCTAGGAGGTTGTGGTGAACGCCTGTTGTGTCTATCTGGAACCCTAGCATGGGGTCCGACTGGAACTCTATGGGTTGGTCCTCATGAAAATGATCACCATCATCAAGTGCCGCTCTAGGATCTAAGGTTGGAAGGAGATCACCATCAGGGGGAAATCTGACAGTTGGTCTAGGGGTTGCGTGACTCATCCTATTAGGGCGCCGTGTGTCCCAGAAGTGGGAAGTCTTCCGTGCACTTACCCTATATTAGAAATAATAATAAATAAGGGGAAGCCTTTAACTGCCTAACTGAATCCTTGAAATCCTATCCTACAGGGCGCTTACCCAAGTGTTTCAGGATTTGTGAAAACTTCTTAGAGAGTTGCTCTACTTTACCCTCGAGACTGTCCAATTTAGAGTGCATGGTTTGGTTGTCAGTTTGTGGAGTGGGAGGGGTCTGCAATTGAAGAAGAATCGGTGAGAGCTAGAGTACTTCTATAGGCATAATGCCTATTTATATAAGAAAAAGGTATCCCCAGTTGGGCTCTCGAATCTAGCTATTTCTTTCTTATCGGAACTGCCATAGTTGATGCATCGAATGCTAGTGCAATAAGACTGAAAGCTGAGCTGTTTGCGGACTTACGCAAATAGTTCATTTTGAGCTGCTCATAAAAAACCTCGGTTTCCTCCGATTAGAAGGTGGTGGGAAAGCAAGTTCAAGTTTCGGAGGAGTGAAAATAGAAGTAAACCTCAGATAGCCCAAGCCAAGGCCAGCTGCCCTTACGATACGAAATTCCTAAGGAATCGAAGAAGGGCTATTCAATTACCATCGAAAAAGAAAAAGAAGAAGAAGCTTTCACTCATCCATAGCAGCCACTGCCTTGCTTCCTTGACCGTCTTCCAAAGCTTGAATTCTCGGCATCAATGCAATAACTCCTGCCCGGCTTGGCACACTCAACCGCTAATCCAAAGGAGGAACTCAGAACTAGCTGGGCATGCTTTCAAGCCTTTAACTGCTAACGGGCTAACGTAACGCCTTGATTGACTTTTTTCGATAAAGGACAAAAGCTCCCAAGAAGAATCAACTCAGAGTAGGACTCAAAGGAAGATCTCTTCCCCGGCTTCTTCTCCCTTCTATTCTATGATGAACTTTCTTCACTTCAGCTTGCTAGCGCTTGGCTTACTTTGACTATCAGAGAGAGGAATAGACATCTCTGAGGTGCTACCAGTAGGTTGTCATTGAGACCTTTATTGAAACCCCTTTTTTCTTGAAAACAAGCCTACTGTGGCATTTCGTGATTGAGTTCTCATGCCTACTCTCATCTGAGAAGGAGATAGCCAGACGGGAACCTTTCTTAGCGCTTAGATAGATGGTAGTGAAGAGCAGATGAACTAGACCAGACAGCTCGATGGAAAGGATAAAGCCAAAACTCTTGCTCTTATCCATAAGTGGCCGTGATCTTGTTATTCATTCTTTAAGGCGGAAAAAGAACTCTCTTTCAAGTCCCAGAGTCTATTCGATGCCATCCTTATTCCTTCCTTGCAGTGATCTGATTTTAAGGGAATCCGTTATCGGATTCTCCTCCTTTTGATGGCATGTTCTCTATCTTCTCTTTCTCATCTAAGATGTCTGTAAATGATAGGTTAGCATGCTTAAGACATGCAAGTCGGACTCTTTACTTTAGTAGCTCTTCCTTATAACATTGATCAGATCCGCTGTTCTAGCATCAACTCTTCCTTCGGCTTTCTTCGATGCAGCGTATATGCGACATCAACGATAATAAGTAAGACGATTCCACTTCCTAAACAAGTTCACCTGCCTTTAAGGTTAGTCTCAGCTACTCGGAAGTAAAGGTTCTTTCGCTTCTTCTCTATATCAGCCGATAAACAAAGAAAGACGGAATCCGGCTTCAAGGTCAAGTGCGAGCTATGAATTCTGGGCTGACAATCGCTTTTTCGATCGGCTCATCCACGGCTTCAGAATAACTCAATTCCTTTTTTGATGAAGTAGCTTCGGGTGCTGCTGGGTCTGGTTTGCTTTCGTCGGCGGATTTGAACGAAGACTTCTTTCATTGAGATATGCTAAAGCGGATTTGCGAAAGAAGCTTCTGAGGCCTGGCTAGGATGCTAAAGATCGGATGCTTCCTCCTGTGCCTAGCCTTGTAAAGGACATGCTACCACCCCCTTCTCTTCACCCGATACAAGCAAAGTCAAGCAGTAAAGTCATCAGTGACGGCGTATTCTCTACCTGTTATTCCGACAACAGCTTATGATATCACCCTCGCCTCAGGTCACTAAGAAGACCGAGAGTAAGGGGTTACCTTAAGCCAAGTCGATAGAAAGAAGGTCAAAGACCTAGAGCCACAGCGCAATGCTTCGATTAGACTCTTAGTAACGCTCGGGCCCCATACGGATGGGTCCCTTCGCTAACCGTAAGGAAGAATTAAGGAGTGGTCTCTCGGAGCGTTCCGTACCCTATTAGACTGAGACTAGCCAATTCCTTATCTACGCCTTATCCCAGCGCTATCTTATTACTGAGAAAACTACGTTTCTTGATGAATACGGTCCTCCCTGTTCTGTTAGGACCTGAAAAAGGGGATTCAAAGAGGATATAGACCTCGTACGTTGAAACTCAGATATGACGTATGAAATGGAATCAGTCCTTAGTCTATCTCAAAGTAAACCTAGCAAGGTTATAAAGTTCTAAGGTAGTAGTCAATTCCTTCCTTGAAAGATGTTTGCTTAGTCCCACGAAGTAGGGTGCGCAGATATAGGCTTCTCTTAGTTCTCGTAGACCTTTGAGAAAGAGGCATTCAAAGAACTTCCATAGAGGAGAAAGACGCAGCGTTTGCCCAGTTGAGTGGTTTAGCCTTCCTTCTTCTTTATCATGGGCTTGGTTTTAGCTCTTGAGATTGGAATCTCTTCAGTCAGGAAGGAGGAATCAAAGAGAACAAGTAAACTAGGGCCCACAGTGTCCTCTAACAGGCTGGCCTATTCGTCAACTTGACGTTAAGAACGCCTTTCTGCCTGGGAGATTCAAAGGCTACTACGTATTGATTGAAGATAGAAAACCGGGACTTCGTTTAGTTGGTGCCGAATCTCTTTCTTTGACTGGGTTGGTAGTGCTGCAGTGCTTCTTTATGGATCAAAGTTCTTCGTGAAGCGGCATACCTTTCTAAAATGCCTTTTGATCCTTGCCCGTAACCTGTTCAACGCTTTCGTTTTCCAATAAGGGGCGGACAAATAGTTTATGATAGGCTGCTTTCAATTGCAAATGGATCGGCAGAAATAGGTCGTTCTACCGTCCAAAGGAAGAAGGTAGTGTAGCTTGCGGCTCGTGAAGCTGATGATATCCTAGCATTTTGAATTCCGGAAAGAGAACCACAACCTTTCTAGTACCTGAGATACATGCTGATTCAATCAGTCGTGGATTCTTTATTGACTCCGTTCGTAGCGCGTTGATCTCGAAATAGAAGTCGTGTGAATGGATTGGTTGTTTTTGGTGCGCTAGTTTCATAGTGTAAATGCAGCTTCATCCTTTTCTCTACCCACTACAGGTGGCGCGAAGGAACATGTCCCTGTACCAATAAACATTCTTTAATTAGCTTGCGTAGAGCTGCTTTCTTCAAAGTTACACTATCTTTCTAGATAATAGTTGGGAGTTCTCAAAAAGCATGAACTTATGGGGCTAGGCTATTAGTTGTTTTGGTTCTTTCTGCTTGGTAGATGAACTCAGTGTCGTGCTTTAGCCGAGCCCTTTCAGTAGGTTCCACAATTGAGCTATTAGGTGATGCCTCCCTCCAACTCCTAAGTAAGGGGGAGTTCCGCACAAGAGAAGAGGCACATAAAACCTTACCAAGTACTGATCGATGCCAAGTCGAAGAAAAATTATACCGCTATTCATGGTGTAATTCTTCTATCTGGTAAGTTTCGAGCTTCTTTAACAAGAGATAAATGCTTCTGAAAGCTATCTTATTAGCGCTCGTGCCCCATCATCCCATGGGTCACTTCACTCTCCGTAGGGGGAAGCAGAGTTCTTTCCTGGGTAAGAATGAGGATTTGAGTTTTCCTTATCCCGGGGGTGCCCCCCAGACCCCCAGCGCTACTACTTAATACCTTAGCTTGAAAGCCAACGCTTGCTATTCCACAAACATCTCATTTCCCCTCTTATCTTATACATCATAGTCGTACTCAACTTCTTCTCTCGTTTGTGTAGAGTTATGGCTTTACCCCTTCTTAATCTAGCATTGCTACTCTTCTTACTATGTCTAAAATGGGACCAGCCTTATTCAAATAGGGGCAGCCATTAGAGAAGAAGAGAAAGACACCACACACTAGTTACTAGTACCCCGACAGCTGAACCGGGAAAGCTGGAACCGTGCCATCTTGAACCCCAGCTCTATCTCTTGTTTTGGTTTTATTAGTAAAGCAATGACCAGTATCTTTCTTTCTGGTTTTACACCTCTTGGAAACCGGAAAAAGAGACCTTAGGTATTGGGCATACTTTTCACAGCTATATTCAAGGCTTAGGTCACGAACCACAAGCAAGACTATTTCAAAGCAAACAGTTGCCTGTCCACTACGAGATTCGATATAATGTCCAGATTTCCCAATCACACCTAAACAAGAGCTGAGGCAGCTTCAGACTTACTAAGACGGCATAAGTTCCCAGACTAGAGCCGCACCACACACATATGATGGCCTACCAGCACCATACGCGACAGCAGAAGGGCAGCAACATTCAGAAGATAGTAAGAGAAGTGATCAGGCAAATATAGCAAGTGTGAAGCGAGTAGATTTTTTCTTTTTGTTGGAGATGAGCCTAAAAGATCGAAAAGAATGAGTTCAGGTTCACGGCTTTAAATAGTAAATAGGAAATACCAGTACCCGGGTGAGTAGGAATGGATCTAATCTAGCTATAGATAGAGTAACGGTTTCGCAGCGAGAGAGCAAGGGGGCGACTGAAAGGCAATAACGATGTGGCTCTAGGGGGAAAGAGCTCTGACTGATCTTGTCACAAGGATTCTTGACTCAAAAAGGAGTTAAGTATTAATTCAATTTAAATTAATTACAAAGGAGTCGTCGTAACTGGCCATAGCCGAGTAGACGGAATTTTTCCATCAGTAGAAAAAGCCTAGAAGGCATAACTCTGGTCTTCTGGTCTGATGAACGGTTAGATGGCTTATCTGTAACCAAACCAAATAGGCTCAAAACGGTCTTAAACAGAAAAAGGCGAGTTGCGCTAAGGTCTCAGTTCCACTACAGACGAAGCACACCGAACCTAGGTTTCTTTCTACCTCGTCAGAGAAGAAGGAAGAAACTGGGTTCTGAATCAAATCCCATCGATAAAGTTCGAGTGCTTTGATGCTGCTGTTCTTTAGTGTAAGCGCGGTTAGCTCCTTTCTATACCCAAGTCCGTGTGAACCAAAGACAAGTAAAAACAGCCATTCATTTAACATTTAATAAGAAAGTTTTATGTTAATTTAAATAGAATTGCCCGATCGTGATGAATGTTAATTGACATTGGGGAATTCATAGAAGAGCATAGCCATGCCATGATAGAATGACTGAAAGCCTGAATTCAACCACTTAAAAAGATCTAGCAAGATTGACTGCAATTCAATTAGCAATGTTAACTGCAGACAGATTCTAGTTCAACCATTATAGCAAGAGGCGGAGCTTGATAGGAGCCTGAGCGTACCCTATCATAATCGCAATGAACGCGATCTTAGGAAGCTTCCTTTCGTCCCGGTTGCACTAGGCTAGACTCTTTCAATCAAGCCTATACAAAGGTATCTTCTTCCGCTTTCTTCGCTTGCTTGCTGGAAAGCTCTATACTGACCTTGGCTATTTCAGACAATTTCTAAAGCATTTAGTAGCCATGCTACCTTCTTTGGCCCTACCTTACACACCATCTTTCTCTTTTCCCGCCAGCCGCCCTTAATTTATCGTACTCTTCCTTGGTCTCTTCCCGTGGATATGAAATAGAATGAATTCCAGGATCCCCTGGGAGAAGGTCATTCCAGGAAAAAGTAGTGTGATACAGTAAGGGCCTGACATGAATCGAATCGGAAAGGGTACGTGCTAAAGCAAAGCTAGAGCAGCTCTATAGGTGTAATTTCATTAAGTACTTTTTAGTTGCCATCAAATGAACCCAACCTTCTGATAGATGTTGAGCTTAAATCAATCAAAATATGTTATCTTTGGAGTAAGACTTTAATATAGCTTATCCTTTAGGCGAGAATTGTTTTAGGCAAGAATATAGTTATCACCCTCCTAGCCCCATTGAAGCAAGGAATATTAGGTAGTTTGATTCTCGAGCCCTTTTAGAATGCCTGTAATCCAGTGCCAGAAGAGTTCCAGTAGCTAGGGAAGTAGGCTAGGCTCTAAGGTTGTCGAGGTTCTGGGGCAAGCTCTTTAGCCCTCCTATCCGAGCAGTTAGTTTTGAAAGCCATCTATACAGGTGTATAACAGTAATAGCAGTTAGACCATTAATAGCCTAGGACTAATAGCAGTTCTATCGGACCGTTAATATCTTGGATAGCAGTCCGTCCTTCCACACCTTTTTTTGAAGACGGCCTAAAGTTAGCGTCCAGCCTGCTATTATCTTTTCCTATTTCCTTAAATAGCTATTTTTTTCTATCATTCTTCAAGGCTATTTTCTCTGGGCCAGCCAGCTTTTTAAAAGAGAAAGAGGTGAAGTCCCTTTCCGCTAGCCAGTTGGACTAAAGGAAGTGAGCTCTCACGGCCAGTAGGCAAGCCGAGTCTTTCAAGCACACTTCCTCTAGACCGGTAGAAGTCTTTGTCCTTACTAAGGGCCCTCTGGTTCATTTCTATTCTGGTAGGTCTTTCTCTCTCTTTTCCTTGCTTTTCGTTTTTGGTCTCAAGCCCGGTCTTCTGAACTGGAATAAGAAGAAGTCTTTCTCGAGTAACTGAGACTCTTAGTGGTGCGGAGGAAGCTATAAAGTTGCTGTCCGAAAAAAACCGATAGAAGAAGCTTACCTTCTTCTTGACTTTCATCCCACTTGGTGAAATAATATTATGCCATGCCTTGCTTGAGGATTTCATCTAAACTAAAAAAGCTCAGGATCAAGAGACTTTCCTTGCTGGGGTTTTCCTTCTCATTCAAAGCCTGGCAATACACTCCTTCTGGAGTTTCTGTCGCCTTTTCCAAATCTGTAGCTGGGAAATAAGTTCTCTGTTCTTTTCAATCCGACAGCAGTCCTTCGCAACTGATTTGACATCCAGAGAAGAGAGTCCTTATTACCTGGCAAACGAATTGAGCTCTTGAGATTAGGGGCGTACGGAACGTGGGTTACCGTAACCGTAACCAGTCTTACAAAGAAAGTAATTGGGTTCTTCTGTCCGAGACCGAGGAATCAGAGTCACAGGCCTTTAACCGGGGTAAAAAGTCTTAGTCCTGGGAAGGCTACCATAGCCTTTCATCAGGCGTATAGGAGCTAGGCATAGTTCCGAATTTTTTGCACAAGATTAGGAAAGAGGCTCCTGAGGGACTTGATGAGGCTGCTCAATAATGTTGGATACCCCCGTGGGGGAGAGATCTCACTATACTCGAATCAATTTAACAAATTTCCACCACCAAGTTTTTATTCAAGAATTCCATACTCAAACCGTTTCCCCCCCTATAGATGAATAAGGGAGAGGCCTTTGACATTAGTATTTATCATTACCCTTTCATAGATACGAGCTGGATGGATGATTAGTAGACCAAGTCCAATTCAATGCAAGGCCTTCAAGTATCGATTTTGGCACATGGCAGCCCAAGGATAATTGCTAGTTAGACAGCACCACGCGAGCTTCATCTCATCATGCAAGCTTTGCTTCTTTCTTCCATACGCCTGATGCCAAGACCCCCTTCTTCCACCTCACTCCTGGCTTTGGAAGGAGAGGTTTCGTTTCTATATTTGTATATAGAGATAGACGTAAGGTTGGGGGGATAGAGCTTTGCAATTCAAAAGGTTGCCTTCCTCTATCTCATAGTACGGAGTAGAAGGTAGGGTAAAATTACCGCTGAAGTGATGCTTTAATTTAAGAAAAGAAGGAGAATGGAATGCTCATTGGTGTTTAGGGATCCCCCATACTTCCTTTTGTCTACGTACGAGCAGAGATCGCTAGGTTCGGGTCCTCCCCTTCTCTAGTTCATCATAGCCGCTCTCCATCCCAATTGGTCATTCGCCTTAAGGAAAGATGAAGCAACAAGTAGGAATGAGAACAAGCATAATTAAATAATAATAATAATAAAAAAGAATCGCATCTCAGTGTTCTATGATTGAGAAAGCGACAGGCCCAATGAGCTCTCCTATAGTGCCTCGAAATGAGGCCGGAGAGCCTGAGATCGGCTAAGATCGAGATGGAAATGGTGATGAGATGCAAACTTAGATTGAAAAAGTGTTCCGTAAGTGAAATCAATTGATTCATAATGGTAGAAAAGAAAAACGGCGCGCACGGACCGTGCTAGAGTTGAATCTTCCCAGAAGCAAGTAGTAGGCCCACGTATTTCAACGAGAACACCAAAAAAACCTAATTCAGCTTCACGTAAGATAGCTAAAGTATGGTATCGACATGATTATGAATGATAGAATACCCGAAACACAGAAAGAGCTAGCAAAGTAAGTAGCAAAGGGAGAAGGGACTCAACTTCCTTACGAAGTAGGAGCGGAAGAGAAGCTTCCTATCCATCCCCGGACGAAAGTAAGCACGATTTTTTTCTTTATCATTCGGAAGGCTCAGTCCCACACTCTGACTTCAATGGTGGGAACAACCTCCGCACTCCGGCGCTCCAATGAACAAAAGTTCTCCGCCTTACTTTATTTAGAATAGTGGTCGATCCCTCGGGAGTTACATTCGTAACTTAATGTTATGTTCACGTTCATGCGGTGATCTTATATCCAAGAGTACTACCCTGTACGTAGTCTATGTCTGGGGAGCATACTTGACAGGAGATAGACACAGGCGGTAGATAGGTCCCCCACTTCGATTCCTGCCCCGTTAGCATCTCCGATCCGAGATAAGGGATTACTCCGTTAGGTCTTTTCGGTCCGGAGCCGGCCGGTAATGACAAGTTCGAACACCAGGAGCGTTCTGATTTGATCAGACAGACTGCTTGAAAGAAAAGCAAACTCTCCAAATTGTTGACCAAGCTACACTAGCGGAAAATCTCTTATTCTTACCAGCCGGGTGGCGCGCAATGAAGACCAATCCGCGAACTAATTTATAACATCCAATGCCCTATCCCTCAAACTCGCAAGCTTGCGTCTCCGTCTTGGCTAGAATCCTTCCACTCTTTCTCCAACAAGCCACGCAGTCTCTTTAATACGATATATCATGCCTCCTAGCTTTCATGCATAGCAGACTTAGAAGCTGAAAGGTGATATAGCTGTACCCTCAACCCAAGCACTGACATTGAGAGAAGAGTGGAACGGGACTAGGCAACTAGTATGGGGCCCGGGATACTTATCAACTCATATCGGAGCAAGGTCACGACTGCTGAGACTGAGACCGCGTAAAGCAATACCGCATTCTCACCGGCAGACAGCTTCGTTCTTCTCTTCTTCCTCTTTCCATACGGTATCGATCGGCCGATCCTGTTATTATTTGCATAATTGGATTTTGTTTTACTTGGTGCGTATACTTCTAAAACAGGTAATCTCCTGGAATAGAAGTATAGGGCTCCCCATGCTTTGAGTTGGGTTTGCTAGGTTTTTCCTTTACCTGGTCAACACAACAAGGAAGTCCCCCGCGGATTACAGGTGAAGGTTATAAGAATGACGGGTAAGAATCGAAAGTCAGTGAGCCGGTGGGGCGCCTTTCTTCTCGCTCATTTAGAGTCCTTCTTGCTTTCGGGTATTAGTGCCTTACTATCTTCCACAAGAGTCCATTTAGAATTCGAGTCTTAAGCGGGAGAAATTGAAGGAAATTGAAAGCCTCCAACAAAGGACGATTCTCTTCCCCCTTCCCTTCTAGCCAAAGCAAGAAAGCAGAACTGACTTCCTAGGAGCCTCAAGCCAACCAGCGTAGGGAAGTATCAGTCGATTCGGGCAAGCAGCCTCAATCACTGGACTGACCTTTTAGTCCGACGAGTAGCACGGCACTAGAAGCTACTTACTTTCAAAAGCGTCAGGAAGTTGAAAGGATGGAGTCCGAGAGAATTAGACTTGCTTCTCTGAGTTGAATGAAGCAGGAAGAGTCCCGTTAGGTCAAATCCTGTATAGTGAGTCTAGTGATTGATGGAATAAGGGAACGTCTTTACAATGACTTAGTTCTTCCCAGCTTTAGAGAGCCCTAGCTGTTCAAAGATCCAATCCCAGTTGGCTAGTTTACAGTCGCCTAACACAAAGGTTTTTCTTGTCGGGAGTTGCCGCACCTTGTTGTTGCTGAGCTAGTGCCCGGAACCCCACTGGAGAAATGCTTAGTTTTCCTTTTCGTTTCTATAGCATTCCTGTTCTCAGTAATCCCAACGGTAGCGACAAAGCAAGAGGTGATGTAGCTGAGCTGTCACTTTTTCCTTGAGCGAGACTTTGTAGTTTCTTAAATTCTATATAAATAGTAAAAAAAGGGAAGCGTTAGTAAGTTTTTTTTTTGCATAATCTTCGAACGGAATGGAAAGGGCAAAAAAACTCCAACGACTAACTCTGGCTATACTATAGGGATGTGACAGAATTCCCTGGGAGAAATCCTACCGAGCCACTCTTATACTACTCCTTACCTCACCCCCTTCTCACTTAAAGGGCGAAGTCGCTTCAGCGAGTCTTAAGGCCAAAGAGTGATCTTTGAACGTTACTACGCATCCTTATTAATTAATAAATAGGTATAGTGTAAGGTAGGTTTGGGTATAGCAGGACTTGAACCTGCGACCATTAGGTTAAAAGCCCAATGCTCTACCAACTGAGCTATACACCCAAAATAGATAAGTAGTAAATAAAGATTGGTGCAGAAAAGACCTCTTCTCCTCATCATATTAAAGGGGCGCTGCTCTGTATGAGGCTCGTACTGCGGAGCAAGCGAAGAATAAGGGCGCGCGTTAGCACTCCTGCAAGAGGCCTTACTCAACAAGCGCACCTTTATTAGTAAGGTTGCCTGTTTCCACTCATTGAGGATTCTATCTACAAAAGAAGGTCAACGGAGGATACTCAAGTAGCTCTCACTGACACCATCTACGAGAAGGTGAGGTCGTCTTTCTTTCCGGCCGCTATACGGTTCGCCTTAAAGCCTTAAAGACGGAGAAAGGGAGGAGCTGTTATCTATGTAATTACGGTCTTTGTTGGCCGGTCGAGCACTCTCTTTTCTTTGCTTTGTCCAATAGAGTCCTACCAAACAAGACTGACTTCTGACCAACCCGCGAGGGGTTGTGAAGTTGGACCAGGTACGAAGAATGAATCTATATCTGTGTACGGTACGGAAGTAGCTGGCCGGCGGCCGCTCAACTGTTCGAGCGCAATACAGTGGTGGTTGGTTCCGATTCGACAAGGGTAGAATGCCTGGTCGAGGGTCCAGTACAGTAGGTAGCAGGCGTGTTCGTTTTGGCTCCCGAGCGAGAACGAGAAATAGGCGCTGCACCATTCTTGCTGCTATGTACGTGAACCTTGACTTGAGAGATTCATCCAATGGAACCCACACTAAAAGGAGGACCACACGGGGCTCGACGAAACAGAAAATAGAAGCATTAAGAAACTTCTTGGGGTTAGCAGTAAAAGAAAGAGCCCGGCATTCATTCATTTCTTCATTCATATTCATAGTTTAGTCTACTAAAATGAAAGAGGGACCAGCCTCATCGTGGTAATTATCGGACATCTCAGATCGTTCACCTCTAATGTGACACGTTCCCTCCCAGTTATATGATCAACGGGATCTGAAAGGCTACCAGATTTTTCTCTTTGGAAACAATTTTAACTAAAAGCTGGTTTAGTATGGGAGTTTTAGCATTTCTTTTACGTAATTTTTCATTGTACCTAGGAATGATTTAGTGTTTGTCGCTGACAATCTAATGGAAAGCGTCATGTGCTGTATTTGGATTCTTCTAAGGAATTGTGAAATGCTCGGGGGGGCGCGTTCTTGGTGGCAGCAGTGCGATAAACGCCGGGTCCCGGAAAAAGGTAAGATTACAGTCAAGGAAATCGCGAAGAGAGAGAGGATTCTGGGACGACCCGCCGACTCTATTTCTGGCATAAGTAACAAAAGCTGAATTCATAAAGTCAGAACCATAAATAGAAAGTGCTTTGAACAAGGTAGCAAAGAAAAAAGGGTCTAGCAATCTAGGTGCCTAGCCTTCTATGATTGGCTTTCGAACTTCTTCTTATTCTAAGCTAAGTAAATTCTAGTTTTGAACAGGACATTCTGTTCACACCACACCACACTCTGTCAAGCAAGAAAAGGGGCTAAGTAATGTCGAAATTTCTTTCCATAGGTTTTGCCTTTTGGTCCCTTTCAAATTGGGCCCAGGCCCGCTAGATCTTCGAGTGCAAAATGGATGTCGCTGTTAAGACAACTTTTCGATGTGATTGACCACACCAGATTTCATGCAACTGTGGCTTCTCATGAACGTTTTCATTTTCGGGGGTTGTAAAGTCTAGGTCTTGTGTTCCGGGGAAATTTATTGTATTAGTGGGTCGGTCATTAAACAAATTGAAATTGAAGGAGATGACGGTACGGCTATCTGATATCAGTCTTCACCAAAGCGAATGAAGAACAAAATCTTCCGTCCTGACAGATAAGGATATCCTTTATGTTCTGCTCCTAGGGAAGGCGGGGGCTCAAAAGTTTAGCGTACATAGTACTTAGGATCCCATCCGATTTTAAGATCTTTCGGGAATTCCTCTCTGAACTTGCCCCTTTTCTTTCATTAAAGACCTCTTGCTTCACTCCTTTGGACTTGGCAGTGCTTTTATATAGAAATAGAGTAGATCAGACCTTACTAACTAATAGAAAAATGATGATGTGAATTCTCGGGAGGCAAAAGAGAACAAAAAGACGGAGATAAGATCGGATCTGTCAACTATGAGATATCCTTCTTCCAAAGAGATAGGTAGGCCCGACAACACTTTCTATTCGATTTGTAGCAGCTTAGGGGATATAGGAATTTTATTTGTCTTTCATTTCGATCCCTTGATCCAACCTTCGGCTTTCTCTATTCCTGACTAGAGTTAGAGTGAGTCCTTTACCTTTCCCTTATAGTAATGGCCAACCCTTAGCTTTAACGACTTCTTATTATATGAAATCTTATTATAAGAAAGATTTAAGAAGGCCTTTCTTTTAGTGAAAAACGGATAGTGCAGGATCATTTATCGCCCTATGCGCTTTCTTCGCTCTCATCCCTTGTGCAAGAATCTTACATAAGATACTCCTTCGGACCTGGAAAAACCTCCGAGGGTTTAGAATGAGGTGGCGGACTAATGTCCTTAACTCTTTCAAATGCCCACAACCACAACTGCAGCAACCAGAAGGGACCATGTAACTTTACTACTTGTTCCTGCCCTTTCATCACCGCCATGTTATAAGTTTTCAATCCAATGGCAGTCACAGTGGAAGCCCAGCATATGCTCCTTTCGATGTTAGAGTAAGGGGGTGCGGCAAATGATTGGCCATTTTTAGATACCATCCTTGGTTTAGAGGTTGGAGCCACAATCACATAGGTTCCCAGAAAATACCAAAAAAATGCAAACCTGGCATTCCTATCTGTCCTCTTTCTTCAGCATCTCTAGCGTCTTTTCATCTCGATCTGATACTTTCTTTGGCAACTCCGCCCCTGTAATAAAGGGACTGAACCTCCATTTTTCATTTTCCTCGTAATGCTAAGATAGAAAGAGCTTTCTTTGGCAACTCCGCCCCTGTAATAAAGGGACTGAACCTCCATTTTTCATTTTCCTCGTAATGCTAAGATAGAAAGAGCTTTAACAACCAGCGCAAAAAAGAAGATTAGAAGGAACTTAAAAACTAGCAGGGAATACCTTCCTGCTCCACAACTGGGAAGCACTAACTACGTTCCGTAGCCTTATTTCGGGCAGGGCATTTCCTTGCTCCACTTCGTCTAACAGCAAGATCCGCTACCAAAATCCATTAAAGCACCCAGGCGCCTATCCTAGCTTTAATCCAATAGCTTTGCTATAGTAGTAGAAGGGGCTCTCTAAAGGGCAGGGCTTTCATAGAGTTACTTACTCACAAGCATTATAAGAAGAGCGAAGCTAGTCTACTAACTTATGTTATTAGCGTAGAGTAAAGAACTAAAAAACTAAAAGACTGTCCCCCCGGCTTGCTGCTCGAAGGCCCTTATTGTGCTAGCTTATTACAGTACTGGAATGGAATAAGGCTAGTACAATCGGGTCATCCGGGCATTCTTTGCTTCCTGTATTGATAATGCTTTCTTGACAGTCGAGAGGAACCTTTTCGTACACGGTGCGTGTGTAAAAGCATGGTTGGAGTTAGACAGACTTTATTCAGCTTGAATGCAGGGTTACTGGTTAGATCCAGATCAGATTTCATATCAGATCTTTCCGGGACGTTTATGCCATTACTGGAACAAATCCCCGGATTAGGATTCTCTAACGCAATTGCCTTCCATGCAAGCAAAGCTGTTTAGTGACTTTTTTTTGTGCTTTATTTAGTTTTTCGTATCAGTTAAGTTTCTGGTCTGTGCCTGAGGCCTGGACCTGAAAGAATTGAATTTAATGGCGGGGGGAGAAACGGAAGCAGGTACGAATAGAAGAAGGCCCAGAATAGCCAAGCCAAAGGGGTCCCATTAAGTGGTCCAATCAGTCTAATGCGTAATGTCCGGTATCGGGAGTCTTTTAGTAATCCACAGATTAGGAACCGAGTGGGGAAGTGAGCTCTACTCTAAACTCTAAAGGCAGCTCTGCCACCTAGGGGATAGGAAACCTATTCCTTTTAGTCCGATTCGATTCGCTTGCCTCGAAGACTGGCATTAGGCCCCTACTGATGATAGGATTGATTCGAAGCAAAGTCAATGGTCCCTTCTCCGCTACGGGAGATGCTAGAAGAAGATAAGCCCTTGGGGGCTATTACTTACTATTACACAGGCTAGCAGACAACCGGAAAGCTAAGCTATTCCCTTGCAACAACCAAAAAGCAGTAAGCCTTCCTTCCAACAAGGGTCGGTTTTGGAATGCTTACGGATATGGATGATAGTCGGGATCCCAGGTAGGAGAGCCAGCCAGGCCAGGAGAAAGAGGTAGTCTTTGACTACCCTTCTTTTGGGAGTCGAGCCTGAGGGTTTCACCCGGGGATCATCGAACATCAGACTTTACACCTGGGGGAAGGACTATCCTTAAGCAATTAATAAACCGAATTCACTTTCACTGATAAAGAGACGAAACTCACACGTAATGAACCTAAACAAAAGACGGAAAGAGTCACTCACTGAATACCTATTTATTCTTTTGAAATAAGCTATTCAAGTGAAATAAGCCGGAATAGATAGCCGTTAGTCCTAAGAAAGATGAAGGCTGAAGCATGTTAAGAGGACGAAAGCCAAAGGCGAAGAAATAATAAGACTCACTAGATATGATGTCTATAGTACCACAGCTCTCAGACCTAAGGCCGAAGCTTTTGCTAAAGAAAGAGAAGTAGAGTAGGATGAAGGAAGCAGAAGTGATAGGCAAGCGTGCCTGGAAGCGCTAATGCTATTGTAGCAGCTCCTTAGCCTTCTTTCAGTCCTCCATTCTCTCTTTGGAAATGTGTATCACCATACACTCATCTCATACCAGATACTGAATCTAGGGCTAAGTTCCAATCCGGAGAAAGAGGTAAGCGACCAACAGTACAGCTAGTAAGGCAGGTAGATCACAAGAAGGTCATAGCTCAACGAAGAAGTAGCTCCTTGGGTCAGGAACTCCTGATAGCAGCAGAAAACACATTCTAGCTTGCTTAACAAAAGAAACGATTCCTTGAAGGGCTTCCCAAGAACGAAGTACTGATCAAACTGGAGCTCCTTAAGGAAAAAGAGGTTCAAATGCATGTACCACCCAATTATGGGCTGAAGCCGGCAGCAGCTAAAACAGAATCCATACTGCCTAAGGATGCGGGCACCCGCGGGGCTAACCGGGTCTCTTCCATAATCAACTCAGCTAAAGCAGCATCCATTCAAATACTAAAGGCGGAAGGGGAGATCGATGAAGCGGAGAACCCTATCATAGCATAGGTCCTATGCCTTAGCTTCCAACTAAGGCTAAGGGCCGGTTCTCTGTTATGAGAACAAAGAGTTTGACTATGCCATAGTAGGGTGGAATCCGGGGCGAATGAACCACTTTTTTAGAACTATACTACATTGAAATAGCCCTAAGATGCGGTGTGCATATGGGAGCGCTTGAAATGGTTTAGTTTTACCGAATGCCCACGTCGGTGTTGCTGAGCCCTTTCGCTCCTTGAATAACTGAGAACACACTTTCTACGATCCTATAGTGGCTTATCGTAGCTAACAGAGGATCTTCACAAAATTTGGTCAACAAGCATGTAGCCCGATCCGAACGTAATTACATGTCTCAATACTTACTACCTATACCCGGACCCGGGCCGGAAAGGGCTAAATATAGCATTCGCTAAGCAGCTAAGCTGAAGTCAAATACCCGGCTAAGTCCTATCTCCGAATTCCGGTAAGGAAGAAATTCATTGATAACAGATCATTGCTAAGAAAGAAGAGTTGAGTTAGCAGGCTCAGGGGGATCTTAGATTAAAGCATTTTTCTTTCGAGCTGGGAATAAGAGAACGAGCTAGACACAAAAGCTACCACTGAAAGAAGGTAAACCGAAGCAAACAAATGAAGTAGAATTGGCCTAGCCTAACGGTTCTATAGCCTCTACCTATTGAGTTCCCTCTCCTGGGGTTCAAGAGTTGCTTTCAGAGCCCTTGATTGAGATCTCCGTCTCATCACGAACTCATAAAGACAGCGATCAACCTCTCTTTTCTATTCTTTGGCAGATTACTTGCTCCAGGAATGCTTGCTGTCAGCAGTTAAGGGACAAAGGGAAGGTGAGGAAGGTAATCCAACTACGGCACTAAGACTAATTCCGTCTATTTGGCGACTATTCCTACTGCTACTACTACGGCTACTGCAGTAAGGAAGGAATTCGGTTTCAAACTGAACTTGTTGCGAGGGGTTAAAAATGGATTATACTCTTTCTCTCCATCTTTCGTCTATCCTATGTCTCTTTCCTCTGTTCTTTGTCCTTCTCCTACTAGGAGTAGCAGGAAAGTCGTCAATTGGATATATGATAGATAGTATGGGGACGGTGCTTCGGGTTAGCACTCTCTATTTTCTTTTCGTTGGTGAACAAGTCTCATTCGTTTGGCCGGCCCTAAATCAGCATTGAAATCATTTTTGAATGGGCATAGTTTGATTTTGACTTATGAGTAACAGGCTCTGTTTATCAACTACGGAGGATCAATTAGCATTACCTCACCTGAAATTGGCACATAAACACTCGAAACCAACAATGAGCGACTATGCTTAAACGGGTATGCTGCTTGGGTTGATTTCAGCTGTTGGGGAGGACAAGTACTTTTACTTGAGTACTTAATTTGATGCTTCATAGGCTACTTGGTCCGGGCCGGGAAGGCTATAGAGGACACGGATTCATGTGGAAGATTGCCTCGTAACTAATTCCACCCTCAATGAAATGAAGGAATTTATGGATCAAATCCGGAGGAGGCGACTGGAAGGAGCTCCCGTGTCAATCACTTCCATTCCTCTCATTAGACCATCTGTAGCACTCATAGCTACAGCCCGAACTCTATTATGCTGTACTTCACAAGTCACATTAATTAAGTTTACCGACAGTATCTTGACCCTTAACTACCAGAGCGTTGAAAATATTAGGGGGGGAAGAGACTTTCGCGATGTTCAATAAAGGGTCTAAGAGCTCTTGCAATAGGTCTAGCAATCTATTACAAAACAGATTGAATACCATGGCTTGGGGGTTTTTGCAGGTTAACAAGGAGAGCCACGGATGAATCATAGATTCTAGTTGGAGATCCAAGGGCCTTTCCTCTAAGGGAAGGAGACGGAGACGACCTATCAATGTGGCAAAAAGAAAGACGGAAGCAGCTCCAGAGAAGTTTACTATAGGAAGGTCAGGACTCTAATAATCAGATACCGGCAAGCCTTGCATGACACTCGTTTGACGAGGTGGTTTGAATAGATTGACTAAGAGATATATTGGATAAATTATCAAATGATAGAGAATCTAAGCAAGGACTAGAGGCATAAGAGATTAGTAATAAGGAAGAGACTGTCACCGGACTCCCCAACGGGGCCCAAGAGAGGCTCCAAGCCCTGAGACAAGGACAGTTTGTCGTGAGTGGCTGCCCAATGTGGAGAAATCCTTTAATCAGGATGGGCGCTGAAGAAAGCTGCTCCAGAAGAGAACCTTGGAAGGGGTGGCCCACAATAGAAAAAGGTGCCCCAAGCCCTAATTCACAGGCTTCATATCTTGACTCCGTCGCCATAGGAAGAGTTCTCCATAAATCCATACGCAGCGGAAACGACCACAGCCGACGCCTCAGGGGAGACAAAAAGAGAAATCGATGACGCAATGCATTCAAGATCTTGGTGCTTTTTCGAACGTTTTCACGTCGCCTTTTTCCGAGGATTCACAAAGGACCTTTTCTCGAAACTACGTATTCTATTTACTTTCCAAAATGGGTCCTTTTTTGTGTCCGAAACCCCGCCCATTTAGATTCATTTCAGGATTCGTCGGCGATCAACTCGTCACAACAGGTAAAACTTTTCGTACCTGGCTCAGCGGATGTATCTATCAATGCATTCAGAGGGGCTGCCCCTGCGTATTGTGACTGAGCAACGTCGCTGTTGGGTGCTATAGGTGGAGGACGACAGATCCTACTCCGTCTGATACGGCCCGTTCACTCATTATTGATCAAGCATTGGCCCCTTATAAAGCTAAAGACAGAAGTCAGTAGTCACTCCGGAAGAACGAATGTTTTCGGTAGTAATAGTAAGAAAAAGCGCTAGGAGAAGGCCCCTTGGATTCTTATGATCCTAACATTTACATATATACATATAATATAGGCATCCCGCCCACACGCCATTATCAAAGTACAGGCGAACCGGTTGGGACTCAAAGAAAGAAGGGGACTTTTTACCCAATCCAATGATTGACAGGGCTGGGGCGGGCGTTAACTAAGTACTCAAGCTGCTGGAGCGCAGGTTGGGCAGTAAGCTTCGTTGATTCCCCACGAAGGAATCGGAATCTCGCTACTTCCCCTTACCGGAGTTTGGTTTGAGACTCAGGCTAGAGGATCCTTACTCTCCTGGGATTATTAGAGTGTCAGATTAGCCTTTGGATTCGTTCTGCCTTCCACTCTATATCTAATCATTTTCCCTACCAGTCGCTCTCTCTTTGGCCGGCCGTTAGATCAAGATAAGAAAGATCAGAACGTGAATTCTGATAATAGTATACAAACAAGAACACCACGATCCATGACCGCTAAACAAAAGGAGTCCATTACCAAGTAAGCTAGGCAACCGTCTTTACCGGTCTCTCTATTAATTTAGGACCGGATGTGGCACCCGGGCTTCGGGTTTCGCAAAGAAGCCCCGCTCCTGTAGCTATTGAGTTAGTCCTCTATTCTCGGACTTCTAAATAAAGATGAGTTGAATAAGGGGATCCGGAACCTGGGACCTTTAAGCCCTCGGCGCTTGAGAGGAAAGGCGACATACTATTAGGCTATTATAGATTCTTATTGGACATATCAGTGAAGGATCTGCTTCCCGATGAGGAGAAGCAGGACTGATAGAAGATAAGATATAGGCTGTTGAGACTGACGCTATGTATCTACGATCTTCCTTCCTTATTCGTCTTCTTGTACCTAACTCGCTATGCTTACAGCTTGGCACGGGAAGCCAGAGGGAAAGCATTCCTTTCAAGGTAGTGAAGTTCTCCAAGCCGAGGGTGAATAGAATACCTTCATTCTTGCTTGAATGGCATTCTGCTTTAATATCGGCATAGCCGCTCTTTGCATTGAATAGGTTGTTCTGAGCCTTTTTTTTCGGCTCTAGAAAGCAGATTCCTTCTTTACTTAATTATATAAGGTCGGGCATTGCGCTGTGGCATAAGCTTTGGATTCAGAGTTCATCTAGAACTGAGTAAGGAAAGGAAGGAAAAGATTAGATAAGAAGAAAGAGAGATCGGTGTTTTCGCTGCTTCTTCTGTTTGCAGTGGTCTCGAATGAGCTCAAGGAGCTATTAGCGAGCACATCCAGGCTCTACCTGATCTAAGGGAAAGCACGTTCATGAATTCATGGCAATATATATATATGTGCAGCTCTGGTTTGTTGTGGTGCTTTGGTTTAAGAGAATATCTTATGCTGTGGAATCCTAGCTTCTCACTAGCTAACTGCTAATCCGTTCTCTTTCCAGGCCGACCCCCCTTTTTTCTAGTCAAGTTGGAGAGGGGAATTCAGCTCGACCGACCCTTTCACCTCTCCTTTTATGACTCTGAAAGCCCAATTCCTATAGTTAAGGTAGCTAGGTATTTCCTTATTTAAGGCTGTAGGATTCGTCGGCGATCAACTCGTCACAACAGGTAAAACTTTTCGTACCTGGCTCAGCGGATGTATCTATCAATGCATTCAGAGGGGCTGCCCCTGCGTATTGTGACTGAGCAACGTCGCTGTTGGGTGCTATAGGTGGAGGACGACAGATCCTACTCCGTCTGATACGGCCCGTTCACTCATTATTGATCAAGCATTGGCCCCTTATAAAGCTAAAGACAGAAGTCAGTAGTCACTCCGGAAGAACGAATGTTTTCGGTAGTAATAGTAAGAAAAAGCGCTAGGAGAAGGCCCCTTGGATTCTTATGATCCTAACATTTACATATATACATATAATATAGGCATCCCGCCCACACGCCATTATCAAAGTACAGGCGAACCGGTTGGGACTCAAAGAAAGAAGGGGACTTTTTACCCAATCCAATGATTGACAGGGCTGGGGCGGGCGTTAACTAAGTACTCAAGCTGCTGGAGCGCAGGTTGGGCAGTAAGCTTCGTTGATTCCCCACGAAGGAATCGGAATCTCGCTACTTCCCCTTACCGGAGTTTGGTTTGAGACTCAGGCTAGAGGATCCTTACTCTCCTGGGATTATTAGAGTGTCAGATTAGCCTTTGGATTCGTTCTGCCTTCCACTCTATATCTAATCATTTTCCCTACCAGTCGCTCTCTCTTTGGCCGGCCGTTAGATCAAGATAAGAAAGATCAGAACGTGAATTCTGATAATAGTATACAAACAAGAACACCACGATCCATGACCGCTAAACAAAAGGAGTCCATTACCAAGTAAGCTAGGCAACCGTCTTTACCGGTCTCTCTATTAATTTAGGACCGGATGTGGCACCCGGGCTTCGGGTTTCGCAAAGAAGCCCCGCTCCTGTAGCTATTGAGTTAGTCCTCTATTCTCGGACTTCTAAATAAAGATGAGTTGAATAAGGGGATCCGGAACCTGGGACCTTTAAGCCCTCGGCGCTTGAGAGGAAAGGCGACATACTATTAGGCTATTATAGATTCTTATTGGACATATCAGTGAAGGATCTGCTTCCCGATGAGGAGAAGCAGGACTGATAGAAGATAAGATATAGGCTGTTGAGACTGACGCTATGTATCTACGATCTTCCTTCCTTATTCGTCTTCTTGTACCTAACTCGCTATGCTTACAGCTTGGCACGGGAAGCCAGAGGGAAAGCATTCCTTTCAAGGTAGTGAAGTTCTCCAAGCCGAGGGTGAATAGAATACCTTCATTCTTGCTTGAATGGCATTCTGCTTTAATATCGGCATAGCCGCTCTTTGCATTGAATAGGTTGTTCTGAGCCTTTTTTTTCGGCTCTAGAAAGCAGATTCCTTCTTTACTTAATTATATAAGGTCGGGCATTGCGCTGTGGCATAAGCTTTGGATTCAGAGTTCATCTAGAACTGAGTAAGGAAAGGAAGGAAAAGATTAGATAAGAAGAAAGAGAGATCGGTGTTTTCGCTGCTTCTTCTGTTTGCAGTGGTCTCGAATGAGCTCAAGGAGCTATTAGCGAGCACATCCAGGCTCTACCTGATCTAAGGGAAAGCACGTTCATGAATTCATGGCAATATATATATATGTGCAGCTCTGGTTTGTTGTGGTGCTTTGGTTTAAGAGAATATCTTATGCTGTGGAATCCTAGCTTCTCACTAGCTAACTGCTAATCCGTTCTCTTTCCAGGCCGACCCCCCTTTTTTCTAGTCAAGTTGGAGAGGGGAATTCAGCTCGACCGACCCTTTCACCTCTCCTTTTATGACTCTGAAAGCCCAATTCCTATAGTTAAGGTAGCTAGGTATTTCCTTATTTAAGGCTGTTCTAGTCTTGTCTTCTGAGGAGCTTTAGAGCCTAAAAAGAAGTTTTTATAGAATATCCTCCGCTGCTATCCTCGCCCCCGGGACTGGTTCAAGGTAAGCTACTGCCTCTACCGGTGCTCCTGTCTCCCGCCTCCACGTGGCACGCACGTGATGACACACAGTTGGTTGTTCCCATCCCCGCTCTAGGGATATAGAACTTTAGCGATCCAGCATTCCCCCTCTCCTCCTTCTATCTAGTCGTCCCCGGGCGGGATCACCAAGAACGCCTTAGCAGATACATTTCAATCTGGAGTTCGAGTTGTTATCATGCCGTCCTGATAGTTCGAGGGCCGTGAGAAGCATAGCTAGCATCCCAAAGGCAAAGGTAGGAGAAAGATCTTGCTTTGAGGCTCGCTCTAGATCGGATGGTTCTATGGGGCCTATATGGAGCTAGCCTAGCGATGGGAGCCTCCCGGGCAGGGAGGTTCAGATGCAGCTTCGTAGCTTCCTCGCATGGCACTGGAAAAGGAATAGGAAAGAGATGGCTTCGACCACTATAGCTAGGAAGGGCTTTGCAGGCTTGTACTTTCTATCAATCTATCAATAGATGGGCTAGCAGAAAAGCAGGAGAGGGGGTTCCTTAGATGCAGGCAGGGAAATCATTGTTTTGCCTTCCCGGCTGGGCTTCGAATGGAGGTTATTGGCAAGCAAGCAGAGGAATGAATAGCAGGAGAGTTTTTAAGTTCATTTTATGATGTTAGCTCGCTAGGAGCGGAAACGGGACCTGCTCTAACCGCTACCAGACGGAACTAGATATTCAAAAGAGCCATCACAGCTTCTGAAAGAGCAGCTTGGAAATTACTAATTAGTTTAAGGTACTGACTAACTGAGACGGAGAGAGCCCTTTTTCAGTGTTGTCGGAATAGGACCTGTTGGTGGTTTAAAGGGCATTACATTAGGACTTTAGTAAAGATAGTACGACTTTGGTTTCAGAGATAGCGATTCGCCTATTCTTATTCCTTTCCTTTTAATCAAGGTCTTTCCCGAGGAAGAGGGAAGCAAGCAAAGCCCGGATCGGAGGGGAAATAGTGTTGTAACTGAGGTAGACTACCGAACGGGTGTGGGAAGAATCTCGCCAAAGGTTCCATTTCTGATTCCTCTCCAACGGTTAACTCAAGGGATTCGATTCTCTTTTACGCTAGGTAAGACCGAGAACTCGATTGCGGGTGAAGCCTTAGTTGTCGCTGGTGGTGGGGGAGCTTACTGAGATCTCCATATACTATGGTAATCATGTGATGCCCGTAGTAAGTCAAATAGAAGATGAAAACATTCGATTACTTTTCCAGCGCTATGATCACCGTCAAAGACAGGATTCGAGGCCTTTGTCCCCATTGCTTCTTAGTGTTGTAGGCAGCCCCATCTCTTGATTACGAATATCACTTTCACAGCAAGCACGAATGCGCGAGAAGCTTCACTATTATTATATATATTGAAAGGATCTCCCCGGGAAAGCATGATGCCTTACTTGCCCCTGCTCGATCTGTTCTGGACCGCATAAAGGCCTTACTTATACTTATCCTCGATCGCCAAATCCCACAGAGATGTTTCCTCGGTGCTTTCAGAGAAAGCTGTCCAAGGTTCATCAATAATTGAGGAAATCAACCAAAGCATCTCTCCGGCTGTCCACTTTGCTTAGTAGGGGGGGAGGATCCGATCAATACAAGGGTTGCACCTCTTCACGCTGAGCTGGATCGATGGCCAGTGAGGCTGGTCGAAGTAGAGGATGAACTAGGAAGTCTTTCTGTCGATGACCTAGTGGCCAGTGCCAGAGAGTCGACTCGCTTTAGGTAGGAGTCCCCTGGCTTCCTTTCAGCGTTCACTTCCTTATCCCTATAAGTCGAGCTAGGGAAGGAAGTAGTGGGATAGAGTGAGTGAGAATTTCACTCCCAGGATAAGAGTCAGCTGTCCGGAGATCTTACCTGCATGTAAAATCCCATGCAATCTTGACTCTCCCGGTGAGTAGTCGTTCGAGTTGGCATGAATGGCACAGATGTTATCAGTAGAGCTTATATGCTCACTAAATCGCTCGCTTGCAAGGAGACAATCTATTCTATTAATGCATGCTGGCTGATCATCTGGTAGCTAGCTCAGCATCCTAAAGTTTGTAACAGAGATAACTTCTGTCAAAACATACCATTTTCCCCGGGTCTTTTCATTTTAGGTTATGAAGGTGATTGTAACTGGAAAGCTGCTTTATGACCTACGCTTCGCTCGTTTGGTAAGCTGGGTTCTTTCTTCCGGAAGTGTCTTAGAGGGATGAGGATATGAAATAGCTCAGGGAAAGGATACTATAAGTGACTTCCTGGGACTCGGGAGGGAAGAATGACCGCGACTGACGACTGAGAATGTTCTGAGTACCGAAAAAGCTCTACTGAGAACCTTTCTGCCCCATAATTGACCCCGCCCTAAACTATTGAAGAAGCGAAAGCAGTTGCCGCTTCTGAGTGAATATTGTACATTCATTTGACTCAATTCATTCGTTGTATCGTAGTAAAGGAAAGAAGAAAAGAATTCACTCAAGTGAAAGGAGCCCGCATTCCCTCTCTCCTTTCCCACACCCCTAATAAAATAATAAGAAAGGGGGTGGCCTCGTCCTCTTCCTCAGGTAGGAGAGACTACACCTTTCAAAAGGATAAACTTAGAAAACAAAGAGAATCAGAAAGGCCATCATTAATGCGAACAAGGCAATAGCCTCGGTTAGAGCAAAGCCCAGGATTGCATATCCGAATAACTGTTTTGCCAATGATGGATTTCTTGCCACGGAATGAATTAATGAACTGAATACGTTTCCGATACCTACAGCAGCTCCCGCTGAAGCAATTGTAGCAGCTCCGGCACCCATTGATTTTGCACCTTCTAACATCTCGAATTTCTCCATTCTCGTCATGCCATGCTTGTTCTCATTTCTTTTTAATTTCTAAACCTGACATACCGATTTTGATAGATTTGACGTCTTCGTTTTTTATTAATTCTAAAGCCAATTTGTTAGATTGGTCAAAGTAATAGTATAGGAAGATCAGAAGCAGAATAATTATTATGAGACAAAGAACAACGAGGTAATCCTCTCGGATTTTTGCTATTATAGATTTTGCACTTTCTAACATCTCGAATTTCTCCATTCTCGTCATGCCATGCTTTTTCATTCACTTCTTTTCTTCGTCGCTTCTTCCCCTCGTTCCCTTTCTCTTGGACATCTCACTTGAAATGCAATCAATGCATTCATTCTTTTCGATCTTATACTCAGATAGACTGAACATTCACCCACCCAATTTCGATAAAAGGTGAAGTCGAAGCTACTCGATCATTCAACAAGGACAGCTGGAATCTACGCGTTGATCCAACCTGCGCTACCAGCTGTCTTCTTCTTCCATTTCTATTCAGCTTGAAAAGAAGCCTCAAGCCCAAGAGTTGAGGAAAGGTAGGTTTCTTACTTAGTGCTTGCATTAAGGGCTTCACTTACGCTATTTCTTTGATTAACCCTTAGTAGGTTAGGTATGGCTACCTCGTTTAAGCAAAGAGGTCACAATCTCTGATGTACTCTATTTGATTTGAAGAGATGGAGTTGTCTCAGACTCATCAAAGGAATGAGCTGAAAACCTGCCCATAGTTAGAAGGAAAAAAAGAGAAAGTCCCAGCACTCGCAGGGGCGGATCGGGAGATCTAAGACGGAATCCCCGAGTAAGTAGGCGATAGAGGCGAACGCTTTATTTAGTGATCCCCAGATATTCTATCTCACATCGGAAACGGGCTCTGCCCTTCTGTTGGATCATACCTTGTTCCAGCTCAAAGCCAGAAAGCTAGTTTAGCCAACACGGTAATATGATCCTTAGGAAGGGCAGAAGGGCTCGATCCCAGACCAGGCTCCGCTCAAGGCGATGAATGACTAATATATTACTATTTTCCCTACGACCGAGTGAGCTGCTGCTCTTTAATCAGTTGCATTTGATTTGGGAAGGATCGGTATTCAAAGTAGTTCCGGAGAAAGGCTAAATTAAATGTATTTAGGAGCGAAATAAGCCGGCTATCCCCTTCTTAATAGACGCTGGCCCCGGAACCGGCTCGGGGTAAATCAAAATAGCAGCAATCAAGATACCAGGTCGTTTAAATCAGAGTACACTTCTAGAATCCCTGTGGTATGTAGAAAGCCCGCATTAAAGACGAGTCCTGTTCGTCCAACAGTTTCACCAGCCATATCTACACATAAAGAGAGCTAGTTTCCCACCTAGGTGAACCCGAAGCTAGAGCACAGGTAGAGACAGTGGATTCTGGTGACCAAGAAGCAGGGGCAGGTAGTGGATTCCGCGGATTTATAGTCAGTTTGTTCTCGTCCCCACATAAAGAGAAAGAAAGCGAGCCAATAGGTGTTCTCTACCATGAGTCAAGGGCTAGGAATCCACTGAATAGCTAGTAACATAGATTGTGTCTAAAAAGCTAAGAATCTCCAGGTCGTAAGCCTTTATACCATACCGCTTTTTCTAATTCTATATTTCTTTACTTCATATTTATATATCATTCTCCGTTTCATTTCCTTCGAAAGATATGGCTTCTGGTGGTTGTGTCCGCGAATATTAATGATTATAAAGTGGCATAGCTCCAGACATGGGCTTCTTCCCAAAAAACTATGGTAGCCGGATGTTTAGCAATAGGATACCCTTACTTAAGTTTCTCCGCACTTGGGCATAAATATACAATGCCACTTAATCCACTATCAATGTATCAATGGTGGTGGTCCTTCTGTGTAAAGTTAGCTAGTGTGGATTCGCGTAAAGCTGCCAAACAACCTATTGACAAGAGCCTATTCATTTTATTCTTGCTATTTCCGCACCCCTGTCCGGTTTTTTGAGAAAGAAAGTCGAGACATTCAGAAAGAGAGTTCTGGCATTTCTAGGATTAGAATACGGTCCTATTGATTCAATCTTTATGCTTGGCACGGAACTCTTGTTTTGTCCCCATTGCTTCTTAGTGTTGTAGGCAGCCCCATCTCTTGATTACGAATATCACTTTCACAGCAAGCACGAATGCGCGAGAAGCTTCACTATTATTATATATATTGAAAGGATCTCCCCGGGAAAGCATGATGCCTTACTTGCCCCTGCTCGATCTGTTCTGGACCGCATAAAGGCCTTACTTATACTTATCCTCGATCGCCAAATCCCACAGAGATGTTTCCTCGGTGCTTTCAGAGAAAGCTGTCCAAGGTTCATCAATAATTGAGGAAATCAACCAAAGCATCTCTCCGGCTGTCCACTTTGCTTAGTAGGGGGGGAGGATCCGATCAATACAAGGGTTGCACCTCTTCACGCTGAGCTGGATCGATGGCCAGTGAGGCTGGTCGAAGTAGAGGATGAACTAGGAAGTCTTTCTGTCGATGACCTAGTGGCCAGTGCCAGAGAGTCGACTCGCTTTAGGTAGGAGTCCCCTGGCTTCCTTTCAGCGTTCACTTCCTTATCCCTATAAGTCGAGCTAGGGAAGGAAGTAGTGGGATAGAGTGAGTGAGAATTTCACTCCCAGGATAAGAGTCAGCTGTCCGGAGATCTTACCTGCATGTAAAATCCCATGCAATCTTGACTCTCCCGGTGAGTAGTCGTTCGAGTTGGCATGAATGGCACAGATGTTATCAGTAGAGCTTATATGCTCACTAAATCGCTCGCTTGCAAGGAGACAATCTATTCTATTAATGCATGCTGGCTGATCATCTGGTAGCTAGCTCAGCATCCTAAAGTTTGTAACAGAGATAACTTCTGTCAAAACATACCATTTTCCCCGGGTCTTTTCATTTTAGGTTATGAAGGTGATTGTAACTGGAAAGCTGCTTTATGACCTACGCTTCGCTCGTTTGGTAAGCTGGGTTCTTTCTTCCGGAAGTGTCTTAGAGGGATGAGGATATGAAATAGCTCAGGGAAAGGATACTATAAGTGACTTCCTGGGACTCGGGAGGGAAGAATGACCGCGACTGACGACTGAGAATGTTCTGAGTACCGAAAAAGCTCTACTGAGAACCTTTCTGCCCCATAATTGACCCCGCCCTAAACTATTGAAGAAGCGAAAGCAGTTGCCGCTTCTGAGTGAATATTGTACATTCATTTGACTCAATTCATTCGTTGTATCGTAGTAAAGGAAAGAAGAAAAGAATTCACTCAAGTGAAAGGAGCCCGCATTCCCTCTCTCCTTTCCCACACCCCTAATAAAATAATAAGAAAGGGGGTGGCCTCGTCCTCTTCCTCAGGTAGGAGAGACTACACCTTTCAAAAGGATAAACTTAGAAAACAAAGAGAATCAGAAAGGCCATCATTAATGCGAACAAGGCAATAGCCTCGGTTAGAGCAAAGCCCAGGATTGCATATCCGAATAACTGTTTTGCCAATGATGGATTTCTTGCCACGGAATGAATTAATGAACTGAATACGTTTCCGATACCTACAGCAGCTCCCGCTGAAGCAATTGTAGCAGCTCCGGCACCCATTGATTTTGCACCTTCTAACATCTCGAATTTCTCCATTCTCGTCATGCCATGCTTGTTCTCATTTCTTTTTAATTTCTAAACCTGACATACCGATTTTGATAGATTTGACGTCTTCGTTTTTTATTAATTCTAAAGCCAATTTGTTAGATTGGTCAAAGTAATAGTATAGGAAGATCAGAAGCAGAATAATTATTATGAGACAAAGAACAACGAGGTAATCCTCTCGGATTTTTGCTATTATAGATTTTGCACTTTCTAACATCTCGAATTTCTCCATTCTCGTCATGCCATGCTTTTTCATTCACTTCTTTTCTTCGTCGCTTCTTCCCCTCGTTCCCTTTCTCTTGGACATCTCACTTGAAATGCAATCAATGCATTCATTCTTTTCGATCTTATACTCAGATAGACTGAACATTCACCCACCCAATTTCGATAAAAGGTGAAGTCGAAGCTACTCGATCATTCAACAAGGACAGCTGGAATCTACGCGTTGATCCAACCTGCGCTACCAGCTGTCTTCTTCTTCCATTTCTATTCAGCTTGAAAAGAAGCCTCAAGCCCAAGAGTTGAGGAAAGGTAGGTTTCTTACTTAGTGCTTGCATTAAGGGCTTCACTTACGCTATTTCTTTGATTAACCCTTAGTAGGTTAGGTATGGCTACCTCGTTTAAGCAAAGAGGTCACAATCTCTGATGTACTCTATTTGATTTGAAGAGATGGAGTTGTCTCAGACTCATCAAAGGAATGAGCTGAAAACCTGCCCATAGTTAGAAGGAAAAAAAGAGAAAGTCCCAGCACTCGCAGGGGCGGATCGGGAGATCTAAGACGGAATCCCCGAGTAAGTAGGCGATAGAGGCGAACGCTTTATTTAGTGATCCCCAGATATTCTATCTCACATCGGAAACGGGCTCTGCCCTTCTGTTGGATCATACCTTGTTCCAGCTCAAAGCCAGAAAGCTAGTTTAGCCAACACGGTAATATGATCCTTAGGAAGGGCAGAAGGGCTCGATCCCAGACCAGGCTCCGCTCAAGGCGATGAATGACTAATATATTACTATTTTCCCTACGACCGAGTGAGCTGCTGCTCTTTAATCAGTTGCATTTGATTTGGGAAGGATCGGTATTCAAAGTAGTTCCGGAGAAAGGCTAAATTAAATGTATTTAGGAGCGAAATAAGCCGGCTATCCCCTTCTTAATAGACGCTGGCCCCGGAACCGGCTCGGGGTAAATCAAAATAGCAGCAATCAAGATACCAGGTCGTTTAAATCAGAGTACACTTCTAGAATCCCTGTGGTATGTAGAAAGCCCGCATTAAAGACGAGTCCTGTTCGTCCAACAGTTTCACCAGCCATATCTACACATAAAGAGAGCTAGTTTCCCACCTAGGTGAACCCGAAGCTAGAGCACAGGTAGAGACAGTGGATTCTGGTGACCAAGAAGCAGGGGCAGGTAGTGGATTCCGCGGATTTATAGTCAGTTTGTTCTCGTCCCCACATAAAGAGAAAGAAAGCGAGCCAATAGGTGTTCTCTACCATGAGTCAAGGGCTAGGAATCCACTGAATAGCTAGTAACATAGATTGTGTCTAAAAAGCTAAGAATCTCCAGGTCGTAAGCCTTTATACCATACCGCTTTTTCTAATTCTATATTTCTTTACTTCATATTTATATATCATTCTCCGTTTCATTTCCTTCGAAAGATATGGCTTCTGGTGGTTGTGTCCGCGAATATTAATGATTATAAAGTGGCATAGCTCCAGACATGGGCTTCTTCCCAAAAAACTATGGTAGCCGGATGTTTAGCAATAGGATACCCTTACTTAAGTTTCTCCGCACTTGGGCATAAATATACAATGCCACTTAATCCACTATCAATGTATCAATGGTGGTGGTCCTTCTGTGTAAAGTTAGCTAGTGTGGATTCGCGTAAAGCTGCCAAACAACCTATTGACAAGAGCCTATTCATTTTATTCTTGCTATTTCCGCACCCCTGTCCGGTTTTTTGAGAAAGAAAGTCGAGACATTCAGAAAGAGAGTTCTGGCATTTCTAGGATTAGAATACGGTCCTATTGATTCAATCTTTATGCTTGGCACGGAACTCTTGTTTCGAGTGAAAGGGAGAGCAGTGGCCCGCACCGCATTCACAGGTAAATTTCCCTCTAAGGGGCGGGGTGTGGAAAGCACTAGAAGTTAGTTGACTTCTCGACTTCTTACCTGTATTCCTTCTCTTACTAGCCTAGCTTGAATATTTCTTTCTAAAAGACTAACGGCAAAGATTTTCTACCTCCTGTAATGTAAGCTCGTTACGCTTAACGCCCACTTACTTAAAGACTCGTTGGTTCACGACTCTATAAATGAAAATCTTAATTTGAGTCGTTACCTACAGAAGCGGTTGCCCTTCTCCGGATTTACCCGGTGAGGGTGGCGCTTGTGAGTCAAAGTTGACACTTTCCATGTATGGATCATACCTTTGGCATCCTGGGACAGTAGCCCCAGGTACTGATGAAGTGACTCCCGGGTAGAGAAAGAAAGTGCTGGCAGAAAGGAACTCTCAAAGCATGGGGTTTCGCCGGGCGAAGCTCCTACCCCCTTCTTAGCCCCATTGACTAAGAAGGGGCTGTTGTCGGCATTTCCGCTCTTAGGTGCGTAGCCACAGTTTGCAAGTCAATTCCCCTGTCCGGAATCCGCCTCTTTAGCCCGTGAAGGCCTTTGAGGGCTTACTTAGTGCTTTTGCTAAGGAATACCGGTAAGGAAGGGAAACTAGGGCAGCTAAGCCACTACACTAGTACGAAGGAGCAAGCTCCGGCCCCGTTCTATCCACTAACCATGTAAAAAAATGATGGGTGGAATGGCGCGGCGCTGTAGTGTAGGAACCGGGCGGATTCGAACCGACGAATAGAAGTTTTGCAGACTCATGCCTTAGCCACTTGGCTACGGTTCCCTATAAATTCCATTTCTTTCCCCCTTGCCGCCTTCCTTAACAAGCTTTGCTTCACAGGGTGAGAGGTGAGACCAGGAATAACACAGATGCCGGAATGCTTTTGGGAGGAGGGTAACAGTCCTGCTATATACGAAATACTTAATAGCTAACGGCCGTATGGCATCTATCCATCCATGCTGAATGGAGCCCAACCTAGTAAAGGGCTTGGATCGAGGTCCTGAAAAGCGTGAAAGGCAGTAAGGACATTGATGAAGTCTAAGCATATCAAACAAAGCGAAAGACGAAGGTGGTAAGCGAAGCGAGCTACACCCACCGGTCCTCCGGAGGAGAAGTCGAAACCCGTGTTCAAGTAAAGGAGATACTGATTCATTAATGAATTTTTACAGGCAAAATGCCGCTGACAATGTGTTGAATTGGCAGGTTACCTGATGAAGAAGCTGGGAGGGTACCAGCTGCCTGCGTGGTGTTAAACCAAAATGCTAAAGAGAGCGAAGGGGAAATCATGAACTACGTTTCATGTAATGTAGTAAACTATAAGAGAGTTAGAGTACTGCAGTGGACACAATTCAAAAATCACCTTAAGGAAAGGGCTTATATAAAAGAAAGAGAAATTAAAAAAAAGTTCTAGCTCTAAAAATGAAGAAAGGAAGTAAAGACTTACTGAACACCTATCTTTGGCTAAACCACCTATTCTGGAATGTAGTCTGATACCCCCCAAATACTCAGATTGGGGATATCGTCCCTATCCCTGACTACACTTGCTTGGGATACAGCCCTTGAAGTCACGTTGCATAAGCCGAGAAAGCCTTCTACCTTAAGTACGAATGTAGAAAGAGCGCAACTACCACTTTTTCTCTCCTTGAGCGAGATTGAACAACTTATGATAAAGGATTTCCTTTACTATCCCAACCTGATATTGCGAAGAAGCTTGAATTCGTTAAGTAAGTTCACTTAGAATGGTTTGGCAATTCCCTTGTTAATCAAAAAACTTTCATTTAGTATGATGGCAAGCTGCCGCAGTTAGTCCGCAATTACTTTAGCCTTCGTAGTACCCTTAGGAAGATGCGCTCACGGCGACTCAGTTTCAGAGCTAGAAGTCCTTTTATCATCATCTTACTCCATACCTGGTTATACCTGAACTAGTACAGCAGGTTAGACTTAAAAAAGAATTCATGCTTCTTCGCAATATAAGGCAGAAATTGACAACAAAGGATGAGATTTAGTGTTTATTCATGAGGATGTCATAAGAGAGGTTAGGCGACATGGTCTAACCTGCGGCAGCTATGAATTTGTCCACCTTTTATCGAAATTGGGTGGGTGAATTCCTATTCCATTTGCATCTCGAATTCAATGTCTTCAGTCAGCTCTTCCGTCTAATCTATCAGTTTCATCTAGATTGCATTCCATATCAAGAAATTACTATATTAAGATATATATGTTATTTGTGTGCGTAAATGAGTGCAAAGACCAGGTTCTACCACTGCAGGGCTCAATCATGCTAGTTGGGCTATATGCTTCACACATGCAAGTCGAATGACGTTTTCTTGGAAACGGGAGTGAACGAAGGACCAACGACGATGAGGCTAATTATTTAGATAAGCATTTGCCTTAACCTTAAAGCGCTTAAGAAGTAGGCAGGTAAGGTAGTCTATAGGCCGATTGTTGTACTCCTGCACTAAAAACACCCTAAGCGAACTTGTCGTAACGGTTCCGCTTGGGGCGCTTCTTGCTGCAAAAATAGCATATCATCTTTAAAAAAAATTCATAAGAGAAGAAAGTGGTTAGCCTAGGGCAGATTCCAGGCAAGGTATGCTTAAAAGCTCTCCGAGTTCACAGGTGTCCTAGCTTATGCCCTTTTTAAATCACTCTCCTCTGGTCAGCTGGCGCCTTTACATCAGTTCCAAGGCAAGCAGGTGATGATGGAATCAGAACTTGAAGATCCTATTTCAGTCTCTGGGTAAGATTTCTCTATAATAGCAGTTCCTGTCCCGTATTATAAAGTGACTCTTTCGTCCCTTTCAGTTCTCGTGCCCCCTCTCTTCCATAGTCATTCCAGGAGAGTTAGTTGAAGCATCGCTACCAAAAGCATAAATTAAGGTCCCAAGGATAATAGCCATAGCTAATGCTTTCCTATCTTAAGACCTTACTCCTGCCAGACAGAGAGCGAGTTAGAGTTGCCTGGCTGCCAGTTTCCTTAACCAAGTGTGAGCAAGTCTAGAAGTCTCCTTCTTTTTCAAGCCAGGCGGAAGGACCCGCAGGAAGGGGATAGGGAAGAGGTCCATATAATAAGTAGGTCCAAGCATCCCTCTAGGCTTTTGAGCCTAGGTGGCCGGAAAAGCACTCTTCTCAATCCAGCTAGCAATGGATATGGATATTATGCAAGCTATTGACTTGAATCTCCGGGCCATCAGAAAGTTTGACGTTGGGACTCTGCCCGTTCCAGAATTTACTTCAAACGAAAACGCGGGAATAGAGAATCCCGGGAGCAGGGAAGACACTCGTCTTTGAAGCCGACGTTAATAGCAGGCCCAGTCAGGGAAGGGGGGTAAGGCAAGTGAAAACCATTGAGTCCCGCCCTGTATCTGTAAGCCATTGAGTCTAGCTCCGGTAAGAAGGAATAAGAACACACACAACAAAAGCTGTACTTCTGGAATGCGGATGTCTGGAAGGCATCAATCATCCCAGAACTAACCGATCCAGCTGTAACCTAGTCAAAACAGTAGGTCATCCAGATTCGAAACTGACTTGGGAGAGTAGGCCTCACCACTAAACACCAGCTTCACAGGCGAGCTTAAGGCAGAAAGCCAATGCTTCACACTGACCCAATCGGAAGGAAGCTAAATCAGTGACACGCGAAAGCCAAGAGCATCAGTGACGGGGTCAACATCCTTCCGAGAGGACCGCTCTAGTTGTTGAATGGTAGATCCTACGCTTCGTAACATACAGCTAAATAAAGCCCCTCAAAACCATTCCTCACTTGCTTGTGAATTGGCTTTGAAATGGCTTCCATCTAGTACAACTAACTTTATTTCCGCCTCTTCTAAGGCAAATCGGATTCTCGCATTGTATCGCTTTGTACAACTACACTAAAAGAAAAGCTTCGTCCTCCTCCTTCCCGGTTTGGATAGAGAATGGTGTTTTTGAACATGGCTGCCCCTATTTGAATAAGGCTGGATGATATATAGGAAGCTGTTTAGTTTACCTCGGACAATTGACTTCCTTGCTACAGCAAAGGAAATGTTTCGAACTACGGAACCGAATTGATAGCCTATCCCGTGAATAAAGCCCCGAACCCTCACAAGCGCTGGACTAGCAGCCTCGCCTATCCAAACTAGTAATTCAATTCCCCATGGAAAGGTGTCGAAGGAATAGAAGACAAAAGCAAGTTCGTGCCACTTTAGGATTTTAAGTTACCTCCGAAATAACCATACATAATACGGGCTTTCCATTGTTCTCGAACAAGAACAGTAGCGGGAAGTAGCCTAGCCTTGCTAACGGTTTTAAACCTTTATACCTCACTCAGGGCATAGCTCGAATCTAAGTAAGTTTAAGAAAAGAATCGTCTGTGAACAAATCGGCTCTTGCAAGAGAAGAAAGATCCATAGACAGCAAAAGAAGACTTTCGCTAAACAAGAGACAGCTTCACAAAAGAAAGAAGTCAATTCCTTATTCTATTATAGGTAGCGCGCACAGGAAAGAGAGAAGAGCGACAACAAGGTATCAACCCACTTTCAAGGAAGAGAACTGAGTGCTATCAATCCTCCACAAAAATCATTGTACGCACGAGTAGTAGATGAGGGATGGAGTGAATTAGAGAAAGTTTCTCACAGAACAAAGGGAGAAGAAAGAAAATCAAATAGAAAAGAACTTATAATAGAATCCCAACGGACCCATCTAACTAAAATACAGCCTACAGTGAACCAGCTGTTCACAAGGATTGCTATAATGGCGTGGCTTAAAGGCGTAGCTTTTAGTTTCATGCGTAGCCTTTTTTTTGGCTTGGACTAGGATTAGCGTGGCACTTGCACTCTGCTTGAACCGGGTTCCCTACTCTAATAAAGTAAGTGCCCCGAGGCTAGGTCTCAATCAATATAAAGAAAAGCCATCACTCTTAGCGCTGTCTCTTCAGTTGCGTACTCATTAGCCTAGTCTAAAGCTAGTTCAGCGAGGTAGTTTACTTGCTGACTCGATAGAGTTTGGGTACGACTCAGCTCTTTGAAAGCTTTCACCTCGACTAGAAGGAAGAAAGAAGCCTATAAGTATGTCTACCTTCCGCCTTGTCCTTAGATAGAAGAAGAACAGGAGAAGCAAGAATGGCAATAACCGTAGCTATTTCCGCTTCGGAATTGCTACTAGAAGGGAGTTCTCACCGGGAAAATCTCTTTAGAGAAGCAAAGTCCTAATCAAAGCAGCAAAGCAAGGTAAGTCAATTCTTTCTTTTAGGATAGATCCAAAGTGCCAGCGATTTAGGTGTTGGAGGAGTAAGGGCTTTTAGCCTAGGAAGACGACGGTGCTAGAGAATCAGTGAATGGGGGAATAATGATAGTCGAAGGGAGGTAGCGGTCTAAGCCTCTTAGGCTTGGCACAGGAACTCTTCTCTCACCCGCAGGAAGGCTGTGATGTGACCCAGTAAAGTGCCCAGAGGTAGGATGAATTGAATTAGCTAACGAATCTTCCGTAATGCTTGCAAAGAAATAAATAAGAAGAAAGTCTTCTGCCCAATGTCAATGTGGGGCGACTCGGAACGAATGGGAATAAGTGAATCAGAAATGAACTTATATAAGAGAGAGCAGAATAAGCGGTCTTGTGGGAAGGGGATGGAGAAGCGGATTCCTACTTCTTAATAGAATAGCTTGATCGACCACCATCCTTATTGACCTTCCCTCGGGTTGGTATGCTTGTGTGTCAAGCAATCCCGCTTCGGTAGCAGACTTCGGTCAAGGAAATCGCTTCAAGCAATGGCTTTGGATCGACCTGACTTCTTAGAGAGTAAAGCCAGTGAATGAATGAAATCCGTTGAATGAATAAGTCTTTATGGCTCAAGCAGCTAGCGGACCTCCAACATTGAGAAAGTCAAGCATGTCAGCACGCCCCCTACCCATGTAGTCGGCTTCCCGGTAGTTTGCGGGACGCTATTGGAATCGGTCTATCTAAATGGCCTATCTCCGGATGTATGTATTCTTGAAGTCCATTTATCTTCAATTCCCGGGCATTGATTGAGAGGGAATAGACATCCCCACTGAACGAGGAAGGCAGCAATCTCCTTAAGATAGAAATAGAAGGGCAATCCCCAAAAGAAGCGGCCAGAGGAGAGATTCATTAATAACGGATCTCGACCCCATATCATACGTACAAGAAATTTTCCCTTCTTCCCATATCACTCATTCACATTTAATATCATTCCCTGCCAATATTCTTGTTTAAGACAGATCGCTTCCCCCGCTACCCTCAGTTAGCGGGGGCAACGGGGGGCCTAGTCGATGTAGGCCCTCAAACCAAACGGCGGGCACGCCCAGCTTCTTAGTCAATCGGCACTTTCGTCTTGTTCTATATCGAGATATTCCATTCAAGTTAGACCACCTGCATCTGATCTGAGTCAGCAGAATCTAAGCTAGTTGCGGGTGGGATAGGGGCGCACTAGTGCTAAAGCCTACATATAGCTAAAGCTAAGGAACATACGAAGGTATTCAATTGCTTGCTACAAGTCAACTTGCTTCCTTCTTAGAGGAAGGTTTGAAAGAACTTACTCGAGGAGTAATAGCACGATACAGATGGTATGAAATCACTCGCCCTATAGAATGAAGGGAAGGAAAGGAGTGAAGATTTCTAGGGCAAGCACGAGGTCTGGTTCAAGGCAAGGTATAGCTTAACGGAATGAAGCAGAATTAGTCTGTATAGATAGACTGACTTGGAGCCTTCCTTCACTCCTTATCGGAAAACTTTGTATCTCGCTTAGAAAGAGTGATCTCATACCTCTTCCTATCGGTCTCAATCCTAAGACAGCAACTGCTGGCGAAGGCCCTTAAAGAATAACCCCCTACCCTCTCCTTAACTTATCGAATAGGGGCGAGTCATTCATCTCGAGCTACTAAGCCAAGGGTAGCCACTCTAGCAATTGAATACCTTCCAGACCCGGTACTGATGAAGAACAATACTCTAGCTAAAAGAAAAGAAAATGCATTCCTGAATGAATTCAATCCGGCCTGAGAGTGAAATAGAGAAGTGAGATAGAGAAGGGAGTTGTAGTTCTGAGTTTGTAGTTGGAGTTCGTGAGCCAATAAGTGAGCTTTTTCAATCCTCTCGAATCATAGGAAAAGGCATTAGTTGGCCGGCCTTAAGAAAGAAATTCTACATTATCGATGCTTTCGCGCTAGTCATGAATCCGTCCTGGGATATCTTGATTATCTTTATGATGGCAACTCCCTTGGGGGAATAAAGAATCGATCGTCTTTGGTTCCCACCAATCGATCTTCTGTAGAAGCAGGAGGTAGCGCGAAAGAAGAATTACAATTGCAAGTCGCCTTGACCCGGTAACCAAAGAAGCACACCAGACTCGAAGGAAAGGCAAGCAAGGAAGGCAAAGAGCTGGTGCCTTTTGCAATTGAATCAGCTCTTGGCCTATCTGCTCTTACTCTTCGAGTAGCTATACTGAGATACATGTCCGCTGTTGATGGTCTTTTCCACGTAACCGCAGTTGGTCTTATATCCATTGTTCAAATAGCCGTAAGCGGGTTCAGGAAATGTTTCTGAATCGGTTGTTACAGAATGCGCTGTAGGACGTCGAGGAAGAGAAGTGGGCTAATCCCCAGGTTCGGAGGTCTTGTTTGCAAGTGGAATCAGAAGGTTAGGGGGTGTGCACAGTTAAGAAGAAGAAGTAGTTTTGTTTTCAAGTTAATCAGATTTTTCCTATAATAAGAAGGGGATTGAAGGACAGATGATATGAATTTGTTTCAAAATCCCTGATCTGACTCTAAAATAGGCCTTGGTTAGACTGACTTTGAACTAAGCCTTATTTTGAACCACTAAGAGTCGTCCAGGAAAGGAGCTTCAGCTATGCCAAGAGAGGATTGCTTTGATTCGGCAGGTTCCCTTTTTCCTTAAGAGGAAAGCAAAGCCTATTCTGATTTACTTTTTAACTCGGGATTCTTTTTAGCATAAAGCCAACCCTCACATGCTGGGGGTTCGATAACCCGGTATTCTTCCTCCTCATGGACAAAATTGGATGCTTAAGCCAATAAGGTTGCACCTCTGTCCACCCTCTTTTTTTACTATGCATACGGATAAGGAATAGAAAGCGGGGAGAAGGTCCTC
Organism: Arachis duranensis; assembly: GCF_000817695.3. Taxonomy (NCBI): domain Eukaryota; kingdom Viridiplantae; phylum Streptophyta; class Magnoliopsida; order Fabales; family Fabaceae; genus Arachis; species Arachis duranensis. Next base: position 14,754,691 of record NC_029778.3, on the reverse strand, counting down.
TTTCCTTAGAGACCTGGTAGTCGATGTCCTCTTTCAGAGTGAGCCCCTTGGCGACAAGCCTGGCCTTCTATTTCTCAATCTTGCCTTTTGATTCCCTATTGGTCTTATCCATTTACACCCTACGGGCTTGGCTCATTTTCTTTCTCTGGGTTTCAGAGTGAGTGGGTTAAGGAGCCTTTTTCCTTTTTCCGCCTTTCGTCTTTCCAGTCAAGCAGTGGTTCCTGCTCTTGCCTCTCATGAATCTACTCGGCCATTCCGGAATGAGTGAGCTTTTGTATCCGTATTGAAGAATCCGGTTATCGACTCGGCAGCTATTGAATCTAAGCCAATTGAATCAGCAACCGCTGGTACTGTAAGCGGTGTTCAAATAGCCGTTGTTGGGATCTTCTCTGCAGCTAGCTCTTCTTCTTACTGGGTTATGCTTCCTCATAGTTCTCTGGAACATGATTCTCTCATACGCACTCCTATAAAAGGAGTTAGGAAGCCCATTTCTGATCTGAGTGGTTCTGGTAGCACCCTGGTAGCCAATGAGCGCTTGTCTGGTATCAAATGAGCTCAAGTAGTTGAGTAGCTAAAGGCTTTGGTTGCCTTAGATGAAAGAATGTCCTATCTTCGGATAGCTTCCTACAGACTTCTTACCTTATTTATGGAAGTTCCTGGATTCTGTGAAATAAGAACAGAGGGACTTATTAGCAGCTCAAGCTCCATTTCAAAGGTGAGGAGTTCTGGCTGATTCAATATCACCGGAGTCTGCTAAGGGTTCCAAACCAGCAGCGAAGTTCCTTTTCGACGATACACTGGAATCGGGTCTATCTTAAGCGGGAAGAAAGACTACCGACGGGTATGAGTTCAATACAGGGATTCGCCATGAAAGAACTACCTACCAGACATCCTAGCTTGTGTAAAAATCGATTGAAGGACAGTACTCTTTCTCTACTGGAAGCGAAGGCAGGAGCAAAGCCTATTGATTCACCTGTTTGCTAACCTACTTGTCGGCTACCCGCACTCTGTAACCAGAATAGGGCTCTGGAGTTCATACCACCCGGCGGCTTCTATGAAGAAGGCGGCGCCTTAACTAGCCCTACCTAAATCAATTCCCTTGCTTGAATCGATACGCTTACCGGACTTCCATTTCTGTATTTCGAGCTATTCAATTGATTTTGTTGCAGACTCTTCCCCCGGCCCAGTAGTTGAGCTTGACCCTCGCCCTACGCGGAGATCTTTCCTTTTAGGTACAGGTTAATTTAGCTAAGGCATTCAAAGCCTTAGCGCTTACTCTTTCACCGTTCTATTAAATTGAAGGTTAACTTCCCCAAACCGGCCTTCAAAGGCGGAGGAGTAAAAAGCGACTTTCTATTCAAATTAGACAAATTTGAGCTTTATCCGCTTCAATTCAATAAGGAATTATTATCTAAATAGTAAGAGTGGGAACTCAAAAGCAAGAACTCTTAACCATCATTCCTTAACTCTAAAGGGCGTGAATGTGTAGATCAAGCAAGAAGGGAGCTATGGGATAGCGCCCGATTGATTGAGCGTCTTACAGCCAGTCAAGCAAGCTAGCAAAGCCAGCGCAGAAGCCCGGATCCACACAGGGAACTTCAAAGGAGGTTATCTTTAACCTACTGCTCTTAAAAAAAAAATGGAAATCTTTATTGGACCAAGGCCCTGTGATAGCCAGCTAAAACTTAACGGGGTTTTAGCATATTATTGTAATTACTAAGGAGGTAGGAAAGGATCCAGGGTTGCCTGAGGCCCTGAGAGCCAGGATGCTTGCTCTTGAAGATGAAGTAAACATGGTCATGGGCCAATATCTCGGTGCTGTTGAAGGTATGAATGAACACTTTACCCTAGTTGGGGGTGGGCGGGAGCTTAGTAGTTGCTTAGTCGTTCCAAAGTCAGCCGGCTTTACCAATAGGTACGTAAGCCCGACACTATTCTATTTACTCTCTCTTATGAGGGGCTGGTTGATTTTGCTATAGGGGCAATCTCTTGTCATCCCTTACCTATGGTTCAGGAAAGGGAATGGGAAGAGATTCCGAACCCCAACAGAAGAGCATGGAAAGGGATTGACCGGAATGATTGCAACGAGACACACCAACACCACTACTTAGAGGTGGAAAAGGGGGCGGTCGGAGGATGACAGAGCAATCATGCGTTGATCCCTTCTGACATCTATTGGGCCTTTTCAGAGTGTGATTCGTCGTTTCCAATGCGGTAAATAGCTTTTAGGCTTTTTAGGTAAGTTCCCCTCTTCCTATGCAGTTAGCTCGACTCCAGGTATAGCTCTTAATAGGCATGTAGCCGTAGGCGGGAACTCTTCTTTTTAGCAGTTAGGTATTGGCGACTAGTAGTTCGGGGTGGTTAGTAACCTTCTTTTTTTCTTATTCTTTGGTCAGGCAAGTCGGCTGGTAATCCCAACCGAATAAGCAATCGCTACAAGCAACCTATTTCATACCCTTTTCGTCGTACTTCCTCTTCTCCTTCTCTTCTTTCTCTCCCTGCCGAGCTTGTTGGAGTGCCATTGCCAAGATCTAGTTTAATTCCCTTTCCCCGGGAGCCTGTCCCAGTCCCACTAGTGCTAGTATCAAGAGGAACATCTTTCTTATGATATTTCTTCCTGTAGTGTAAAAGTATTTTGCATAAAGAGCCCTCAATAACAGGCTTGTCCTCTACGCAATAACTGAGGATAGAGGGACTTTCAACTCAATACCCGGGCCTTCTACTAAGAGTGTTGCAAATTCCCTTTCTTATCCCTTCTAGTTTAAGCCTTTCCTTCCTATGTAACCAAGTCCTCCTATGAACCTATCCCCGCCTAAAGGATAGGATAGATTACAACTAAAAAGTAAAGGCTGTCTTCGAGCAAGCTCTTAGCTTTCATCGTGAGTGAGAGAGGAATTGAGGCTGATCCTGCTAAGGTGAAAGCCATTGTGAGTCTATGTCGTCACCCCGTAACCTCAAAGAGTTGCGTAGTCTGCCGGGCCGGCTCCAGCCTTTGATCTCAAAAGCTAGAACTCGATGTCCATCCTTTTCCCGTCAAGACGCGAACTTTGTTTGGAGGCCAAAGCACAAACAAAGAAAAAAGGCTTTTATTCCTTGATCTGATCTTTCTTATGTCTGCTCCTGTCTTGTCGCCTGAATTCAGCATACTCCATAGTCTTCATCTTTGTCCTCTATGCTTGAATTAAAGCTTAAATCCCGGAATTCAATATCAAGATCAAGGGTGGAATCCTGCGTAAAGGCGTTGTGTACAGGTAGGCAGGAAGAGATAGTAGCTCGCAGGCCTCCACCAGAAGTGATGAATTGCTTAGATCCAATCTGCCTCCTAACCATTGCAGGTGCATAGCTAATGGCTCCCCCCTATATAGATAGAATGCTGAGTAAAGGAACCCTTAGGTTTTGCCACATCTGTATATCACATCGCATGGAGCCATCCAGGGTGCTCTCCACACAAGACTCTGATCGCCCATATGGCTGAGGATTTCAATCCACTCCTGGTTGCTGTATGTAAGGTCCCGGCCACTGACTTGAGAAAAAGTCTTTGATTTGAATTCTATTTTCTGGGAAGTAGGGTCTCGTGAATCTGTCTTTGATACACTTGAGATGGCTCTGCATCCAGATGTCTAATAATGGAGCACATCCTACAAATCGCCCTTCTTCCTCAGTTCTGCAATGATTCAAAGACCGGAAAGTCTCTGCAAGGATAACTGGTATGGGATTGACTCCATGCTTGAGCTGAGAGAAGAGATTGATAACCGACCATCCACATATCCTATAGCTTAACATCTCTGGCAGCTAGTTTCGGGTGTAAACTCCTAAATCCATTGAATCCGGATCCTAATCCTACTGGCCTTACTCAAACAAAAGCACCAAGACTTAGCCCCTAGCTAGCACAGAACAGACACCATAGGAAAGGGCACACCAAACCATTTTGGAACAAGGTCAACCTCACCACAGAAGAGTCTAAGCTTTGCCCCAGGTAACTTCTATTTCCTTTATTTTGGCACTAATCTATTTATACGTCTAGTAGCTTGAGACTGCCACTCGACCCCCTAAGCATCATGTCCCTCTTCTTCTGGTGAAGCTGCTCTCTGCCCAATCCCTTGAAGTTTGGCTTTCCTGGCTAATAGTCCGACTTGGCTGGCTTTTCTGGGAATCTGTGTGAAGGCTCATCTGTTTACCCGAGCTTGCTTACCTTCCTTTGGTTGTTTGATGGAAACCCGCCTGAAAAGAAAGGCTAGCTTAGTTACCTCCCGGCCCTACCTGATAGTTACCTTGGCGGAGGATTGGCGTGCAGGGATTCAAACTGCTTATTCATTCACCCTGGAAGGAGCAGATTCTCGAGTGGGCGCCCTAAAGCGCTCATGCTATCATACAGATGCCAAATCTCTTACTGATCCCTTTTCCCTTTACTTCAAGCTTCGATGACTTCGCTTCAACCGGGCTAGGAGCTTCTCTTACTTCACCGGCTCGCTTTCTTGTGGAAAGATTCGCTCTTTCGCAGTTGTCCGGCCTTGCCTTGCTTGATTGAAGATTCGACTATTTAAGAGCTCGGCCTTGAGCCCTACCTAAATCAATTCCCTTGCTTGAATCGAGCCGCCTCTAGACTAGCAATTCCTTTCCCCGACTCGGACATTCAGCATCTTCTTAACCGGCAATCTCCTTTGGTGGTCTACCTTTCCTTTTTGCAAGCGCAGGGTTAGCCTCATAATCATAAGGAGTAGGAAAACCTCTTTAGATAGAGTAGCGGGTACAGCTTTACCGATCTCAGAATACTCTTT